>NW_006794923.1:12605-12801 GCF_000442215.2 Lipotes vexillifer | reverse complement strand
ATAAATCCAAGGAGAAACAAGCCAAGACACATATTAATCAAACTATCAAAAATTAAATACAAAGAAAAGATATTAAAAGCAGCAAGGAAAAAACAACAAATACCACACAGGGAAATCCCCATAAGGTTAACAGCTGATCTTTCAGCAGAAACTCTACAAGCCAGAAGGGAGTGGCAGGACATACTGAAAGTGATGA
>NW_006794923.1:5432-12476 GCF_000442215.2 Lipotes vexillifer | reverse complement strand
CAAATGCTAAAGGAATTTCTCTAGGCAAGAAACACAAGAGAAGGAAAAGTCCTACAATAACAAACCCAAAACAATTAAGAAAATGGGAATAGGAACATACATATCGATAATTACCTTAAATGTAAATGGATTAAATGCTCCCACCAAAAGACACAGACTGGCTGAATGGATACAAAAACAAGACCCATATATATGCTGTCTACAAGAGACCCACTTCAGACCTAGGGACACATACAGACTGAAAGTGAGGGGATGGAAAAAGATATTCCATGCAAATGGAAATCAAAAGAAAGCTGGAGTAGCAATACTCATATCAGACAAAATAGACTTTAAAATAAAGACTATTACAAGAGACAAAGAAGGACACTACATAATGATCAAGGGATCGATACAAGAAGAAGATATAACAATTGTAAATATTTATGTACACAATATAGGAGCACCTCAATACATAAGGCAAAAACTAACAGCCATAAAAGGGGAGATCGACAGTAACACATTCATAGTAGGGGACTTTAACACCCCACTTTCACCAATGGACAGATCATCCAAAATGAAAATAAATAAGGAAACATAAGCCTTAACTGATACATTAAACAAGATAGACTTAATTGATATTTATAGGACATTCCATCCAAAAACAACAGAATACACATTTTTCTCAAGTGCTCAGGGAACATTCTCCAGGATAGATATCTTGGATCACAGATCAAGCCTTGGTATATTTAAGAAAATTGAAATTGTATCAAGTATCTTTTCTGACCACGACGCTATGAGACTAGATATCAATTACAGGAAAAGATCTGTAAAAAATACAAACACATGGAGGCTAAACAATACACTACTTAGTAACAAAGTGATCACTGAAGAAATCAAAGAGGAAATCAAAAAATACCTAGAAACAAATGACAATGGAGACATGACGACCCAAAACCTATAGGATGCAGCAAAAGCAGTTCTAAGAGGGAAGGTTATAGCAATACAATCCTACCTTAAGAAACAGGAAACATCTCAAATAAACAACCTAACCTTGCACCTAAAGCAATTAGAGAAAGAAGAATAAGAAAACCCCCAAATTTAGCGGAAGGAAAGTAATCATAACGATCAGATCAGAAATAAATGAAAAAGAAATGAAGGAAACGATACCAAAGATCAAGAAAACTAAAAGCTAGTTCTTTTTTTTTTCCGTATGCGGGCCTCTCACTGTTGTGTCCTCTCCCACCACGGAGCACAGGCTCCGGACGCGCAGACTCAGCGGCCATGGCTCACGGGCCCAGCTGCTCCGCAGCATGTGGGATCTTCCCAGACCGGGGCATGAACCCGTGTTCCCTGCATCGGCAGGCGGACTCTCAACCACTGCACCCCGAGGGAAGCCCAAATCTGGTTGTTTGAGAAGATAAACAAAATTGATAAACCATTAGCCAGACTCATCAAGAAAAAAAGGGAGAAAAATCAATAGAATTAGAAATGAAAAAGGAGAAGTAACAACTGACACTGCAGAAATACAAAAGATCATGAGAGATTACTACAAGCAACTCTATACCAATAAAATGGACAACCTGGAAGAAACGGACAAATTCTTAGAAATGCACAACCTGCCAAGACTGAATCAGGAAGAAATAGCAAATATGAACAGACCAATCACAAGCACTGAAATTGAAACTGATTAAAAGTCTTACAACAAACAAAAGCCCAGGACAAGATGGCTTCACAGGCGAATTCTATCAAACATTTAGAGGAGAGCTAACACCTATCCTTCACAAACTCTTCCAAAATATAGCAGAGGGAGGAACACTCCCAAACTCATTCTACGAGGCCACCATCACCCTGATACCAAAACCAGGCAAAGATGTCACAAAGAACGAAAACTTGAGGCCAATATCACTGATGAAGATAGATGCAAAAATCCTCAACAAAATACTAGCAAACAGAATCCAACAGCACATTAAAAGGATCATACACCATGATCAAGTTGTTTATTCCCCAGGAATGCAAGGATTCTTCAATATACGCAAATCTATCAATGTGATACACCATATTAACAAATTGAAGGAGAAAAACCATATGATCATCTCAATAGATGCAGAGAAAGCTTTTGACAAAATTCAACACCCATTTATGATAAAAACCCTGCAGAAAGTAGGTGTAGAGGGAACTTTCCTCAATATAATAAAGGCCGTATATGACAAGCCCACAGCCAACATCATCCTCAATGGCGAAAAACTGAAAGCATTTCCACTAAGGTCAGGAACAAGACAAGGTTGCCCACTCTCACCACTCTTATTCAACATAGTTTTGGAAGTTTTAGCCACAGCAATCAGAGAAGAAAAGGAAATAAAAGGAATCCAAATCGGAAAAGAAGAAGTAAAGCTGTCACTGTTTGCAGATGACATGATACTATACATAGAGAATCCTAAAGATGCTACCAGAAAACTACTAGAGCTAATCAATGAATTTGGTAAAGTAGCAGGATACAAAATTAATGCACAGAAATCTCTGGCATTCCTATATACTAATGATGAAAAATCTGAAAGTGAAATCAAGAAAACACTCCCATTTACCATTGCAACAAAAAGAATAAAATATCTAGGAATAAACCTACCTAAGGAGACAAAAGACCTGTATGCAGAAAATTATAAGACACTGATGAAAGAAATTAAAGATGATACAAATAGATGGAGAGATATACCATGTTCTTGGATTGGAAGAATCAACATTGTGAAAATGACTCTACTACCCAAAGCAATCTATAGATTCAATGCAATCCCTATCAAACTACCACTGGCATTTTTCACAGAGCTAGAACAAAAAATTTCACAATTTGTATGGAAACACAAGAGACCCCGAATAGCCAAAGCACTCTTGAGAACGAAAAACGGAGCTGGAAGAATCAGGCTCCCTGACTTCAGACTATACTACAAAGCTACAGTAATAAAGACAGTATGGTACTGGCAGAAAAACAGAAACATAGATCAATGGTACAGGATAGAAAGCCCAGAGATCAACCCACGCACATATGGTCACCTTATATTTGATAAAGGAAGCAAGAATATACAGTGGAGAAAAGACTGCCTCTTCAATAAGTGGTGCTGGGAAAACAACAGCTACATATAAAAGTATGAGATTAGAACAGTCCCTATCACCATACACAAAAATAAGCTCAAAATAGATCAAAGACCTAAATGTAAGGCCAGACACTATCAAACTCTTAGAGGAAAACCTAGGCAGAACACTCTATGGCATAAATCACAGCAAGATCCTTTTTGACCCACCCCCTAGAGAAATGGAAATAAAAACAAAAATAAACAAATGGGACCTAATGAAACTTCAAAGCTTTTGCCCAGCAAAGGAAACCATAAACAAGACCAAAAGACAGCCCTCAGAATGGGAGAAAATATTTGCAAGCGAAGCAACTGGCAAAGGATTAATCTCCAAAATTTACAAGCAGCTCATGCAGCTCAATATCAAAACAACAAACAACCCAATACAAAAAATGGGCAGAAGACCTAAATAGACATTTCTCCAAAGAAGATAAACAGATTGGCAACAAACATGAAAGAGTGCTCAACATCATTAATCATTAGAGAAATGCAAATCAAAACTGCAATGAGATGTCATCTCACACCGGTTAGAATGGCCATCATCAAAAAATCTAGAAACAATAAATGTTGGAGAGGGTGTGGAGAAAAGGGAACACTCTTGCACTGTTGGTTTGAATGTAAATTGATACATCCAATATGGAGAACAGTATGGAGATTCCTTATAAAACTAAAAATAGAACTACCATATGACCCAGCAATTCCACTACTGGGCCTATACCTTGAGAAAAGCATAATTGAAAAAGAGTCATGTGCCAAAATGTTCATTGCAGCTCTATTTACAATAGCCCAGAGATGGAAACAACCTAAGTGTCCATCATCGGATGAATGGATAAAGAAGAAGTGGCACATATATACAATGGAATATTACTCAGCCATAAAAAGAAACGAAAGTGAGTTATTTGTAGTGAGGTGGATGGACCTAGAGTCTGTCATACAGAGTGAAGTAAGTCAGAAAGAGGAAGACAAATACTGTATGCTAACACATATATATGGAATCTAAGAAAAAAAAATGTTATGAAGAACCTAGGGGTAAGATGGGAATGGAGACACAGATCTTCTAGAGAATGGACTTGAGGATGTGGGGAGGGGGAAGTGTAGGCTGTTACAAAGTGAGAGAGTGGCATGGACATATATACATTACCAAAAGTAGAACAGATAGCTAGTGGGAAGCAGCCGCATAGCACCGGGAGATCAGCTCGGTGCTTTGTGACTACCTAGCCGGGTGGGATAGGGAGGGTGGGAGGGAGGGAGACGCAGGAGGGAAGAGATATGGGAACATATGTATATGTATAACTGATTCACTTTGTTATAAAGCAGAAACTAACGCACCATTGTAAAGCAATTATAGTCTAATAAAGGTGTTAAAAAAAGAATTTAATTAGACAAATTCACAAAATTGTGTATACTGGGGTACTAATAGTTAAATTGATATAATAGCTTAAATTGGAAACAAGCTAAATTGTAGTGGCTAAATAAATTATGGAATATCCATATAATGGAATATTAAGTAGTCAGTATTTTTACATTGATAAGTGCTCCTGATCTATTGTTAAGTTTTTAGGAAGCAGATTATAGAATAACATTAAAATAAATAAATATTTGTGTAAAGAAAAGAGAGTTTATATTGGCGTATAAAAATCTGGAAAAGAAGTGAGATGAGATTATGGGGGATTTTCACTTCACTGTATTATTTGTTACTGTTTCAATACTTGTGAATTGAGGAGAATCTATATCCACTTAATATAGTAAAAATAATTGTATATGAGGTAACGAAGAAAATAAGTATGTTAAAAGTTTTTAAATGAAATATGCATTAAGGCAAAGGTTGTAATTCCAAATTAGTTAAGAACCTGTATTATGTCATGGGTACTACATATTTTTTACCTTTATGGAGTAAGGGCGAAATGGTGAGTGGAATTAAACAGAAGACTGGAACTAATAGACAGCAATTACTATTATCATTGATTTTCTGCATTTTCTGTAAGTATTATCCTCTTGGCAAAATTTACTTCTGTAGGTTTTAAGGTCTCTAGCTCTTTGTCAGAGTACTTCCTTGCACCTATTTTTTTTAAATAAATAAATATTTATTTATTTTAAAAAAGAATGGCAAATAAGCACATAAAAAGATGCTGAATATCACTAGCTAATAGGGAAGTGAAAATTGAAACTGCAGTGAGATACCCCTACAAACCTATTAGAGTCACTAAAATAAAGCATACTAACAGTACCAAATGCTGGCAGGGATGAAGACTGGAACTCTCATGATGCTGGTGGAAATGCACAATGGTACAGTCACTTTAGAAAACTATTTGACAGTGTTGTATAAAGTTAAACATACACTTAATATGTCATCCAGCAGTCTTACTCCATAGAGAATTGAACACAAATTTCACACTAACCCTGTTTGTATATGTTTTTATATATATATATATATATATGTATGTATATACACACAGACACACACACACACACACAGAATTGCCACAAAGTGGAAACAACCCAGATTCCTTCAATAAGTGAATTGATTACCAAACTCTAAGCCATACATTGGAGAACTACTCAGCAATAAAAAGGAATGAACTTTTGATTTCAGAGTCTGAGTGAAAGAAGTCAGTCTCAAAAGGCTATATGCTGTATGACTCCATTTATATGATAGTCTCAGAAAGACAAAATTATAGGAATAGAGATCAGGTCAGTGGTTGCTAGGGCTTATGGTTTAGGGGAAGGGTGTGAGTATAAAGGGACAGCATGAGGGAGTTTTTTAGGGTGGGTGATGGAAAATTATGTATCCTCATTAAAGTAGTTACAGGAATCTGTACATGTAAAATTCATTGAACTGTACTCCATAAGTCAGTTTGTGTGACAAAAGTAAAAAACAAATTAAGGTATAAGTCATTAGTACATGACCTCTGTAACAAATAATTTGAGAATCTAAAGGAAGTGGTTGATTTCTTAGGAAGCTATGTCAAAATTAAGAATAGAAAACTTACTCAGTGCAGTTATCAAAGCAGAGACTGAAAATGGTGATTAAGGATTTATGATGTTAAAAGATAGCGAGTTTACATGGCTTTACAGCTGAATTCTAACCTTTGAAGGATGGGTGGCTCTAATTCAATTTATACATTTTTCCAGACTATACAAAAAGGTTAAAAGCTCCTCAATTTTTTAAATAGCTAAAATAATTTTAACACCAAAACCTGGATAGAGATAGCAAAGAATAAGAAAACTATTGACCAATCTCAGCTATAGATACAAAAATTTGAAATATCAACAAATCAAATATAACTGTATTAGGGGATAATATACAGTGAACAAGTTCAGTTTAATCCAGAAATAGAAAGTCCATTCAGCTTCAGGAAGTTTAAATGTAATTCAGAATGTAATATAATTCTTTACATCAACCAATTGAAGGAGAAGAACCTGGGAAGACATCTGATGAAAGTCATGCTAGTGGAAACTGTCAGGTACTTGATGTGCATCCTCTCATTTAATTTTCCTAACAACCCTTTTACTAATGTGGAAACTGGAGCTCAGAGGTTAAGAGGCTTGCTCGAAGTCACAGAGTTGGTGTAGAGTGCCATTTTCAATGTCAAACATTAATTTTTTTTTTTTTCTTGCGTTATGCGGGCCTCTCACTGTTGTGGCCTCTCCCGTTGCGGAGCACGGGCTCCGGATGCGCAGGCTCAGCGGCCACGGCTCACGGGCCCAGCCGCTCCGCGGCATGTGGGATCCTCCCGAAACGGGGCACGAATCCGCGTCTCCTGCAACGGCAGGCGGACTCTCAAGCACTGCGCCACCAGGGAAGCCCTCAAACATTAATTTTTATCAATCTGACAGATGAACAGTATGCCAGCCAGTAAAGTGGGTTTAGTGAGGGTGCCCATCTCCTCATGTCTGTCAGTCCTGAATTGCCCATTCATATTCTTTGCTTTATTTTCTATAG
>NW_006794923.1:0-5422 GCF_000442215.2 Lipotes vexillifer | reverse complement strand
CCTGCTGATTTGCATAAGTTCTTTGTATGTTCTGGAAATTTCATCTTTTGTCTGGTATGTTGCAAATATTTAGTCCCAGGCTGACTTAGTTTATTGTGTCATATGTCAGACAAAAGCTTTAAAACAATGAATCAATGTTATCTTTCATTTTATGCCTTTGCCTTTCTTCTTTCAAAGACCTTTCATTTCCTCAAGACCATAAATAATAGTTTTATGTATTTTTTCTTTTATAATTTTGGTTTTTGCATTTAGAAACTTATGTCATCTGGAACTTATGGTGTTAACTCCTTGCAGTTGGAGTTTAACTTCATTTTATCCCAACTGGATCACTAGTTGTCTCTGCACCACTTTTTGAGCAGTTGTCTGCACACCCATTGGTTTGAAAGGCCACTTTGATCATATATTAAGTTTCTTTATATGTACATGAGCCCATTTCTGTTTTCTCCTTCATTCCCTTGATCTGTTTGTTCCTTTGCTAATACCATACTTTAGTTACTAGGGCTTTTTAGCATAGAAACAGAAAGGCAGTGTGTACAGAGCCTGAGAGCATGGGGCTTTGAGCCAGGTAACCTGGTTTGAGTCCTGAGACTACCTTTAACTAGGTATGTGACTTTGGGCAAATAACTCAAGCTCTCTCTACGTCAGTTTCCTTATATGTAAAATGGAGATGTTAATTCACTGCTCATCTCTTAGAGTTATTGGGAGGATAAGATGAATTAATGGAAATAAAGCACTTAGGATAATGTATGGCAAAGGGGAATACTCAGTAAATGCAACCTATTCCAGAATTTGGACTTGGTAGGGCACTTACTCCCCACACAGCCCATTCTACTTCCTCAAAAGTATCTTATAGTCAGCAATTATATATTAGTATTGCTTTGAATTTATAGACTAATTTAGGGAGGAACTTACACCTGTACAGCATTGGGTCTTTCCATCCATGAACTTGGTGCATGTCCCTCCCTACATTCATGTCGTTTTATCTTTTTCAGAAATATATTGACATTTTCTTCACAGTAAAAACTGGCATATTGCCACATCCACTCTGCTCAATCAGCAGGTTCAGCTAGATGGTTCACACTCACAAAACCCAAATAGGCCATCCTGGCACCCATATATATTCAACTTTGCAGACTGCAGAACAAGAAACCCAGCCTGCCAGAAGGCTGGCATCAGCAAGCATTCTCAGCTGTCTAGGGCTCGTCTCTGCTCCCATTAACAGCTCAGGTGTGAAGAAATGAGAGCATATGGGGGGGGATGGGGGAGAACAGGAGCCACTATGGCTTAGAAGCTCCATGTCCCAAATTAGGGACCACTCTGTCTTTGTTCCCTGTGTGTAGCCTCGGTCCCAGCCAGGGTCAGGGCCCAGGAACGATAGGCCCACTGCACTCAGGGACCCTGAGCTGTGACTCCCAGCAGGTGTTGATGTGCAGTCCCAGCCCTACCAGACCAGGCGCAGGGTACCTCTGGGGACATTGTGCCAGAAGCAGGCCCGCCCATCCCACAGGTGACCATCCACCTTCATCAGGTTTCCAGGGCAACCAAAGTAGAAAGTGAATCCAAAGTCAGTGCCTCACCTCGAGGGAGAAAGGGTTTTGGTAATCCTACTTTCAGAGGTACTGTTTCCAGAAGGAGGACAGAATACATGGCAGCAAAACTAACAGATATTTACTATAGTATTTCTCATTAGATTCATAGTTTTTGTTCTTCTGTTCATAGTGCTGAACACTCTAAATAGTAATAGTAGAGTCAGTGGGTTATGTTGGTTTTTTCTAGGTAGATGATCATATCATCTGCAAATGACAGGTTTGACTCTTTCCAATATTTGTGTGTGTGTGTGTGAGTGTGTATCCTTTTTTTCAGGAGCATTCTTATTTCATTGGTATGGACCTATAAAAGTTGAATAGCAGAGTTGGGTGGCAAATATCATTCTTTCTGACTCTAATGGGAATACTTCTGTCCATTATTAAGTATGAGTTCGTTATGATTTTGTGGTAGACACCCTGTATTCCTTTATTAAGTTAAGGAAGTTTCTTTCTAATTCTAGTTTACTGAGAGTTTTTAATCATGAGTGTCTAAGTTTTATCAAATGCCTTTTTGTCATTTTCTGAGATGGTAATGTGGTTGTTTCATTGTTTTAAAAGTTTCCAACATTGAAAGCTTTTAAAACAGTGAACTGATGTTTCATTCCTCAGATAAACCCTACTTTGCCATGATGTATTATTGTTCTTTTAATACAAAGTAGATTCTAGTTGCTAAAATTTGGCTTAAGATTGTTACATCTATGTTCATAAGTGAGATTAGTCTAAAGTGTTCTTCTTGTCTTGGGCTCCTCTTGTCTAGTTTTGGTATCAGGATTATTTTATTAAGTTATAAAATGAGTTGGATTTTTTTTCTCTTTTTTGGAAAGACAGTATAGCATAATAATTAAGAACATGGCTCTGTAGCCAGATGCTTTGGTTGGAATCCTGATTTGCCACTATCTTGATGTCTAGCACTATCGGTTACTTTCACCTATTTTTGAACCATATATAAATGGAGCCATGTAGTATGTACTCTCTTGGGTCTAGTTTCTTTCAATCAGTATTATGTTTGTGAGGTTCATCCATGTGGTTACATGAAGCAATAGTTTAGAAATTCTCATTGCTGTATAGTATTCCATTGTCTGAATATACCACAGTTTGTTTATTCATTCTACTATTAAGAGATAATTTCAGTTTTTTTTTTTTTTTTTTTTTTTTTTTTTTTTTTTTGCGGTATGTGGGCCTCTCACTGTTGTGGCCTCTCCCATTGTGGAACACAGGCTCCGGACACGCAGGGCTCACAGGCCCAGCCGCTCCGCGGCATGTGGGATCTTCCCGGACCGGGGCATGAACCCATGTCCCCTGCATCAGCAGGCGGACTCCCAACCACTGCGCCACCAGGGAAGCCCAAGAGATAATTTCAGTTTTTAAAAGGCTTTTACAAATTGTGCTGCTATGAATATTCTTGTTGTTGTGAACATATGTACATTTGTTGGATACATACCTGGGAGTGGAATACGTATGTACATATGTTCAGCTTTAATAGATAATGCCAACAATTTTCCTAAAGTGTCTTTACTGCCTCTCACTCCACATCCTTGCCAATACTTAATAATGTCTGCCTTGTTCATTTTTGCCATTCTGGTAAGTGTGTAGTAGTATTGCATTGTGACTTTAATTTCCATTTTGTTGACCACTAATAAAGTTGAAAACCTTTTCATATTTTTTTTTTAGTTCTAGCATGTTATTATTATATGGATAGCATCCGTATTATACATGGATATAGTCCGTGGATTAAACCCTATGTTCATAGCCCCAAAATTAAAGTCAAATAATCAGGATGTTTTTATTTAGGTCCATAACATGTGCATAACAATTTATTAGGTTGTATTAGTTAAAATTACACTTGGTTGAGAACCAAGCAAAAACTCTAAAAATAATGCCTTCAGCAAAGTTAAAGTTTAATTCTCCATCATGGAAAAATAGTAAACGGGTAGAGAGTAAATGGCTGTTATTAGGGAAATAGGTATCTTATATCTTATTGCTCCAAATAGTCCAAGATGGATGTTAAAATTTCAGACATACAATGATATTCTAAACAGCAAATGGAAGGAAGTTAAAAAAAACCAAAACCTTCCTTTTAAGGAATCTCCCTGGTTGTACATATAACCTTTTCATAAATGTCTTATTGGCTAGCAATTATATGGTAACAACTAGCTGCAAGAGATACTAAGAAATATTTTAGCTTACAGGCAACCTACCAGCTAAAAATTAGCTTCTGTTTACTAAGAAAGATACTTAAAGGATATTGAGAGCAGCATCTTTCATACAGGAAGTGGTAGAGAGAACTCAAAGAAGTAAAAGCCGCAGTCCCTATTCATAAGAGAATCTCAAATGTATTGAGTAGTAAAGACTGTAATGTAAGATTCAACCAGAAAGTTCAAAGAATAAACATTGTGATAGGAAATTTAAGGGACCTAGGAACTCATGAAAGGGGCAACCTGGACAGAAACAGAAAATATAACATAGGCACAGAATAAACATTAATTGAATGGATGAATAGGTAATTGAAAGAGTAAATGAGCATTTGGCTAATTTTTTTTTTCAGTTGAGAACAGCTGAAAACCACACAATACTGTGAGGGAGATACTTTAACATTTAATTGCTTATAATGACGGGTTGTACTTTGGGGATTAGTGCAATAACATATATATAATCAATTATACACCTTGTATTAATAAACATTCTTTTTGAAGTTTGTACTGCTGTCTTTTTCAAAAGGGATAAAAGTGGAATGTTTCCAGTATCTTATGGATGTTGTGAGGCATTAGATAATTAAAAAATATTCCAATTGCACAAAATCCTCCCTTCCCTAAATGCAACAACATTTCCAAAGCTTATAGGTATTGCGTATTTACAGATAAGGCCAACCTCCCACCATGCAGAAAGATAATAATGAAAAATGACTTTAAAAACAACACCCATTCATCTTTGTGATATATCCTCGTAACTACTGGCATAAACTATAAATTATATGAAGGGCAACATATGCAAGATGGACTAGGAGGAAAAGTCCAGGACCAGATGGCTGCATGGATGAATTCTACCACTCAGAGAAAAACTAATACCAATCCTTCTTAGGCGCTTCCAAAACACAGAAGAGGGAGCACTTCCAAACTCATTTTATGAGGCCAGCATCACTCTGATATGAAAGCCTGACAAGGATACCACAAGAAAAGAGTACTACAGGCCAATATCCCTAATGAACAGAAATGCAAAAATCTTTAATAAAATACTAGCAAACTGAATTCAACAGCACATTGAAAGGATTATACACCATGAACAACTGGGATTTATCCCTGGGATATAAGGATGTTTCAACATATGCAAATCAATCAATATGATACACCACATTAATAGAATGAAAGATAAAAACCACATGATCATCTCAATTGATGCAGAGAAAGCACTGTAAAAACTCTCAACAAAACAGGTATAGGAGGAACTTACCTCAATGCAATAAAGGCCATATATGAAAAGTCCACAGCTAACATCATAATCAGTGGAAAAATGAAAGAGAAAGCTTTTCCTCTGAGATCAGGAACAAGATAATGTCGCCCACTCTTTCCACTTCTATTCAACATAATACTGGAAATCTTAGCCAGAGCAATTAGTCAAGGAAAATAAATAAAAGGCATCCAAATCAGAAGTAAAATTTATCTCTGCTTGCAGATGACATGATAATATGTGCAGATAACCCTAAAGACTCAACAAAAAAGCTGTTAGAACTAATAAATACGGTAAAGTTGAAGAATACAAAATCAACGTACAAAAATTAGTCTTGGGCTTCCCTGGTGGCGCAGTGGTTGAGAGTCCGCCTGCCGATGCAGGGGACACGG
>NW_006794922.1:0-827 GCF_000442215.2 Lipotes vexillifer | reverse complement strand
GGACCGGGGCACGAACCCGTGTCCCCTGCATCAGCAGGCGGACTCTCAACCACTGCGCTACCATGGAAGCCCATTTCTTAATTACTGTTAATTCTATCCAGTAGATCATGTACTCCTTGAGCACTGGACCAGCAATCCAATGCAAGTAACCTGTTAAGTTGGCTTAATTCCAGTCATATAAAGTGAATCTTTTAATTGGGTCAATTAAATAAGAGGAAAAAGTTGCATTAAAATAAGCCACAGCATCTTGTACACTTTGAACAACTGAGACTCTTTTCCAGGACCAAGTGAACCATTGAGAGGATTAGGGAAAATGAGTATTTGGAAGATTCCGCATTATGGCTATGGGATTAGGGGATCTTAGGGGAAATGCACAAAAAGCCCAGTTTCCTCTGCTACCAAATCTTAATGCTAATCCCTCTAGCTTTCTTCTAACACTTTGAAGGAAGGAATCATCAGAGAATCCCTATAACTTTATCAAGTTTCCAAAAGGAACCCTGAGATTTTTGTTCTACTCTCTGCTTACCAAATCCTTGCTTTCTCATCTTTGAATTCTGCTTTCACTGTGCCAATTTTAAGACCTTAGAATCAGCTAGTTTCTCCCATTCTTTCACACCCAACCAACTCAGCCTGTCCTCTTCCGTGGCCTGTCCTTTACCCAAAAAGCCACATTTCCCTACTTCCTTTGTCCTCTAGAATTATTATTCTCTTGTCAAGAAAATATTCCACCCTTTTATAGAACACTGAACCCACTTGCTTGCCTTGACAGAAATCTAGTTTTCTTTTGTCTCATTTGTAGCCCTCTCAAGAGCCCTTGCAAGTGTTCC
>NW_006794921.1:0-377 GCF_000442215.2 Lipotes vexillifer | reverse complement strand
ACACCCTCACTCAGGGCCCTACCTCCAAACTCCAGAACCCCACACTCCAGAGGCCCTCCTTTCAATGTGCTGTGCCTCCCCTTCTGCTCTGGTCCTAAGCAGAGGCCCCGCCCACTCTTGAACCGTTGCCCCACCTAGGCCCCGCCCCTGCCCCGCCACACACTCAAACATCACCTCTCCACACCCGCCTAGGTCCTGCCCCACCCTAAACACCGCCCCTGCCTAGGTTCCACCCCCGCCTAAACTCCACCCCCATAGCCAAGGATTTATTTTTTATTTATTTATTTTTTCTTTTTTCCTCTTTTTAGATCAGGGTTCTGTTTTACCTTCTTGATTCATTGTTGTTGATTCTTTTATATTTTTATTTTTCCTAATAA
>NW_006794920.1:0-643 GCF_000442215.2 Lipotes vexillifer | reverse complement strand
GCAGGGGGCGCAGGTTCGTGTCCCGGTCCGGGAAGATCCGCGGCTGGGTCCGTGAGCCATGGCCGCTGAGCCTGCGTGTCCGGAGCCCGTGCTCCAAGAGGCAAGAGACCTTTTCTTGCCTCTGTGTTTCCTGGTGCGCGAGCTTTGCAATTCCATATGAATTTTGGGATCAGCTTTTTCATTTCTGCAAAAATGGCTGTTGTGATTTTGGTAGGGAGTACATTGAATCTGTAAATTGCTTTTGGAAGTATTGCCATCTTAGTGTTAAGTCTTCCAGTCCATGAACATGGGATGTCTTTCCATTTATTTAGGTCTTCTTTAATTTCTGTAGCAATGTTTTATAGTTTGCTGTGTGCAAGTCTTGTAGCTCCTTGGTTAACTTATTCTTCAGTATTTTATTCTTTTTGATGCTATTATAAATGGAATTGCTTTCTCAATTTCATTTTTGGATTGTTCATCGTCAGTGTATAGAAATACTATTGATTTTTTAAAAATAAATTTATTTTATTATTTTATTTTATTTATCTATTGTTTCTGGCTGCGTTGGGTCTTCGTTCCTGCGCGAGGGTTTTTCTCTGGTTGCGGCGAGTGGGGGCTACTCTTCATTGTGGTGCGCAGGCTTCTCATTGTGGTGGCTTCTCTT
>NW_006794919.1:0-752 GCF_000442215.2 Lipotes vexillifer | reverse complement strand
GGGCACGAACCCGTGTCCCCTGCATCGGCAGGTGGACTCTCAACCCCTGTGCCACCAGGGAAGCCCTAGAGTTCCCATTTTTAAATTGGGAAATTAAGGTTCATCAAAGCAAAGAAACTTGCCCAAGGTCACACAGCCCACATAGGACTGCAGAGCCAGGATTTGAGCCCAAAAGATGGCTCCAGAACCCATTCACAATCACTGCCCTATTCTACCTCCACTGGGAAGGCACTCAACTATGTATCCAGACCTGTGTGTAGCAGAGGGATGTGCAAGTGTGTGTGTGTGTGTGTGTGTGTGCGCGCGCGCATGCGCGCATGTGAGTGTGTGTGTGCATGCACGTGGGATCAGAGGAGGAGGAGTAAAGTGAGAATTACAGATGTGTCTGAGCTCTGAGTTGTGGAGGCGAGACTAACATGCCAGCCAGCATAGTGACTAATTCAAGACAAAATACTATTAGGTGACAAGTTTCCCCTAGTACCTTAGGAACTCTCTAGAGAAGGGGGAATTGACGAAGGGAGCAGAGGGAAGCAGTACAGTTTGCTGATAAAAAGAAAGGACTCCAGACTCGATGCATAGGGCTCAAATCTCAGCTGCGCCACCTGTCAGCTTAACCTCTCTGTACCAGTTTCCTCATCTGTAAATTGGGAATAATAACAATATTGTGAGGATTAAGTGAATTAATCTACATGAAGTACTTAACATAGTGCCGAACAGAGAGTGTTTGCCATTAAGATTTTTTTTTTTTTTTT
>NW_006794918.1:0-454 GCF_000442215.2 Lipotes vexillifer | reverse complement strand
ACCCGCATGCTAACACTAACCTGTGCCCTAACACTTATGCTAACCCAAAACCTTTGTCGTACCATAAACTTTACTCTAAACCATCCCCGTTCCCTAACCCTAACCCTAACCCTTATCCGAAGCCTTACACTATCCAGTGCCCTAAACCTAAACCGTATGATAACCCGAACCCATGCCCTAACACGTACGCTAACCCTGAACTGTTGTCGTAACCTAACCTGTACCCAAAACCGTCCCCATTCCCTAACCCTAACCCTAACACTTACCCTAACCCTTACCCGAAGCGTTACCCTTACCTTTACCCGAAGCCTTACCCTACTCCGTGCCCTAAACCTAACCCATACGCTAACGCTAATCCATGCCCTAACACGCCAGTCCAAAAACGTAGTCATAAACTAACCTGTACGGTAGACCGTCCTTGTTCCCGAACCCTAAACCTAACCCTAAACCTTAC
>NW_006794917.1:0-432 GCF_000442215.2 Lipotes vexillifer | reverse complement strand
CCTCAATACATAAGGCAAATACTAACAGCCATAAAAGGGGAAATTGACAGTAGCACATTCATATTAGGGGACTTTAAGACCCCACTTTCACCAATGGACAGATCAACCATAATGAAAATAAATGAAGCACAAGCTTTAAATGATACATTAAGCAAGAGGGACTTAACTGATATTTATAGGACATTCCATCCAAAAACAGCATATTACACTTTCTTCACAAGTACTCATGGAACATTCTCCAGGATAAATCATATCTTGGGTCACAAATCAAGACTTGCTAAATTTAAGAAAATTGAAATAATATCAAGTATCTTTTCTGACCACAACGCTATGAGAGTAGTTATCAGTTATAGGAAAAAATCTGTAAAGAATACAAACTCATGGAGGCTAAACAATACACTACTAAATAACCAAGAGATCACTGAAGAAATC
>NW_006794916.1:0-220 GCF_000442215.2 Lipotes vexillifer | reverse complement strand
CACTAAATAACATATTTAGATGGCAAATGAGCATATGAAAATGTGCTCAAGCATTAGTCATTAAAGGCACTGGAATTAAAACCACAATGACATATTGCTATATGTCTATTAGAACGGCTAAAATAAAATTTTTAAAAACTGACAACATCAAATGCTGGTAAGGATGCAGAGCAACAGAACTCTCCTTTACTGCTGGTGGGAGTGAACAATGGTACAGTCA
>NW_006794915.1:0-1636 GCF_000442215.2 Lipotes vexillifer | reverse complement strand
TTTAGGGTTAGCGTATGCATTAGGGCACATGTTAGTGTTACCGTATGGTTAGGATTAGGGAACGGTCTAGGGTAAACCTAACATTAAGGGTTAGGGTTACGATTAGATGGGATGATTTAGGGTACAGTTTAGGGTAAGACTACGCTTTAGTGTTATCGTACGTGTTAATGCACGGGTTACTGTTAGCATACAAGTTAGGATTAGGGAACGGGTTAGGGTAATGCTTCGGGTAAGTGTTAAGGTTAGGGTTAGGGTTAGGGAAAAGGGACGGTTTAGGGTACAGGTTAGGGTACGACAATGGTTTTGGTTTAGTGTACGTGTTAGGGGATGGGTTAGTGTTCGCCTACGGGTTAGGATTAGGGCACGGGTTAGGGGAAGGCTTCGGGTAAATGTTAGGGTTAGTGTTAGGGTTAGGTTTATATTTAGGGAACGGGGATGGTTTAGGGTACAGATTAGGGTATGACAACGGTTAGGGTTAACCTACGAGTTAGGGCATTGGTTAGTGTTAGCGTACGTGTTAGGAATAGGGCATGGGTTAGGGTAAGGCTTCAGGTAAGTGTTAGGGTTAGGGTTAGGGTTAGGGGACAGGGACATTTTAGGGTATAGGTTAGGGTACGACAATGCTTTAGGTTTAGAGTACATATTAGTGCACAAGTTAGTGTTAGTGTACGGGTTAGGATTAGGGCACGGTTTAGGGTATGCCTAATGGTAAGAGTTAGGGTTACGATTAGGGTTAGGGTTAGGGTTAGGGAAAGGGTACGGTTTAGTGACCAGGTTAGTGTATTACAATGGTTTAGGGTTAGTGTACATGTTAAGGCACGGGTTATTGTTAGCGTACGGGTTAGGATTAGGGAAAGGCTTTCGTTAAGGCTTCGGGTAAGTGTTAAAGTTAGGGTTAGGGTTAGGGTTAGGGAAAGTGGATGGTTTAGGGTACAGGTTAGGGTAAGAAAATGATTTAGGTTTAGCGTACGTGTTACGGCACAGGTTAGTGTTAGCGTACGGGTTAGAAGTAGGAAATGGGATAGGGTAAGGCTTTGGGTAAGGGTTAGGGTTAAGGTTAGGGTTAGGTTTAGGGAATGGGGAAAGTTTAGGGTACAGGTTAGGGTTCGACAATGCTTTAGTGTTTGTGTCCATATTCGGGCAAAGGTTAGTGTTAGCGTAGGGGTTAGGATTAGGGCATGGTTTAGGATAAGGCTAACGGTAAGGCTTAGGGTTACGATAAGGGTTAGGGTTAGGGTTAGGGAACGGGTACGGTTTAGGGTACAGGTTAGGGAACGACACCAGTTTAGGGTTAGCGTACATGTTAGGGCACGGGTTACTGTGAGCATACAGGTTAGGATTAGGGCACGGTGTAGGATAAGGTTAAGTGTAAGTGATAGGGTTACAATAAGGGCTAGGGTTAGGGTTAGGGAAAGGGGATTGTTTAGGGTACAGGTTAGTGTACGACAATGGTTTAGGGTTAGCGTACGTGTTTGGGCATGGGTTAGTGTTAGCGTACGGGTTAGCATAAGGCCACAGTTTAGGGTAAAGCTAAGGGTGAGTGTGAGGGTTATGTTAGGGTTAGGGAACGGGGACAGTTTAGGGTACAGGTTAGGGCACTACAATGGTTTAGGGTTAGCGTACGTGTCAGGCCACG
>NW_006794914.1:0-588 GCF_000442215.2 Lipotes vexillifer | reverse complement strand
GTAGACTGCCTATTTCCTCTTCATTTGTTAGGTTTGGTGGGTTTTTGCCTTGCTCCTTCATCTACTGTGTGTTTTTCTGTCTTCTCATTTGCTTAACTTACTGTGTTTGGGGTCTCCATTTCACAGGCTGCAGGTTTGTAGTTCCCATTGTTTTTGGTGTCTCTCCCCAGTGGCTAAGGTTGGTTCAGTGGGCTGTATAGGCTTCCTGGTGGAGGGGACTAGTGCCTATGCTCTGGTGGATGAGGCTTGATCTTGTCTTTTTAGTGCACAGGTCCATATCTGGTGGTGTGTTTTGCGGTGTCTCTGGCCTTATTTTGATATTAGGCAGCCTCTCTGCTAATGAATGGGGCTGTGTTCCTGTCTTGCTAGCTGTTTGGCATAGAGTGTCCAGCACTGTACCTTGCTGGTCGTTGAGTGGACCTGGGTCTTGGCATTGAGATGGAGATCTCTGGGAGATTTTTGCCGTTTGATATTATGTGGAGCTGAGAGGTCTCTTGTCGACAAATGTCCTGAAGTTGGCTCTTGCACCTCAGAGGCACAGCACTGACTCCTGGCTGGAGCACCAAGAGCCTTTCATCCACACGGCTC
>NW_006794910.1:43725-53797 GCF_000442215.2 Lipotes vexillifer | reverse complement strand
GGCAGGCAGATTCTTAACCACTGCACCACAAGGGAAGTCCTCCCATGTTGTGCTTTTGATGTCATATGTTACATCTTAATGTTTATTGTAGTGACAGGTAATTTTACAATTTTGCCTTTAATCTTAATACTAGAGTATTTAATTGGTTGATCCACAACCTTTACTATATATTCGCCTTTACTTGGGATTTATCCTTTCCTATAAATTCTTACTTCTTGCTGTACCCTTTTCTTTTCCACTTAGAGAAAACACTTTAACACTTATTTTAGGGTCAATTTAGTATTGAAGAACTCTGTTCATTTTTGCTTGCATGAGATAACCTTGCTAGTTACAATCCTAGATTGTAGACTTTTCCCTTTCAGCACTTTAAATGTATTATACCACTCCCTTGTAGTCTGCAGAATTTTGGCAAAAATTGGCTGAGAGCTCTATGGGAATTCCCTTGTATGTGACCATTATTTTCTCATGCTACCTTTAGAATTTTCTCTTTAACTTTTGCCATTTTAAATTATGCTATATCTTGGTGTGAGTATCTTTGACTTAATCTAGTTTGGGACCCTCTGCTTTCTTGAACCTAGATATCCATTTTCTGCTTCAGGTTTGGAAAATTTTCCTCCATAATTTCATCAAACACAATATTTAAACGTTTATATTGGAGTATAATTGCTTTACAATGGTGTCTTAGTTTCTGATTTATAACAAAGTGAATCAGCTATACATATACATATAACCTCATACCTCTTCCCTGTTGCATCTCCCTCCCTCCCAACCTCCTTATCACACACTTCTACTGCTCACAAAGCACCACCGTGATCTCCCTGTGCTATGGAACTGCTTCCCAATAGCTATCTATTTTACATTTGGTAGTGTATATATGTCCATATATACACTACGACTCTCAAACTTTCTCCCAGCTTACCAATCCCCCTACCTGTGTCCTCAAATACATTTTCTAGTAGGTCTGTGTCTTTATTCCCGTCTTGCCCCTGGTTCTTCATAAGCTTATTTTTTTTTATTTTTAGATTCCATATATATGTGTTAGCATACGGTATTTGTCTTTCTCTTTCTGACTTACTTCTTTCTGTATGACAGACTCTAGGTCTATCCACCTCATTACAAATAGCTCAACTTCGTTTCTTTTTATGGCTGAGTAATATTCCACTGTATATATGTGGCACATCTTCTTTATTCATTCATCTGTCGATGGACACTTGGATTGCTTCAGTGTCCTGGGTATTGTAAATGGAGCTGCAATGAATATTCTGGTACGTGACACGTTTTGAATTATGGTTTTCTCAGGGTGTATGCCCAGAAGTGGGATTGCAGGGTCGTATGGTAGTTGTATTTGTACTTTTTTAAGGAAGCTCCATATTGTTCTGCATAGTGGATGTATCAATTTACATTCCCACAAGCAGTGCAAATGGTTCCCTTTTCTCCACACCCTCTCCAGCATTTATTGTTAGTACATGTTTTCATGACCATTCTGACCTATGTGAGATGATATTGCATTGAACTTTTCATTTACATTTCTCTAATGATTAATGATGTTGAACATTCTTTCATGTGTTTGTTGGAAATCTATATATCTTCTTTGAAGAAATGTCTATTAGGTTTTCTGCCCATTTTTGGATTGGGTTTTTTTTCTTTTTTGATATTGAACTGCATGACAATTTACTGTAAATTTGGAGATTAATCCTTTGTCAGTTGCTTCATTTGCAAATATTTTCTCCCATTCTGAGAGCTGCCTTTTTGTCTTGTTTATGGTGTCCTTTGCTGTGAAAAAGCTTTTAAGTTTCATTAGATCCCACCTGTTTATTTGTGGTTTTATTTCCATTTCACTAGGAGGTGGGTCAAAAAGGATATTGCTGTGATTTATGTCATAGAGTATTCTGCCTATGCTTTCCTCTGACAGTTTGATGGTGTCTGGCCTTACATTTAGGTCTTTAAACCATTTTGAGTTTATTTTTGTGGATGGTGTTAGGGAGTATTCTAATTTCATTCTTTTACAGATAGCTGTCCGATTTTCCCAGCACCACTTATTGAAGAGGCTCTCTTTTCTCCACTGTATATTCTTGCCTCCTTTATCAAAGATAAGGTGACCATACCACTGTACGTTCCTGCCACCTTTATCAAAGATAAGGTGACCATAGGTGTGTGGGTTAATCTCTGGGCTTTCTATCCTGTTCCATTGACCTATATTTCTGTTTTTCTGCCAGTACCACACTGTCTTGATTACTGTAGCCTTGTAGTATAGTCTGAAGTCCGGGAGCCTGATTCCTCCAGCTCCATTTTTCTTTCTCAAGATTGTTTTGGCTATTCGGGGTCTTTTGTGTTTCCATACAAATTGTGAAATTTTTTGTTCCAATTCTGTGAAAACTGCCAGTGCTGGTTTGTACAGGGATTGCATTGAATCTGTAGATTGCATTGGATAGAAGAGTCATTTTAACAAAGTTGATTCTTCCAATCGAAGAACATGGTATATCTCTCATTCTATTTGTAACATTTTTAATTTCCTTGATCAGTGTCTTATAATTTTCTGAATATAGGTCTTTTGGATACTTACGTAGGTTCATTCCTAGGTATTTTATCCTTTTTGGTGCAGTGGAAAATGGGAGGGTTTTATTATTTTCACTTTCAGATTTTTCATCATTACTGTATAGGAATGCCAGAGATTTCTGTGCATTAATTTTGTATCCTGATACTTAACCAAATGCATTGATTAGCTCTAGCAGTTTTCTGGTAGCATCTTTAGGATTCTCTATATATAGTATCATGTCATATGCAAACAGTAACAGCTTTACTTCTTTTCTGATTTGGATTCCATTTATTTCTTTTTATTCTCATTGCTGTGGCTAAAACTTCCAAAAGTATGTTGAATAAGAGTGGTGAGAGTGGGCAACCTTGTCTTGCTCCTGATCTTGGTGGAAATTGTTTCAGATTTTCACCATTGAGGACCCTGTTGGCTATTGGTTTGTCATATATGACCTTTATTATATTGAGGTAAGTTCCCTCTATGTCTAGATTCTGGAGGGTTTTTATCAAAAATGGGTGTTGAATTTTGTCAAAAGCTTTCTCAGCATCTATTGAGATGATCATAAGGTTTTTCTCCTTCAGTTCATTAATATGGTGTGTCACATTGATTGAATAGTATATATTGAAGAATCCTTGCATTCTTGTGGTAAACCCCACAAGATCATGGTGTTTCATTTTTTTTTAACATCTTTATTGTGGTATAATTGCTTTACAATGGTGTGTTAGTTTCTGCTTTATAACAAAGTGAATCAGTTATACATATACATATGTTCCCATATCTCTTCCCTCTTCGTCTCCCTCCCTCCCACACTCCCTATCCCACCCCTCAGTGCTCAGTCACAAAGCCCGGAGCCGGTATCCCTGTGCCATGCGGCTGCTTCCCACTGGCTATCTACCTTATGTTTGTTAGTATATATATGTCCATGTCTCTCTCTCACCCTATCACAGCTCACCCTTCCCCCCCCATATCCGCAAGTCCGTTCTCCAGTAGTCTGTGTCTTTATTACTGTTTTACCCATAGGTTCTTCAAAACATTTTTTTCCCTTAAATTCCATATATATGTGTTAGCATACGGTATTTGTACTTCTCTTTCTGACTTACTTCACTCTGTATGACAGACTCTAGATCTATCCACACCATTACAAATAGCTCAATTTCGTTTCTTTTTATGGCTGAGTAATATTCCATGATATATATGTGCCACATCTTCTTTATCCATTCATCCGACGATGGGCATTTAGGTTGTGTCCATCTACGGGCTATTGTAAATAGAGCTGCAATGAACATTTTGCTACATGACTCTTTTTGAATTTTGGTTTCTGCAGGGTATATGCCCAGTAGTGGGATTGCCGGGTCATATGGTAGTTCTATTTGTAGTTTTTTAAGGAACCTCCATACTGTTCTCCATAGTGGCTGTACCAATGCACATTCCCACCAGCAGTGCAAGAGTGTTCCCTTTTCTCCACACCCTCTCCAGCATTTATTGTTTCTAGATTTTTTGATGATGGCCATTCTGACTGGTGTGAGATGATATCTCTCCGTAGTTTTGATTTGCATTTCTCTAATGATTAATGATGTTGAGCATTCTTTCATGTGTTTGTTGGCAGTCTGTATATCTTCTTTTGAGAAATGTCTCTTTAGGTCTTCTGCCCATTTTTAGACTGGGTTGTTTATTTTTTTGTTATTGAGCTGCATGAGCTGCCTGTAAATTTTAGAGATTAATCCTTTGTCAGTTGCTTCATTTGCAAATATTTTCTCCCATTCTGAGGGTTGTCTTTTGGTCTTGTTTATGGTTTCCTTTGCTGTGAAAAAGCTTTGAAGTTTCTTTAGGTCCCATTTGTTTATTTTTTTTTTATTTCCATTTCTCTAGGGGATGGGTCAAAAAGGATCTTGCTGTGATTTATGTCATAGAGTGTTCTGCCTATGTTTTCCTCCAAGTGTTTGATAGTTTCTGGCCTTACATTTAGGTCTTTAATCCATGTTGAGCTTATTTTTGTGTATGGTGTTAGGGAGTGACCTAATCTCATTCTTTAACATATACCTGTCCAGTTTTCCCAGCACCACTTACTGAAGAGGCTGTCCTTTCTCCACAGTATATTCCTGCCACCTTTATCAAACATAAGATGACCATATGTGTGTGGGTTTATCTTTGGGCTTTCTATCCTATTCCATTGATCTATCTTTCTGTTTTTGTGCCAGTACCATACTGTCTTGATTACTGTAGCTTTGTAGTATAGTCTCAAGTCAGGCTGCCTGATTCCTCCAGCTCCATTTTTTGTTCTCAAGATTGCTTTGGCTATTCGGGGTCTTTTGTGTTTCCATACAAATTGTGAAATTTTTTGTTCTAGTTCTGTGAAAAATGCCAGTGGTAGTTTGATAGGGATTGCATTGAATCTATAGATTGCTTTGGGAAGTAGAGTCATTTTCACAATGTTGATTCTTCCAATCCAAGAACATGGTATATCTCTCCATCTGTTTGTATCATCTTTAATTTCTTTCATCAGTGTCTTATAATTTTCTGCATACAGGTCTTTTGTCTCCTTAGGTAGGTTTATTCCTAGATATTTTATTCTTTTTGTTGCAATGGTAAATGGGAGTGTTTTCTTGATTTCACTTTCAGATTTTTCATCATTAGTATATAGGAATGCCAGAGATTTCTGTGCATTAATTTTGTATCCTGCTACTTTACCAAATTCATTGATTAGCTCTAGTAGTTTTCTGGTAGCATCTTTAGGATTCTCTATGTATAGTATCATGTCATCTGCAAACAGTGACAGCAGCTTTACTTCTTTTCCGATTTGGATTCCTTTTATTTCCTTTTCTTCTCTGATTGCTGTGGCTAAAGCTTCCAAAACTATGTTGAATAAGGGTGGTGAGAGTGGGCAAACTTGTCTTGTTCCTGACCTTAGTGGAAATGCTTTGAATTTTTCACAATTGAGGATGATGTTGGCTGTGGACTTGTCTTATATTGCCTTTATTATGTTGAGGAAAGTTACCTCTACGCCTACTTTCTGCAGGGTTTTTATCATAAATGGGTGTTGAATTTTTTCAAAAGCTTTCTCTGAATCTATTGAGATGATCATATAGTTTTTCTCCTTCAATTTGTTAATATGGTTTATCACATTGACAGATTTGCGTATATTGAAGAATCCTTGCATTCCTGGAATAAACCCCACTGGATCATGGTGTATGATCCTTTTAATGTGCTGTTGGATTCTGTTTGCTACTATTTTGTCGAGTATTTTTGCATCTATGTTCCTCAGTGATATTGGCCTGTAGTTTTCTTTCTTTGTGACATCCTTGTCTGCTTTTGGTAACAAGGTGATGGTGGCCTTGTAGGAGGAATTTGGGAGTGTTCCTCCCTCTGCTATATTTTGGAAGAGTTTGAGAAGGATAGGTGTTAGCTGTTCTCTAAATGTTTGATAGAATTCACCTGTGAAGCCATCTGGTCCTGGGCTTTTGTTTGTTGGAAGATTTTTTTTTTTTTGCGTTACGCAGGCCTCTCACTGTTGTGACCTCTCCCGTTGCGGAGCACAGGCTCCGGATGCGCAGGCTCAGCGGCCATGGCTCACGGGCCCAGGTGCGCTGCGGCATGTGGGATCTTCCCGGACCGGGGCGCGAACCCGTGTTCCCTGCATCAGCAGGCGGACTCTCAACCACTGCACCACCAGGGAAGACCTGTTGGAAGATTTTAATCACAGTTTCAATTTCAGTGTTTGTGATTGGTCTGTTCATATTTTCTATTTCTTCCTGATTCAGTCTTGGCAGTTTGTGCATTTCTAAGAATTTGTCCATTTCTTCCAGATTGTCCATTTTATTGGCATAGAGTTGCTTGTAGTAATCCCTCATGATCTTTTTTATTTCTGCAGTGCCAGTTGTTACTTCTCCTTTTTCATTTCTAATTCTATTGATTTGAGTCTTCTCCCTTTTTTTCTTGATGAGTCTGGCTAATGGTTTATCTATTTTGTTTATCTTCTGAAACAACCAGCTTTCAGTTTTATTGATCTTTGCTATTGTTTCCTTCATTTCTTTTTCATTTATTTCTGATCTGATTTTTATGATTTCTTTCCTTCTGCTAACTCTGGGGTTTTTTTGTTCTTCTTTCTCTAATTGCTTGAGGTGCAAGGTTAGGTTGTTTATTCGAGATGTTTCCTGCTTCTTAAGGTGGGCTTGTATTGCTATAAACTTCCCTCTTAGAACTGCTTTTGCTGCATCCCATAGGTTTTGGGTCGTTGTATCTCCATTGTCATTTGTTTCTAGGTATTTTTTAATTTCCTCTTTGATTTCTTCAGTGATCACTTCGTTATTAAGTAGTGTATTGTTTAGCCTCCATGTGTTTGTATTTTTTACAGATCTTTTCCTATAATTGATATCTAGTCTCATGGCGTTGTGGTCGGAAAAGATACTTGATACAATTTCAATTTTCTTAAATTTACCAAGGCTTGATTTGTGACCCAAGATATGATCTATCCTGGAGAATGTTCCATGAGCACTTGAGAAAAATGTGTATTCTGTTGTTTTTGGATGGAGTGTCCTATAAATATCAATTAAGTCCATCCTGTTTAATGTATCATTTAAAGCTTGTGTTTCCTTATTTATTTTCATTTTGGATGATCTGTCCATTGGTGAAAGTGGGGTGTTGAAGTCCCCTACTATGAATGTGTTACTGTCGATTTCCCCTTTTATGGCTGCTAGTTTTTGCCTTATGTATTGAGGTGCTCCTATGTTGGGTGCATAAATATTTACAATTGTTATATCTTCTTCTTGGATCGATCCCTTAATCATTATGTAGTGTCCTTCTTTGTCTCTTCTGATAGTCCTTATTTTAAAGTCTATTTTGTCTGATATGAGAATTGCTACTCCAGCTTTCTTTTGGTTTCCATTTGCATGGAATATCTTTTTCCATCCCCTTACTTTCAGTCTGTATGTGTCTCTAGGTCTGAAGTGGGTCTCTTGTAGACAGCATATATATGGGTCTTGTTTTTGTATCCATTCAGCCAATCTGTGTCTTTTGGTGGGAGCATTTAGTCCATTTACATTTAAGGTAATTATCGATATGTATGTTCCTATTCCCATTTTCTAAATTGTTTTGGGTTCGTTATTATAGGACTTTTCCTTCTCTTGTGTTTTTGTCTAGAGAAGTTCCTTTAGCATTTGTTGTAAAGCTGGTTTGGTGGTGCTGAACTCTCTCAGCTTTTGCTTGTCTGTAAAGGTTTTAATTTCTCCATCAAATCTGAATGAGATCCTTGCTGGGTAGAGTAATCTTGGTTGCAGGTTTTTCTCCTTCATCACTTTCAGTATGTCCTGCCACTCCCTTCTGGCTTGTAGAGTTTCTGCTGAGAGATCAGCTGTTAACCTTATGGGGATTCCCTTGTGTGTTATTTGTTGTTTTTCCCTTGCTGCTTTTAATATGCTTTCTTTGTATTTAGTTTTTGACAGTTTGATTAATATGTGTCTTGGCGTATTTCTCCTTGAATTTATCCTGTATGGGACTCTCTGTGCTTCCTGGACTTGATTAACGATTTCCTTTCCCATATTAGGGAAGTTTTCAACTATAATCTCTTCAAATATTTTCTCAGTCCCTTTCTTTTTCTCTTCTTCTTCTGGAACCCCTATAATTCGAATGTTGGTGCGTTTAATGTTGTCCCAGAGGTCTCTGAGACTGTCCTCAGTTCTTTTCATTCTTTTTTCTTTATTCTGCTCTGCAGTAGTTATTTCCACTATTTTATCTTCCAGGTCACTTATCCGTTCTTCTGCCTCATTTATTCTGCTATTGATCCCATCTAGAGTATTTTTCATTTCATTTATTGTGTTGTTCATCATTGTCTGTTTCATCTTTATTTCTTCTAGGTCCTTGTTAACTGCTTCTTGCATTTTGTCCATTCTATTTCCAAGATTTTGGATCATCTTTACTATCATTATTCTGAACTCTTTTTCAGGTAGACTGCCTATTTCCTCTTCATTTGTTAGGTCTGGTGGGTTTTTATCCTGCTCCTTCATCTGCTGTGTGTTTTTCTGTCTTCTCATTTTGCTTATCTTACTGTGATTGGGTTCACCTTTTTGCAGGCTGCAAGTTCGTAGCTCCCGTTGTTTTTGATGTCTGTCTCCAGTGGCTAAGGTTGGTTCAGTGGGTTGTGTAGGCTTCCTGGTGGAGGGGACTAGTGGCTGTGTTGTGGTGTATGAGGCTAGATCTTGTCTCTCTAGTGGGCAGGTCCACGTCTGGTGGTGTGTTTTGGGGTGTCTGTGGACTTATTATGATTTTAGGCAGCCTCTCTGCTAGTGGGTGGGGTTGTGTTCCTGTTTTGCTATATGGTTGGCATAGGTTGTCCAGCACTGTAGCTTGCTGGTCGTTGAGTGAAGCTGGGTGCTGGTGTTGAGATGGAGATCTCTGGGAGATTTTCGCCGTTTGATATTATGTGGGGCTGGGAGGTCTCTTCTTGACGAGTGTTCTGAAGTTGGCTCTCCCACCTCAGAGGCAGAGTCCTGACTCCTGGCTGGAGCAGCAAGAGCCTTTCATCCACTCGGCTCAGAATAAAAGGGAGAGAAAGTAGAGAGAATTAGTAGAAGTAGGAGGAAATAGGAAAGAAAGAAAGAAAGAAAGAAAGAAAGGAGGGAAGGAAGGAAGGAGGGAAGGAAGAAAGAAAGAAAGAAGAAAAGAAAGGAAGAAGGCAAGAAGGAAAGAAAGGAGGGAGGGAGGGAGGAGGGAAGGAAGGAAGGAATGAGGGAAGGAAGGAAAAAATACAGAAAGAAAGAAGATACAGTAAAATAAAATAAAGTATAATAAATTTATTGAATTAAAAAAATAATTATTTCGAGAAAAAAATAAAGGGAGGATAGAACCTTAGGACAAATGGTGGAAGCAAAGTTATAGAGACAAAATCTTACATAGAAGCATACACATATACCCTCACAAAAAGAGGTAAAGTGGAAAAAATCATAAAACTTGCTCTCCAAGTCCACCTCCTCAATTTGGGACGATTCGTTGTCTCAAAAAGGGAAGGAAGGAAGGAAAGATAGAAAGAAGGTAAAGTATAATAGAGTTCTTTAAATTAAAATTAATTATTAAGAAAAAAATTAAAAAAAAAAATGGTCGGATAGAACGCTGGGACAAATGGTGGAAGCAAACCTATACAGACAAGATCTCACACAGAAGCATACACATACACATTCACAAAAAGAGGAAAAGGGGAAAAAATCATAGATCTTGCTCTAGAAGTCCGCCTCCTCAATTTGGGATGATTCGCTGTCTATTCATGTATTCCACAGAGGCAGGGTACATCAAATTGATTGTGTAGCTTTAATCCGCTGTTTCTGAGGCTGCTGGGAGAGATTTCCCTTTTTCTTCTTTGTTCTCACAGCTCACAGGGGCTCAGCTTTCGACTTGGCCCTGCCTCTGCGTGTAGGTCGCTGGAAGGCGTCTGTTTTTTGCTCAGACAGGACGGGGTTAAAGGAGCCGCTGACTCGGGGGCTCTGGCGCTCTCAGGCCGGGGGCAGGGAGGGCCACGGAGTGCGGGGCGGGCCTGCGGCGGCAGAAGTCAGC
>NW_006794910.1:41800-42017 GCF_000442215.2 Lipotes vexillifer | reverse complement strand
GCGCCCGTTTCTGGAGTTCCTTTAGGCAGCGCTCTTAAAACCCCTCTCCTTGCGCACCAGGAAACAAAGAGGGAAGAAAAAGTCTCTTGCCTCCTCAACAGGTGCAGACTTTTCCCCAGACTCCTTCCCGGCTAGCCGAGGCGCACTAACCCCTTCGGGCTATGTTCAAGCCGCCAACCCCAGTCCTCTCCCTGAGCTCCGACCGAAACCCGAGCCT
>NW_006794910.1:0-41784 GCF_000442215.2 Lipotes vexillifer | reverse complement strand
GAGCACACAAGCCTCTCGGGCTGGTGAGTGCCGGTCGGCACCGATCCTCTGTGCGGGAATCTCTCCGCTTTGCCCTCCGCACCCCCGTTGCTGTGCTCTCCTCCACGGCTCCGAAGCTCCCCGCTCCGCCTCCCGCAATCTCTGCCCGCGAATGGGCTTCCTAGTGTGTGGAGACCTTTCCTCCTTCACAGCTCCCTCCCACTGGTGCAGGTGCCGTCCCTATTCTTTTGTCTCTGTTTTTAATTAATTTTTTCTTTTGCCCTACCCAGGTATGTGGGTAGTTTCTTGCCTTTTGGGAGGTCTGAGGTCTTCCTCCAGCGTTCAGTAGGTGTTCTGTAGGAGTTGTTCCACATGTAGATGTATTTCTGGTGTATTTGTGGGGAGGAAGGTGATCTCCGCGTCTTACTCCTCCGCCATCTTTCCACCGCTCCCCTGTATTGTTTTTTCTACCCAGGAACCTTGCTAAAATATGCTTACTAAGTCATAAAGTTTATCTTTAGATCCTTTTCAGTGTTCAACATACATAATCATATCATCTTTGAATAATAATAACAGTTTTGTTCCTGCCATTTTAAACATTGTATCTTTTATTTCCTTTTCTCATTTTACAGCATTAGGTAGACCCACCCAGTAAGATAATGTTGAACAGAACTGGTGACTGTGGACATCCTTGTTTTTCCCTGATGAGAAATGGAACTTTTTCAATATTTCACCATGGTGTTTACTGTGCTTTTCTTTTGGTAGATATACTTTATCGAAGTCATTGTATTCTATTATTAGTTTGCTTAAAGTGTTCATCTTGATTACATGTTGAATTTCACCAAACACTTAAAGTGCATTTATTGAGACGATCATTAAGATTTTTTCCTCTATTAATATATGAATGGCTTGAATTAAATGGATAAGTTTCTATGTTTCAGCCAACTTTATATTCCTAAAATAAACACAGTTTGGTCATGAGTAATCTATGTCCTAATAATTTGTTTAGGATTATGTGTGTCCCCATGAGTGACACTAGCCTATACTTTTATTTCATGTACTCTCTTTGACTTTGGTGTCAAGGTTATGCTAACTTCATACAATGAGCTGGGATGTAAAACCTCTTCTTCTGTTCTCTAGAGCTTCAAGGCTGTGAGTAATGTAGGGCCAGGCTCTCCTGTGATCAGCTATTTCTGAATTGCCTTTCTCTTTGAAGATTGGACTTTACTTAAAAGATAGAGACAGAAAAGGCAGCTCCAGGTTGCCATCCCTTCAACCTTTGTGAGGTGTCCATCTTCCCTGCAAGATACCTCTAATGATGCTGTCACTCTGAAAGCTACCTGCTCCTGTTTCTATGCTGATACCAATCTCCTCTACACAGAAAGTTAAAAGCCACGGCTCTGTTAACTTGCCTAGATGATTTTGATCTGTCCTGTATGGTCACAAATGGCTGACCAACCCTGGAGCTGTGTACAATTATGACCATAACTTCACTTATTGAGTTCTTTTATCTAATAATAATAGGATTTACTATAAAAACTCACATTTATAGAGTATGTACTGTTAGCCATTTTTGTGTGCTAGATTCTGTACATGTATGACCTCATCAGGTCCTCACAAAGGAAGTCAGAGTTTTCTCAAAATTGAGAATCTCTGACCCCAGTAAAAAGCAGATTGGGGGTTCGAGTTCTAAGTTAAAACCCTTGCTCTTTTCTCAGAGTAAAAGCTCCTGAAGTGTTGAGTACAGAACTGATGCTGTATATGATGACTTCAGTTATAATCTGATGTTTTTATAAGATTTAATTTAAATTTAAAAAATATATAAAATTGTTTGACTTAAAAGGCTTTGTTCTTCTCTTGAAGGAAGGGTTTCCCAATATGTGAAACACAGACCATATACTGCAGATGAAGTATTGCCCCAGATGGTATTCCAGACGAAATAATTGATATTAAAACAAACATCTAAAAGTAGTAACATGCTTATCTTATAGTGCTACAGAAAAGTATATCTAGAACACTAAACCTTTTGGGGACAGTTTGTGGAGAGACAGAGAAACAAACTTACGCCACAGGCCTCATGGCAAAATGCCACAACATCCCCTGCAAACACGCCTATCCTTCCAAGTTATTCAGAGGTGGGGAGGGAGCAGCCACAAATCTCTTTATTTCTTCTGCAAAATCCTCCACTGGCCTGACAGTCACAGGTCACACTCAGAATCCCCCAACTGCCTGATTCCAGCCTTACACCCCTATTAATATATACAATGAGAGCCAAGTTACATCTCTGAGCTCGCATTTTTATCTTAACACCCCAAAAATCAGTTCTGAAGAAAAGACCCTGCTCAGAATCCATCCTGCTTAAGGAATAATAAATGCAATTATTTCTCCCTCTTAATACAGGTTTAAAGATATTTCCTGACCCAAAAGGACTGAAAATCTATGGTTCAAATAAAAAGACTAAACGTAAGGTATCCCAATTTGCTACAAAATATGTGAGAAGTCCCTAGGCTTTAGAGTTGGATGAAAGGATTAGAATGTAGGTAGAAGAGGGAAAGGGAGCAGGGAAACTGGCTGAGGCCAAATGACTTGGGTCCTACCTATTCTGTCTGCTTATAGGCCATGGCATGAAATAGCCATTGGTTTCGATCCTGCCTCTGACATGCACTGTGTGATGGTGGAAAAGGTATCTATATCCTTTGGGTCCGTTTCTCCATTTCTAAAATAGGAATTAAAATATTTACACTAAATGATTGCTGTGGTGAAATAAGTGAGGTAGCATATGGATACATATGGTGTTTGCCATGGGGGATATTACACTGGTGGGGCAGACAAGTCACATAAACAGAAGAGCAGTTGAAGTGCAAAGGAGAAACACAGGGAAGGAACCTAGAAGAAAAGTGATGAGTGAGGTGGCCACAAAGCAGGAGGAAAACAAGCAGAGGAGACTCGTGAGGGTAAAAGAGGTCAACTGGACTTCCCACACCCACTGATCACTGGGTTCACATACTTGGTTCTGTTGATATAAGGCTGAGTGACATTTATGCCTTACACTTAAAACTAAAATAACCAGATTGGCAGTGTTGTGTTTATTCAAGAAGTATTTATTGAGAGCCTAGTCTCTTCCTTAGCCCCTTTGTATATGGGAAGGCTTTAGCGAATTAGCCAGTGCAGCCCCTGGGGGCTGATCTGAGAAAATAGCAGTGACTAAGGTTCATTATAAATATAAATGGGCAATACACTGGTACTAGATGATTCTGGCAAGAGTGTGGGTAAAGGGCACAAGCTCCCTGTGCCAGAGATTCCCAAGATCACCCTCAGGCTTGATGATCTGTTAGAAGGACTCACAGGACTCAGAAGCTGTTATACTCATGGTTTGGTTTATTACAGTGAAAGGATACAGATTAGAATCAGCAAAGGGAAAAGGTGTATGGGATGGAGTCCGGGAGAAACCAGGTGCAAGATTCCGTTCCCAGGGGTCCTTTCCCAGTAGAGCTGCATGGGGACATGTTTGTATATTCTCCCAGCAATGGTGTGGGACAATACACGTGAAATGTTCCAACCAGGGACGGTCATCTGAGCCTTGGTCTCCATTTTTTTGTGGGGAGTCAGTCACATAGTCATGCAGAGTTCATGGGACTGATCTCAGTTACTCAGAACATATCTCCCCAGAGCAAAACCAGACATTCATCATAAATCACATTGTTAGGATAAACTTATTTGATCCTGCTGGTACAGCATGGCCCAAGGTCTCAAACATGCAAAAACTCTTATCAGGCAAAATATTCGAAGGGCTCAGAAGTTATCTCTCAGGAGCCATCCAAGGGCCAATCCCAGAGGCAGGCTTTTCTTTGGTATGTGCAGGATTTGAGCAACCCAGGCCCACTGAGGTAACCCTTTCCTGCACATCCCCCTCTAAGAGAACAGAAGTTTGCAAAGAGATATTTCCTATGATCTCTTGTTTATAATGTATTATTTCCAATAACCAAATGCTGGTTTAATAATGGTGTAGGGAGGAAAAATATATTTTTTCTCTACCCTTCAAAGTTCTTGGCTGGGGCTGCTGTAACAAAAGACAGGTAACAAGAGAAAAGCATATTAATTTGTTTAATATAAGTTTTACAAGACCCGAAGAAGTGGTTAAACTTGAGCGTTTTATGCTAGATTTGATGACGAGTGGAAAGTCCTGGAAAAATGTGATAAGATAAAAAAGAATGTGAGCCGAGTGTAATAAACTAGGGGAAACATCAAGGCCTGTCTGTTCAGATTCTTGTCCGTGTCCCTGTGTCTTTGGAAATAAGGATGCTCCTTTCCTCTGGGTAGAGGGAGGGCACCTCTCACATGAGGGTCTTATGACCTGTTTCAGAGAAAGGTCAGAAAATCCTGCCTGTACTTGCCGTTTCTTAAATTCCTTCAGCTGGAAATATTCAACATGTCAAGGTGCCATATTTTAGAGTAGCATGTCCTGAACTTCATCATCCTCTAAACTTGATTATCTAGTGTCATCATCACTCATACAAAACCTCCCAATCAACCAAGCCAAACCAAACCAAACCAAACCCAAAACCAAAGACAAAAAACAATTTTGTCTGAGCCCCTGCTGGGAATCAAGCTCCTTGCTCTGGGCTAGGCAGGCTCTGAGGACATAGGAATGATTGATTCAGGCAGGATATAAGTTCTCAAAGAGCTCAGAGTTAATGAGTAGAGAACCATCCAGAAGAGAATGATGATAGAACAAGTATGATGAGAGCCATGTTAGGGGAGAGCCAAGGGATGCTCAGTATACAGAGGAGAGCCCTGTAACCCAGGTGGTCAGGAATGGCTTCTCCCAGGGGATGGTGTGAGTGCTCTAGGTACTGCTTCACTATAAGTACATTTCAATCTCTCTGTTACTACCCTTTATAAAAAGAAACCTCACTGCTCTGTTATCCTCATTTTATAGGTCAAGTGATGGAAGAGAAGAGAAGAGAAGTATCTTGTTCAAGGTCAAATCACTAGTCCCCAGTGCAGCTAGTTTCCAACCCAGGACTCTTAGAACCCCTATGTACTTCTAATTATAACCATCTATTTGCTTTTAATATTGTCTTCTGTCTTAATTCACATTCACCATACATATGTTTCTTTGCTCTGCTTGTCCCATAAATTCTTTCTCTTTAATTCATCTGGAGTTTATTTATTTATTTATTTTTACAGCTTTAGTGCCAAACCACCAAAATATTTTTCAAACTGGCTGTAAAATTTTGCATTCTCACCAGCGGTGTATGAGGGTTGCTTCACATCCTCATTAACTCTTGGGATGGTCAGTCTTTTTAATTTTAGCCATTCTAAAAGGAGTGCGTGGCATCTCCTTGGGGTTTGAATTTGCATTTCAACATGTTGAGCCTATTTTCATGTGCTAAGTTTTCATCCACATTTATTCTTGTCTGTTCACATTTTTTGTACATGTTTTATTGGGTTGTCTTTTTTTTTTGGCTGCATTGGTCTTCATTGCTGGGTGCAGGCTTTCTCTAGTTGTGATGAGCAGGGGCTACTCTGCATTGTGGTGCGTGGGCTTCTCATTGCGGTGGCTTCTCTTGTTGCGGAGCATGGGCTCTAGGTGTGTGGGCTTCAGTAGTTGTAGCATACAGGCTCAGTAGTTGCAGTGCACGGGCTCTAGGGTGCACGGGCTTCAGTAGTTGTGGCACATGGGCTCTAGAGGGCGGGCTCAGTAGTTGTGGGCACACGGGCTTAGTTGCTCCGCAGGCTGTGGGATCTTCCTGAACCAGGGATCGAACCCGTGTCCCCTGCTTTGGCAGGAGGATTCTTAACCACTGTGCCACCAGGGAAGTCCCTGGGTTGTCTTCTTTTTTGGGAGGATCTACTATTTATTTTTATTTTTACTTGGTATTCTGAAATTTTACAGTAATATCCCTTTGTCTAAGTCGTTATTCATTTGTGTTGCATACACATGGTCTTCATTTCTAAGGCACATTCTTGCATTATTTCTTTGATAATTTTCTCTGCCTTTTCCTCTGTTCTCAGTATCTAAGTATCTGGAAAGTTTTAAAATCTAATTCTAGATCACCTTTATTAAGACTTAAAAAAATTGTTTCACTCCTTTTGTCTGTTTATTCAACTTTCTGGAAGATTTGCTCAGCTTGTTTTTTCAAGTCTTCCATTGACTGTTTCATATTAGCTACCTGATTTCCAGGAGATTTTTTGGAAATCTATTTCTTTTCACTTCAATAAAAAATTAAAAAAAACAAAAAACAAAAAATCTACTTTTAGGGAATTCCCTGGTGGTGCAGTGGTTAGGACTCCACGCTTCCACTGCAGGGGGCATGGGTTCCATCCCTGGTTGGGGAACTAAGATCCTGCAAGCCTCACAGTGTAGCCAAAAAAAAATGTACTTTTCTACTTTTTCTTAATTAATGGGTGATTAAAATATAAACATACACTTAATCCAATTAAGGTCTCTTTATTGAGTTCTGAAAATAATATTATGGCAATTTCCTACAAAATCTTGGAAATTCATTTTTTTCCCTTCCCAATGGAAGAGTTTACAGAGCACTGAAGTTGTGTGTTGCCCATAGACTTACAAACCCTGGTGTCCCCTAGCCTTGACAATAACTTTTTGTAAAGGCCAAAAGATGGCCCATGGGAACAGAAATTCTTAGGTTGTATCAACTTTGGAGTGTTTTCAGTGAGCTGAAAGCCAGGGAAAACTGGCTGATGTTTGCTCTTTCCCCCAAGTCACCTGATGACTGTCTTTGATTCAGAAAAATAGGTGAAGAGGCACTCAAAGGATGACAGAAAATGCAGGGAATGAGGGAATGTAGGGAGTTGCTTTTGGTTTTCTATTTCTTATGGAATAAGATAAATCCCTGACATCTGGTCAGTTTACACTCAAGTTTACGCATTAAAGGTGTTTGGAAATCTCTTTTTATTGCTCAGGCTTTGGATCACAGACCTTTGTCAGGAACTGTGTGGCTGGGTCAGAAGTCATGCTGAAGACTGGTGTCAGCCTCCCTCAGCCAGGGCTCCTTAGAGAAAAGATACTTATCTAGGCCCCAGGTAAGTCTTATAGTTGCACAAATTGGTCTATGTCATAGGGACAAAGGCCTCAGGATGACCAGAGACCACCAGATGTGTCTACTGGGAATCATGAGGCTGAGAATCCGGTGATGAATTCCCCAAAAAGGCACCAGCCCCTCCAGGCTGCTCAGCTCAGGTCGGTCAGGGTCTTGGGCATCTGGAATTCCAGTACTTGCAGGACAAGCATTTGCAGCAGTTGCGGGTAAGCAGCCTCCCCCTCCTGCACGAAACATTTTGCTTTGGGGTCCTGATAACAAACATTGCTTCATTTAAACAATTATTTATTTACTTTAAAATTGCGGTTAAAGATACATAACACAAATTTTACCTTTTAAACCATTTTTAAGTGTACAGTTCTGTGGCACTAAGTACATTTACATTTCTGTGAATGATCACTATCATCCATCTCCAAAACTCTTCACTTTGCAAAACTGAAACCCTGTACCCATTACACATGACCTCCCCACTTCCCCCTCTGTCTCTCTTTCACTCCTGATATTGGTAATTTGTCTCCTCTTTGATTTTTGTTTGTGTTTTTGGTCCGTCTGGCTAGAGTTTTATCAGCTTCATTGATCTTTCCAAGGAACTAGTTTTTAGTTTCATTGATTTTTTTTCCTCTTGTTATTCTGTTTTCTTGATTTCTTTTCTGTATTATTTCCTTCCTTCAGCTTGGCTTAATTTTGTTTGTCTTTTTCTAATTTCATGAGGTGGAAGCTTAGATCATTGATAGGAGGACTTGATGGAGTTCAGGACATGCTGCTCCCAAATATGGCACCTTGGCCTATTGAAAACTTTAAGCTGAAGGAAGTGGAGAAAACAGCAGAAGCAGGGAGGTCACTCTGATCTTCCTCCTGCCCTCTCCCCTGAAACAGTTCATACACCCTCATGTGAGAGGTGCCCTCCATATACCCAGAGGAAAAGAGCATTCTTATCTCTGAAGACAAAGGAACCCTAATAAGAATCTGAACAAACAGGCCTTGCTAACTCTCCCCCAGTTTACTACACTTATCACATGCTCTCTGACTCTATCATATTTATCTATGACTGTCTAGGCTTCATCAAACCTAGAATAAAACTACTCAGTTCTGTTTCCTCAGGTCTTCATTTTCTTATGAAGGTTCCCGTGTCATGTAAAATTTATATTAAATGAATTTGCATACTTTTCTCCTGTTAATCTTTGTCATTTTACTTTTCAGACCCAGACAAGGACCCTGGGTTTGACCCTTCCCAAGACAGGGAAGAGACCCTGGGAGGGGCTGGGGCAGCATAAGTGCCAGGACTGCCCCAGCTGCTGTCCTCATGGGCTTTGGCACCTGCTCTAGCTGGATGACAGAGCCGGTTAAGTGCCTTCTCTGGGCCTGAGTGTCCTCATCGCTGACAGGGGTGACAGGGTTTCCCTAAGAGGGTCAAGGGAAAATTTTTCCTCTCCTATAACCTTCTTTTCTAACATAAGTATTTAATGTCATAATTTTTCCTCTAAGCACTGCTTTAGGTGCATACCACAAACCCTGTTTCATTGTGTTTTCAGTGTCATTTAATTAAAAATATTTTCTAACTTGCTTTGTGACTTACTCTTTGATGCACCCATTGGTTATTTACAAGTGTCTTTCATTTTCAGATGTTTGGAAACTTTCCAGATATTTTTCTGTCATTGATTTCTAGTTTAGTTCCATTACAGCCAGAGAACATACTGTGCATTATTTCAATTCTTTTAACTTTGTTAAGATTTTGTTATGACTCAGAATTTGGTCATATGGACATTGGTTTCCCTTCTTCCACTTATAAGGATCTTTGTGATTACACAGGGGCCATCCAGATAATCCAGGATAATCTCCCCAGCTCAAGATTCTTAACTTAATCACATCCTCCAAGTCCCTTTTGCCATGTAAGGTGACACATTCATAGGTTCTGGGGATTAGAATGTGGACATCTTTGCGGGGGTCATTATTCTGTATATCACACCTCCTTTCCCACCCCCAAGCCCTTTTGGTGACTGTCACTGTCCCCAAATGGGTCCATAGAGGTGGACAGATGGGGCTTACCTCTAAGAGTAGCAAGGTCCCCATCCCACAAGGGAGAAAAATCCAGCAACAGTCGATGGCCTTAAGAATAATAGTGGCCTTTGTCACCTTCTGAGATGGCCCACACTCTGTCTGTGGAGTGTGTTTCTCTCTAAATAAATCCACTTCTTACCTAAAAAAAATAATAATAACAATAGCGACAATGTTGATCATAACAGGTACTGTTTGCACTAGGCTTGCCATGTGCCAGTGCTTTGTATGAGTTATACTTGCCACTGTCTCCATTTTACAAGTGAGAGTCTGAGGCCCTGCAAGGTTCTATGATTTGCCCAGTGTCACGCAGATGGGGAGTAGTAGAGGAGCCAGGGTTAGAACTCCAGCTTTCTCCACAGCCTGTGCCCCTAAGCCACTGCCTCAAGTTATGACCATGACCCCCAGAGGTCAGGGGAGACCTCCTTAGAATGGATCGTTTATGGACCTAGAATTGTAGGATGGAATTTAGGGTTTGCTAGTGGCCAGATCACTACCTTTTATGAACCTACAGAGAGGCTGTTTGGCTCCACCTCTCTCTGTGTCTTACTATGATTCTGTCTCTTCTCCTTCCCTCCCTCTCTCTGTCTGTCTCTCTCTTACACATACGCACAGAGCATGGTATCTTATACTTGTGGCTTAATCTACATAATTTAGGGGTTATGTATCTACATAACTCAGGGGATGATGACCCTCAGCACATGTGGAGTATGCCTTACACAAAGGTCCACATTCCTGTCCAGGATAATCTCCTCAGCTCAAGATTCTAGGCCATTAAAGTGGCCTAGTTGTTGAGAGTGAGCGGGAGGCAGCCTGGGAGAGTGAAAGTCTCCTGTGGGCATCTGGGGGGAGGTGGGCAGCAGACCATGAATGGTGCAGGTGTCTGGACAAGGACTTCTGGACACCCCAACACGTGTGTTTCCAAACCTCCCCTCGCCTGCCACCAGGCCTCCCCTTCTACCCAGGGGCCTCTTTAGCCCCTCCCCCAGCCCTATTCACAGGGCCTCAGTTACACCCTCACCCCATTTGTCTCCTCTCACCCAGCACCCAGTGCTGTCTCAGAGGAACCCTTCAGGACCCTGCCAGCTCCCTGCAAGGGCAGAGGTGTCTTCAGGACACCTCGCTCCTGCCCACAAACAGGGGTCTCTCAAAAAGTCCCTGTGAGGGCAGAACTGAAAATCTCTCCAGGATCCAGATGAAATCCAGACCCAGACCAGGAGTCCAGGGCAGATCCAGCAGGGCTGGGGGGAAAGGAAGAGGGTCTCTGAGAGCAGGAGTGGGCTCGGTGTCCCGCAGGAGATAGGATGACAGAGTGCAGGGCTGGGTCTGTGAAGACAGGGAAGAGACCCTGGGAAGGGCTGGGGCAGCATAAGTGCCAGGACTACCCCAGCTGCTGTCCTCGTGGGCTTTGGCACCTGCTCTAGCTGGATGACAGAGCCGGTTAAGTGCCTTCTCTGAGTGACCTCATCGCTGACAGGGGTGACAGGGTTTCCTTCCAAGGGGCTTAGTGAGGATTAAGTAGGATGACACTTAAGAGGTGCTTGGGATCAGCCATAAAAAAGGAAATCCTGGGCTTCCCTGGTGGCACAGTGGTTGAGAGTCCGCCTGCCAATGCAGGGGACACGGGTTCGTGCCCCGGTCTGGGAAGATCCCACATGCCGCGGAGCAGCTGGGCCCGTGAGCCATGGCCGCTGAGCTTGCACGTCTGGAGCCTGTGCTCCACAACAGGAGAGGCCACAGCAGTGAGAGGCCCAAGTACCGCAAAAAAACAAAAACAAAAAGAAGGAAATCCTGCCATTTGCAACAAAATGGATGGCCCTGGAGTGCATTATGCTAAGTGAAATAAGTCGGGGAAAGGTAAAGAATGAATAATCTCACTTATAGGTGGAATCTAAAAAACCAAACTCATAGAAACAGAGCACAGATTGGTGGCTGCCAGAGGCAGGGCGGTGCGGTGGGGGTTGGGGAATGGATGAAGGGGCTCAAAAAGTACAAAATTCCAGTCATAAGGTAAATAAACCCTGGGGATCTAGTGTACACACACACACACACACACACACACACACAAGCACACAAGCACAAAAAGAAAACCATAAGGCACTGCAGTATGTGGTTATGAGGATGGAACTCTGGATCCACATGGCCTTGGTTCAAATCCTGGCTCCATGATTTCCCAGCTGTGTGACCTCTGGTAGGTTTCTAAACCTGTTTCCCAGGTTCCTCATTTGTAAAATGGAGAAAACAAAACTACCTATGTCAATAGGTTGTTGTGAGAGTATTATGTGAGTTAATATTTGTAAAGAATTTCAAACAGTTCCTGGAATATAATAAACATTTAATAAGTGCTTGCTAATGAAACAATTTTAAAGCATTGAATTAGGAGTGCAGCCCACGGAAGTTCAAGAAGGGACACAGGGGAAGAAGACATAAAGGTCACCTCACATGTAAAGTGGAGGTGATATCAGCACTACCCTCCAAAGTTTATTGCGTCTATTTTGTTACATCTTTTTTAATGTGTTCACTTTGAGAAAGCCCTAGCCTTAGTCCTAGGGCTAAGCCTCCATCCCTTAGCAGGGGGCCTGTCTCCTCCACTCTGGATGGCACTCCTGTTATTGCGCCTCCAAGATTTCCCTGTGGCTCCCAAGGGTACCTTCCGAAAGTGACATGGAACCCCCATTCCCTGCCATGAAAGGGCCTAGCTGGGTGTCAGGGCCTCATTCTGGGCCCCATGAAGGTCACTCCAGGAGGCCTGACTTCCTGGAGACAGTTAGGATCTGAGGATTCCTGTCCTCCCACTGTCAGTCTGGATAACCTTCTCATTTTATCTTCATCCAAGTCCTAAAGGTAACTGGCAGCCCACTGCATTTGTGAATAAATGAATGACACTCAAAGAAATGGCTCACCCTCTCCCAGGCTCCTGAGCCAGCCCTCCCCAAGCCCCACCTCTGAGATTGCCCTGTGAGTGGTGTGGAGACAGACCTGCGGTGAACAAAGCCCAGTCCCCATTCCTTCCGCAGGAATCGGGCACTAGCCTCTGGGGGTCGGACACTTTTCTCTGCAACACACTTGTTCCACCTGCTGTTCTGTTAATAGCGTGTCCTGTAGAAAGCACTCCCCCTTGCCCCTGCAGGTACACACAGGTCCCACTCATTTTGGATCATATCCAGTGGATGCTGTGTGTATAACATGAATCCCAGTCATTAATTTTACTCTGCAAGCTACTGGCTATAAATGGTCATTTAGCCCCCCTGAACACACCCCCCGCCGCCGCCCTCTCTAATAGTTTGCTCGTATCATCCTTGTGCACACAGCTATGTGCACATGTGTGAGTGTTCCTTTAGCACACAATCTTAGAAGTGGAACTGCTGAGTCAAAGGGGTCAGTCAGTCAACAACCTGAGTACCTACTCCGTACCAGACACTGCTCCAGGCGTTGGGGAGACTCAAGGAACTAGAAAGCCACATGTTCCTGCTTTGGTGGAGCTGACATTCCAGTGGAGGATAGTTCCAGTTTTTATTTTGATAGATGCTGCCACACTTGTCCAATTACTGACATCCTCAGCCTACTTCTGGGACGGGAACTTTAAGGCAGGTGGGTGTACTCCTTTGCCTTTGCTCTCTGCAAGACCTTCCGGGTCACGGCCTGGGATGGTCCATTTGGGGACGTGGGTGTGGAGTGGGGGGAGGCAGGGATGGAAGGGTCCAGGGAGTGGCAGGAGGCTGAGGAAGGAACGGTTCACAGGGTATTTTTATCGAAGCCTCCTTGATCACACCACTAGGGGGCCTACTGGAGGTAGGGATAAGGAGTCGGTAATAAACCTGTCCTCTCAGGTTATACCCCTGCGTGAGGCACAGATGGAACAGTCAGTTCTGGGAGGTACCACTGGGTAGGTGGCATCTATTTTGGAACAAACCACTGCATGGGTTGGAGGGGACACTAAGGGCCGCTTAAGTGTTTCCGTACAAGCTCCTGATGGAGGCAGGAATGTCAGAACCTTGACCGTTCGCAGCCCCCACCCATCCTCCCGATTCCTATCCGAGTCCCAGGCAGGCACCTTCTATTGGACTGAGGTCTCCACATTGCCCAGGCTTCTTTCGCAGCTTCTCGGTCTCCACCCTACAATTTCTTTACCTTTGAATCAGTGGCTTGAGCGTGCAGAAGCAAGCGACTGGACCCACGCAGAAGTGAGCGGGTCTCAAGGTTCGTTTTGGGATCTGATTGGTCAACACGAGTTTTTACCAGTCCTGAGCTTCTTCTGTGCGCACAGGGGCATTACCCCCACCCCCAGGCGCGCGCCGAACTCCAATTGGCCGCTGATTTGGCGCAGGCGCGATGCAGTCTTGGCCAGAGTTTTGGGATGTGGAGGCGGGGCTTTCGGGATGGAGAATCCGTTCGAATCCTGTGTCCGTGACTCAGTCGGTTCACTTGTCAAAGGTGCTGAAGATTCTCCTGTAGCAGAATTGAAAACTATATCTCTTAGTACATAGGTGATGGGGACCGACCTTGTGTGAGAAGCTGCAGTCTCATGTTCCCCATTTGCCCCTAAACTCAGTCACAAGCCCAGCAAGCGCTTCTACCTCCTTGCATTCATTCATTCATTCATTCTCTCTATTGCTAAAATTGCATCGTCAGATTTGAGATTTAGGGAAATTTCACAAAAGTTACTTTATTAAGCAGAAATCCTGCCCTGGTGGAAGGCCCATGATCCCTGGACCACAGAGCAGGGTTCCTTAAACAAACCCAGTTTCAAGCAGTTGGTGCTTTTGTGATGAAATATTTTCCCATATGGGTTTTCTTTTTGCTGTTAATTCCAGAAATACTTTAAGCCTGGAACCAGGTTTATCTTGAAACCGTACTGCAATCTAGTTTTAAAACACAGCAGAAATGTTTATCTAAAGGCAACAACAAACACCTGTGTTTGCAGCATATATTTCAAACATTTTCTCCTGTGATGCATAGAAAAGTGGGGAGAGCTACATAGTCAAAAAGTACAAATGTGAAAGTATGGGAGGAAAAGCAAACCCTAAAAGTGAATACAAGCATACACAAATGAACTTCTCTTTTAAAAAATTGAAATATAGTTGATTTACAATGTTGTGTGAATTTCTGCTGTACAACAAAGCAATTCAGTTATACATACATATACATTTTTTAAAATATTATTTTCCATTTTGCTTTATCATAGGGTACTGAATATGGTTCCCTGTGCTATGTAGTAGGACCTTGTTGTTGATCCATTCTATATATTATAGCTTACATCTGCTAACCCCAGCCTCCCATTCCATCCCTCCCCCAACCCCCTCCCTCCTGGCAACCACAAGTGTGTTCTCTATGTCTGTGAGTCTGTTTCTGTTTTGTAGATAGGTTCATTTGTGTCATATTTTAGATTCCACATATAAGTGATCCCATATGGTATTTGTCTTTCTCTTTCTGACTTACTTCACTTACTATGATAATCTCTAGCTGCATCTATGTTGCTGCAAATAGCATTATTTTGTTCTCTTTTATAGCTGAGTAGTATTCCATTGTGTATATATATACCACATCTTCTTTATCCCTTCATCTGTTGATGGATATTTAGGTTGTTTCCATGTCTTGGCTACTGTGAATAGTGCTGCTATGAACATAGGGGTGCATGTATCTTTTCGAATTATAGTTTTGTCTGGATATATGCCCAGGAGTGGGATTGCTAGATCATAGGATAATTCCATTTTTAGTTTTCTGAGGAACCTCCATACTGTTTTCCATAGTGGCTGCACCAATTTACATTCCCACCAACACTGAAGGAGGGTAAATGAACCTCACTCTTGATCAAATTGAAAACCCACAGAGAAAAGTGTTCTTCCAGATAACTGTCTCTGGCTGTGTCAGTAGGGCTCTAGTATTCAATTCAATACAGTCTTCAGTATTCAATTCAATCTTCTTTACTTTTTGTCAGGATTTCTGAGTGATTCCTGTTTGTTTTAATCATGATGCTGTCATTTATCTGAAGCCAATTTCTCCAAGACAAAGGCAGACTGGGTAAACAGCCTGTTTAAATCAGTTACTTGTCTGGAATTTCCTCAGAATACAAGATTCAGAACTGGGTAAGTAGATGGCTGGAGTAGTCTCCATTTCTCCAGCCCCTGGAGCAGCCCAGGTCACTCTAGCTGCCGAGGGCCATAACCCAGCATGGTGCTTGTCATTAACCCTTTCTTAGAATACCACTCTGATCTTTCTCTGTCTTTCCATGTCAAAGTGACTGCTGAGAAGCCACGATTTGTGGCTGCCTCTACTTATGACAGTCTGCCCCCCACTGGCCCCAACATAGATCTGAAGTCTGTGCATTATACTCCTCTTCTGGAAAAAGCATAGAAATAGGACTGTTTACATTGCTATTAGCAGCTATTAACAGCCTGGTTGATCCAAATTAATGAGTCATTTAGCACTTGTCTATGGGGATGTGACCCACAGGGATAATGAAGAATGGGTCACTTTTGGTGGGCAGGGAAGTTTAATGGGGGAGAAGGTCCTGGAGGTTTGCTGGGGACCCAGGTCACCGTGAGAGTTCACATGATTAATGGAGAAGGAGGAGGATGCCCAAAGGGAAAAGTGAAGACCCTGAAGGAACATAACATGTTTTACAACGTTACTGAGAAGTGTTCCCTTCCATTTATATTCTTTAGTGTAGCTCCCTCTCTACACGGGCCTCCATGTGTTTCCAAGGAAAGGAACTCAGAAAACAACAGTTTTGCTTGAGATGAAGTAAGAACATCAATTGACCTCACACAGCTCTTTATAAAGAACTGATTCTTTTTTCCATCCAGGAGTTTGTGCTTGTAACACTCCCTATACTGTCTGTGAAATCTCTGTTAAAGTACAATTTTCAAAAAGTTACAAACGAAACTCTGATACAAATATAGAATGAACACATATGTCGCATGTTGTGTTCTTCTAATACAGTTGGGAGCAAGACATTCATTAAGGACCAAAACCTGTGACAGAAGGATACAGAAGTGGAAGTGGGCAGAGGGGGAAGTCGAACTGTGATTGAGAGCCTGACAAAGCCTCGGTCAGCCAATCCAGGAGGGATCCCTGGAGTGTCTTAGTCTGCTTGGACTGCTACAACAAATTACCATAGACCAGGGGGCTTCAGCAACAATATTAATTTCTCACAGTTCTGGAAGCTGGAAGTCTGAGATCAGGGTGCCAGAACGACTGGGTTCTGGTGAAAGCCCTCTTCTGGGTCGCAGGCTGCAGACTTCTCATTGTATCCTCACCTGGCGGAAAGAGAACCAGCTAGATGTCTGGCCTCTTTTACAAGAGCACTAATTCCACTTGAGGGTTCCACATTCATGACCCATTTACCTCCCACAGGCTCACTTCCAAATACCATCACATTGTGATTAGGGTTTCAATACATGAATATGGGTGGGGGGACACAAACATTCAATCCATTGCAGTAAATAATGCTCATCAGAGTGTCTTGTGTTGGGTGGAGCTGGCTGGGCCTTCATCCCTCCTGTCTCCCTCAGTCACTGCTTGTGTGCTGTCCTGGGAAGGCTATAACCCAGGTGGTTCTCTGAAGCTGAGGCAGATGCCAAAGGAGCTTGAAGCGGGCCTGGGGGGCTCACGTTTGTGTCTGCACAGCCCACCCCTTGTATCACATGGATCTACTTCTCCCCATATGATCAGGTGCTCCTCTTCCAAAGTTCTGGTGGGCCTCTTTTCCTGAGGGGTAACTTAGAAGAGGGGGATTAGTGGGATGAACCATAGCCCCTGCCATTGCAACTGGTCGTGGACAACTATACTAGGAAGGGAAATATCCAGATGTCTTAAGGACTGTTGGACATAGGGTCTGAGTTGACATTGATATCTGAAAACTTTGTGTCATCATGGCCTCACTGTTAGAGTGGGGGGTGTATAAGGACCAGGTAATAAATGGAGTCCTGTCCCAAGACCAGTTCACAGTGACACTTTGTCTAGTTTATGGTGGGGGCACTGAGTCCACGGTCCCAACCCATGGTCATTTTGCCAGACTTTGAACGTATAATCAGGATTGACATGATGGGCAGTTGGTGCAACTCATATATTGGTTCCTTGGGCTGTAGGGTAGGAGCTATGATAGTAGGGAAGACTAAGTGGAAACCTCTGGAACTGCCTGTATTCATTTCCTGGGACTGCTGTAACAAAGTACCACAAACTGGGTGGCTTAAATAATAGGAATTTATCATCTCATGGTTCTGAAATCTAGAAGTCCAAAATCAAGGTGTTGGCAGGGAAGGTTCCTTCTGAGGCTGAGGGAGAATCTCTCTGTGCATCTTCCTAGCTTCTGGTGGTTTGCTGGAAATCTTTGGCATTCTTTGCCTTCTGCTGCATCACCCTGATCTCTGCTTTCATCTTCTCATGGCATTCTACCTTTGTGTGTGTGTGTGTGTGTGTGTGTGTGTCTCCAAATTTCCCCTTTTCATAAGGACACCAGTCATATTGGATTAGGGGCCCACCCTGCTCTGGGATGACTTCATCTTAACTAATTACATCTGCAACAATCCTATTTCCACATAAGGCCACATTCTGAGGTACTGAGGGTTAGGACTTCAACATATGAATTTTAGGTGGGCACAGTTCAACCCATAACACTACCCTTCACTCATCAAAGTTAGTAAATCCACCCGCCTGCTGATGCAGGGGACTCGGGTACGTGCCCCGGTCCGGGAAGATCCCACATGCCACGGAGCGGCTGGGCCCGTGAGCCATGGCCGCTGAGCCTGCGCATCTGGAGCCTGTGCTCCACAACGGAAGAGGCCACAGCAGTGAGAGGCCCACGTACCGCAAAAAAAAAAAAAAAAAAAAAAAAAAGGTAGCAGATCCAAAGCAATATTACATCCTTGTGGGTATGGCTGAGATTAGTGCCATCTTTAAGGATCTAAAGGATGTAGGAATGGTGATCCTCATCGTATATCCATGTAATTTGCCAGTCTGGCTCCTGCAGAAACTGGCTGGATTCTGAAGGTTGACAGTGGACTGCTCCAAGCTCAAGCAAATAACAGCAGTCCCAGTGGCAGTGGCAGCCAGACACGATATCATTGCTAGAGAAGATTAGCATGGCCTCAGGTACATGGTATGTGACCCTTGATTTGTTGAATGCATCCTTTTCTATCCCTGTCAGAAAATAAGATAAAAAACAGTTTACAATCACATAGAATGGGCAAAAATATTAATTTAAAGTTTTGTCCCAAAACTCTTCTAACTCTCCTGCCTTCTGTCGCAAATAGTACAAAATAATCAGGACTGTCTGGCCACTTCACCGAACATCATATTGATTCATTACATCAGTTATCATGTAAGAGACGGCCAGCACACTGGACAACCAGGAAACGTGCTCCAGAGGGTGGGAGATGAACACTGTGATAATTCCGGAATCTGTCACATGCTTAAAAATGTTAGGAGGTCAGTGGTCCAGAGTTCAGTTCCAGAACATCCCTTCCAAAGTAAAAGATGAATTATTGCATCTTGCATCTCCTGCCACAGAGGAAGGATAGTGCCTGGTGGGCCTCTTCAGATTTTGCAGGCAGGGTATTTGACACCTGGGGTTATTGATTTGGCCCACATGCCAGATGACATAGAAGGCTGCTGCATTTGATTGGAACCCAGAGCAGGAAAGGGCCCTGTATCAGGTTCAAGGTGCAGTTCAAGCAGCTCTAGTGCTTGGGACATATGATCTGGAAGACATTAGGCTGTTGGAAATATCAGTGGTGGGAAAAGATGGTGGAGAATTTATAGCAAGCCTCAGTGGGAGAATCCCAACTCAGACTCCTGGGGCTCTGGAGCAAGTCCATGACAGCTTCAGTGGAGACTTACACATTAAAAATATGGCCCTGGAAATCCTGACACATGCTACAACATGGATGAACCTTGAGGACATTATGCTAAGTGAAATAAGAGAGTCACAAAAAGACAAATACTGCATGATTCTGCTTATATTACATAGAACAGGACCTACAGTGTTTCAGACTCCCCTCCAAGTGTTGCTGTTGCTAACAAATCCCATTGAAATATGCATCCCCAGGCCCATACTCACAATAGGATGTACACTTCCAGGTGAAGACCTTGGCAGACTTTTTTTCTGAGAATTGGTTTTGTTAGAAATGTAATGGGGGTAAGGTGGAAAGAATAAGGTTTCTAACATCTGAGAGGTGTTCCTGAGGGAAACCAGTAAAGCAGGCAAGGGAGGCTCTGACACATAAAGACAAATGTTTCTGGTTTCCCAATGTTGTGGAGTTGCCCCTGTACAGAGTTTATCTCCATGAACTTCAACTTGCCTGTCACAAAATTTTTCCATAGACGTTTACCCTCATTTGTATCTGGTCTATAAATACCCAGTCTCATCAGATTCGCTAGCTTCATAATGCACCTTTTGTATAAATAGTCAGTTGACCCTTGAACAACAGGAGTTTGAACTGCCTGGGTCCATCTAAATGCAACTTTTTTGGACAAATAAGTATTACAGTACTACAGGGACCGCGGATACGGGACTGCAGATGCAGGACTATGCAGATTTTCAGCTGTGCTTGGGGTGGTCAGAGCCTCTAACTCTCCACATTGTTCAAGGGTCAACTGTATATATATATATATATATATTTTAATTTATTTATTTTATTATTTATTGTTGGTTGCATTGGGTCTTCATTGCTGTGCATGGGCTTTCTGTAGTTGCAGTGAGCAGGGGCTACTCTGTTGTGGTGCATGGGCTTCTCTTGTGGCGGAGCATGGGCTCTAGGTGCACAGGCTTCAGTAGTTGTGGCTTGTGGGCTCTAGAGCGTAGGCGCAGTAGTTGTGGCACACAGGCTTAGTTGCTCTGTGGCATGTGGCATCTTCCCGGATCAGGGCTCGAACCCATGTCCCTTGAATTGGCAGCTGGATTCTTAACCACTGTGCCACGAGGGAAGTCCCTGTCAAACTGTATATTGATAAACTTGCTGACTTGTGTATGCATTTCATGTAAGGTTTCTCTTTTATTATTTTTTTAATTAATTAATTAATTAATTTTTGGCTGCATTGGGTCTTTGCTGTGCGCGGGCTTTCTCTAGTTGCAGCAAGTGGGGGCTACTCTTTGTTGCAGTGTGCGGGCTTCCCATTGCAGTGGCTTCTCTTGTTGAGGAGCACGGGCTCTAGTTGTGTGGGCTTCACTAGTTGTGGCACGCAAGCTCAGTAGTTGTGGCTCACGGGCTGCAGAGAGCAGGCTCAGCAGTTGCGGTGCACAGGCTTAGTTGCTCCACGGCATGTGGGATCTTCCCCGACCAGGGATTGAACCTGTGTCCCTTGCATTGGCAGGCAGATTCCCAACCACTGCGCCACCAGGGAAGCCTGTAAGGTCTCTTTTTAAAGCATAGATTTACATGTTATAGACTATAAAATATGGATGTTTCTTTACTTTCTAAAATACAATACTTTATTTAGAATGTTAAGATATCCTGTGCCCATTTTATAGAGCCATAACTATCTTGAAAAATTGTTTGTTGCATAAATATTTTCAATAGCTCTGACTGTAATCCTAAAGTGTTTTCTAACAATTGTGATAGGAGAGGAGCTGATCACTGCTATAAACACAGGAATTCATGCATCCTAGTGGCTACTTTAGCCTGAGAGGCTGGTTGCAAAAGTTGCAAAACAACTCCAGAGTCCAACGGCCGTATAGGGGGTGCAGGTGCAAATGTTATGAAAGAGCAGCAACAACAAACTCTGATAAGAGTATTAGGAACAATCATCTTTATTATTTTTGTTTATTTATTTTGGTTTTTTGCTTTGTTTTGTTTTTTAACATCTTTACTGGAGTATAATTGCTTTACAGTGGGGTGTTAGTTGCTGCTGTATAACAAAGTGAATCAGCTGTACGTATGCATATATCCCCATATCTCCTCCGTCTTGCGTCTCCCTCCCTCCCACCCTCCCTATCCCACCCCTCTAAAGCACCTTATACCCTAGATCAGGGTCTCTCAGCCTCGGCTCTACTGACATTTTGGGCCACATAGTTCTTTGTTGTGGGGGCTGTCCTATGCATTGTAGGATATTTAGCAACATCCCTGGCCTCTATACACTAGACACCAGTGACACCTACCAGCTTTTGACAATCAAAAATGTCTCTAGATATTGCCAAATCTCTCCTGGGGGACAAAATCACCTCCTTGTTACCCATTGAGAACCAGTGCCCTAGAATAAAATGTTCTAAAGTGTTTAAATTTTAAAAGAAAACAGCTTTATTGAGATACATTTCACATACTGTACAATTCAAGTTTTTAAAATTTTTTTGAATTTTATTTAATTTTTTATATAGCTGGTTCTTATTAGTTATTTATTTTATATATATTAGTGCATATATGTCAATCCCAATCTCCCAATTCATCCCAACCCCACCCCCCACCCCACTTTCCCCCCTTGGTGTCCATATGTTTGTTCGCTACATCTGTGTCTCTATTTCTGCCTTGCAAACCGGTTCATCTATACCATTTTTCTAGATTCCATGTATATGCATTAATATACGATATTTGTTTTTCTCTTTCTGACTTACTTCACTCTGTATGACAGTCTCTAGGTCCATCCACGTCTCTACAAATGACCCAGTTTCATTCCTTTTTATGACTGAGTAATATTCCATTGTATATATGTACCACATCTTCTTTATCCATTCGTCTGGCGATGGGCATTTAGGTTGCTTCCATGACCGGGCTATTGTAATTAGTGCTGCAATGAACATTGGGATGCATGTGTCTTTTTGAATTATGGTTTTCTCAGATTATATGCCCAGTAGTGGGATTGCTGGGTCATATGGTAATTCTATTTTTATTTCTTTAAGGAGCCTCCATACTGTTCTCCACAGTGGCTGTATCAATTTACATTCCCACCAACAGTGCAAGAGGGTTACCTTTTCTGCACACCCTCTCCAGCATTTATTGTTTGTCGATTTTCTGATGATGCCCATTCTAACTGATGTGAGGGGATACCTCATTGTAGTTTTGATTTGCATTTCTCTAATAATTAGTGATGTTGAGCAGCTTTTCATGTGCTTCTTGGCCATATGTATGTCTTCTTTGGAGAAATGTCTATTTAGGTCTTCTGCCCATTTTTAGATTGGGTTGTTTGTTTATTTAATATTGAGCTGCATAAGCTGTTTATATATTTTGGAGGTTAATCCTTTGCCCATTTATTCATTTGCAAATATTTTCTCCCATTCTGAGGGTTGTCTTTTGGCCTTGTTTATGGTTTCCTTTGCTGTGCAAAAGCTTTGAAGTTTCATTAGGTCCCATTTGGTTATTCTTGTATTTATTTCCATTACTCTAGGAGGTGGATCCAAAAAGATCTTGCTGTGATTTATGTCAAAGAGTGTTCTTCCTATGTTTTCCTCTAAGAGTTTTATAGTGTCCGGTCTTCCATTCAGGTCTCTAATCCATTTTGAGTTTATTTTTGTGTATGGTGTTAAGGAGTGTTCTAATTTCATTCTTTTACACGTAGCTGTCCAGTTTTCACGGCACCACTTACTGAAGAGACTGTCTTTTCTCCATTGTATATCCTTGCCTCCTTTGTCATAGATTAGTTGACCACAGGTGCGTGGGTTTATCTCTGGGTTTCTATCTTGTTGCATTGATCTATGTTTCTGTTTTTGTGCCAGTACCATCTTGTCTTGATTATTGTAACTTTATAGTATAGTCTGAAGTCATGGAGTCTGATTTCTCCAGCTCTGTTTTTTTCCCTCAAGATTGCTTTGGCTATTTGGGGTCTTTTTTGTCTCCATATAAATCTTAAGATTTTTTGTCCTAGTTCCGTAAAAAATGCCATTGGTAATTTGATAGGGATTACCTTGAAACTGTAGATTGCTTTGGGTAATATAGTCATTTTCACAATATCGATTCTTCCAATCCAAGAATGTGGTATATCTCTCCATCTGTTAGTATCATCTTTAATTTTTTTCATCAGTGTCTTATAGTTTTCTGCATATGGGTCTTTTGTCTCCATAGGTAGCTTTATTCCTAGGTATTTTATTCTTTTTGTCACAATGGTAAATGGGAGTGTTTCCTTAATTTCTCTTTCAGATTTTTCATCATTAGTGTATAGGAATGCAACAGATTTCTGTGCATTAATTTTGTATCCTACAACTTTACCAAATTCATTGATTAGCTCTAGTAGTTTTCTGGTGACCTCTGTCGGATCCCCATGTATACTAGCATGTCATCTGCAAACAGTGACAGCTTAACTTCTTCTTTTCCAATTTGTATTCCTTTTATTTCTTTTTCTTCTCTGATTGCCATGGCTAGGACTTCCAAAGCTATGTTGAATAGTAGTGGTGATAGTGGGCATCCTTGTCTTGTTCCTGATCTTAGAGGAAATGCTTTCAGTTTTCACCATTGAGAATGATGTTTGCTGTGAGTTTGTTGTATATGGCCTTTATTACGTTGACGTAAGTTCCCTCTATGCCTGCTCTCTGGAGAGTTGTTATCATAAATGGGTGTTGAATTTTGCCCTAAACATTTTTGGCATCTCTTGAGATGATCTTATGGTTTTTATTTTTTAGTTTGTTAATAGGGTGTATCACATTGATTGATTTGCATACATTGAGTAATCCTTGCATCCTTAGGACAAATCCCACTTGATTATGGTGTATGATCCTTTTAATGTGTTGTTGGATTCTGTTTGCTAGTATTTTGTTCAGGATTTTTGTATCTGTGTTCATCAGTGATATTGGTCTGTAATTTTCTTTTTTTGTAGTATCTTTGTCTGGTTTTGGTATCAGGGTGATGGTGGCCGTATAGAATGGGTTTGGGAGTATTCCTTCCTCCTCAATTTTTTGGAAGTGTTTGAGAAGGAGGGCTGTTAGCTCTTCTCTAAATGTTTGATAGAATTCACCTGTGAAGCCAACTGGTCCTGGATTTTGTTTGTTGGAAGATTTTAATCACAGTTTCAATTTCATTACTTGTGATTGGTCTGTTCATATTTCCTATTTCTTCCTGGTTCAGTCTTAGAAGGTTATACCTTTCTAAGAATTTGTTGATTTCTTCCAGGTTGTCCATTTAATTGGCATAGAGTTGCTTGTAGTAGTCTCTTAGGATGCTTGCATTTCTGCATTGTCTGTTGTAATTTCTTCTTCTTTTTTTTTTTTTTGCAGTGCATGGGCCTCTCACTGTTGTGGTCTCTCCCGTTGCGGAGCACAGGCTCCGGACGTGCAGGCTCAGCAGCCATGGCTCATGGGTCCAGCCGCTTCGCGGCATGTGGGATCTTCCCAGATCGGGGCATGAACCCATGTCCCCTGCATTGACAGGCAGACTCTCAACCACTTCGCCACAAGGGAAGCCCCCAACCCTTAGTTTTATTAATCTTTGCTATTGTTTTCTTTGTTTCTATTTCATTCATTTCTGCTCTGATATTTATGAATTCTTTCCTTCTGCTAACTTTGGGTTTTGTTTTTTCTTCTTTCTCTAGTTCCTTTAGGTGTAAGGTTAGATTGTTTATTTCAGATTTTTCTTGTTTCTTGAGGTAGGCTTGTATAGCTATAAACTTCCCTCTTACAACTGCTTTTGCTGCATCACAAAGGTTTTGGATCATCGTGTTTTCATTGTCATTTATCTCTAGGTATTTTTTGATTTCCTCTTTGATTTCTTCAGTGATCTCTTGGTTATTTGGTAAAATATTGTGTAGCCTCCATGTGTTTGTGCTTTTTATGTTTGTTTCCCTGTAGTTGATTTGTAATCTCATAGCCTTTCGCCAGAAAAGATGCTTGATATGATTTCAATTTTCTTAAATATACTGAGACTTTATTTGTTACTCAAGATGTGATCTATCCTGGAGAATGTTCCATGTGCACTTGAGAAGAAAGTGTAATCTACTGTTTTCGGGTGGAATGTCCTATAAATATTAATTAAATCTGTCTGGTCTATTGTGTCATTTAAAGCTTCTGTTTTCTTATTTATTTTCATTTTAGATGATCTGTCCATTGGTGTAATTGAGGTGTTAATAGTCCCCCACTAATATTGTGTTACTGTCAATTTCCTCTTTTTTAGCTGTTAGCAGTTGCCTTATGTATTGAGGTGCTCCTATGCTGGATGTATATATATTTATAATTGTTATACCTTCTCCTTGGATTGATCCCTTAATCATTATGTAGTTTCCTTCCTTGTCTCTTATAACATTCTTTATTTTAAAGTCTATTTTATCTGATATGAGTATTGCTACTCCAGCTTTCTTCGATTTCCTTTTGCATGGAATATCTTTTTCCATCCCTTCACTTTCGGTCTGAATGTGTCTCTAGGTCTGAGGTGTATGTTTTGTAGACAGCATTTATTTGGGCTTTGTTTTTGTATCCATTCCACAAGCCTGTGTCTTTTGGTTGGAGCATTTAACCCATTCAGGTTCAAGGTAATTATCGATATGTATGTTCCTATGACCATTTTCTTATTGTTTTGGGTTTGTTTTTGTAGGTCCTTTTCTTCCCTTGTGCTTCCCACTTAGGGAAGTTCCTTTAGCATTTGTTTTAGAGCTGGTTTGGTGGTGCTGAATTCTCTCAGCTTTTCTTGTCTGTAAAGCTTTTGATTTGTCCATTGAATCTGAATGAGATCCTTGCCAGATAGAGTAACCTTGTTTGTAGTTTCTTCCCTTTCATCACTTTAAGTATATCCTGCCACTCCTTTCTGGCTTGTAGGGTTTCTGCTGAGAAATCAGCTGTTAACCTTATGGGAGTTCCCTTGTATGTTATTTCTTGTTTTTCCCTTTCTGCTTTTAATAATTTTTTCTTTGTCTTTAATTTTTGCCATTTTGATTACTATGTGTCTCAGAGTGTTTCTCCTTGGGTTACCCTGTATGGGACTCTCTGCATTTCCTGGACTTGGGTGGCTATTTCCTTTCCCATGTTAGGGAAGTTTTCGACTCTAATCTCTTAAAATATTTTCTCGGGTCCTTTCTCTCTCTCTTCTCCTTCTGAGAGCCCTATAATGTGAATGTTGTTGTGTTAAATGTTGTCCCAGATGTCTGTTAGGCTGTCTTCACTTCTTTTCATTTTTTTTTCATTATTCTGTTCCACAGCAGTGAATTCCACCATTCTGTCTTCCAGGTCACTTATTGGCTCTTCTGCCTCAGTTTTTCTGCTGTTGATTCCTTGTAGTGTAGTTTTCATTTGAGTTATTGTATTGTTCATCTCTGTTTGTTTGTTCTCTAATCCTTCTTGGTCTTTGTTAAACATTTCTTACATCTTCTCGATCTTTGCCTGCATTCTTTTTCTGAGGTCCTGGATCATCGTCACTATCATTCTGAATTCTTTTTCTGGAAGGTTGCCTATCTCCACTTAGTTTAGTTGTTTTTTGGGGGGTTTTATCTTGTTCCTTCATCTGGTACATAGCCCTCTGCCTTTTCATCTTGTCTCTCTTTCTGTGAATGTGGTTTTTGTTCCACCGGCTGTGGGATTGTTGTTCTTCTTGCTTCTGCTGTCTGCCCTCTGGTGGATGAGGTTATCTAAGAGGCTTATGCAAGTTTCCTCATTGGAAGGACTGGTGGTGGATAGAGCTGACTGTTGCTCTGGTGGGCAGAGCTCAGTAAAGCTTTAATATGCTTGACTGCTGATGGATGGGGCTTGGTTCCCTCCCTGTTGGTTGTTTGGCCTGAGGCAACCCAACACTGGAGCCTACCTGGTCTCTTTGGTGGGGTTAATGGTGGACTCTGGGAGGGCTCACGCAAAAGAGTACTCCCCAGAATTTCTGCTCTCAGTGCCCTTGTCCCCACGGTGAGCCATAGCCACACTCCTCCTTTGCAGAAACCCCCACAACACTAGCAGGTAGGTCTGGTTCAGTCTCCCCTGTGGTCACTGCTCCATCCCCTGGGTCCCAGTGTGCACACTCTTTTCCGTGTGCCATCCAAGAGTGGAGTTTCTGTTTCCCCCAGTTCTGTTGAAGTCCTGAAATGAAATCCCAGTAACCTCAAAGTCTGATTCTCTAGGAATTCCTCCTCCCATTGCCAGAACCCCAGGTTAGGAAGCCTGACATGGGGCTCAGAACCTTCACTCCAGTGGGTGGACTTCTGTGGTATAAGTGTTCTCCAGTCTGTGAGTCACCTACCCAGCAGTTATGGGATTTGATTTTGCTGTGATTGCGCCCCTACTACCATCTCATTGTGAATTTCCCTTTGTCTTTGGATGTGGGTATCTTTTTTGGTGAGTTCCAGTGTCTTCCTGTCGATGACTGTCCAGCAGCTAGTTGTGATTCTGGTGTTCTTGCAAGAGGAAGTGAGAGCACGTCCTTGTACTCCACCATCTTGTTTCTAATCTTAAATTTTATTTATTTATTTATTTTATACAACAGGTTCTTATCAGTTATCTACTCTATACATATCAGTGTATGTATGTCAATCCCAATCTCCCAATTCATCTCAGCATCACCACACTTTTTATTTTTAATTTTATTTATTTATTTATTTTTATACAGCATATTCAGTGAAGAGCATATTCAGTGAAAGAGTGTTGACCAGAAGTTTGGAGGAACCCATGAACTTCTGTCATGAACTCCCATCATAATTTCTTCCAGTTCCTTTATCTCTTTGGTCCTGCTTTTCCTTGTTAATAAGTCAAAGGCTATTGGACAAAATGATCTTCCCAGCATCTCTACTTCTGACAGTAAGCATGGACCAAGAAGCCCTGATACTACTTGAAGAGTTGAGGTTAACAGCTGTGGGAAGATGGCAAGGATCATCTGTGGGATTTCCATGGAGAAATGAGTCCTTTGGAAACACTAGGAAAAAAAAAACATTTCTCTATAATATATCCAGGTTCCCTGTTGCACATCTTTTTCTTTTTAGTGGCTTCCTTTCCACCTTCAATCTAGAAGTCTGTAAAATTCTTCAGGGATGAAGCACATGTGCTTTGCTTCATCTTTGTATCATTAGGGTGTAACACAGTGCCTGGCCCTTAGCCTCTCAGTAAGACTCTCCTATATGAATAATTTCTTCCAGCCTCCATCAAAATCCACTCTCAAGAAGGAAATATGTAAGCAAATTCATACTAAGGTATAAATGGCTGATAACCATTTAAATGATGGCCCATATACTAATAGGAATTTTTCTTATAAGGAATGAAATAGTCCTTTGCTAAAAACAAAATCCAATTCTAATAGTGGCATACACAGAACTAAAGGAGGTGTCAGGATGTTAGCAGTGACATTTCCAGCTGTCTTTCTAGTCACTATTATCATTTTCTCCTAAGAGGACCCCTCAATTCCCACCTCAAGGCTAAATCTTACCTCATTCTCTATAACAAATATTGTCTGTTCGCAGTGAAAACTTCTGGAGCCCCGCTTTATTATTTTGGGCTCAGCGTTGGGCTCTGCTTGCTTCTGAATTGGTTCTGGACCTTTCTAGTCTATTTCACAGAACTAGACTTTTGTCTCATTTCTTCAGCCTGGATATCTACCATGACGATATGTCTTCTCCCCTGGATCCTCTCAGATTAGAACTCTGTGTTTGTCTCTTTCCAGTATATGCTAACATCTTTTCCCAATCTGATTACCAATGTGGTCAAGTTTTGGCTTCCATAGCTAGTTTAGTACCCGAAGTCTTGCTCTCTGTTTTGCCCTCCCTTCATTCAAGCACTATGCCTAAGAGAGAGGTGGAGGCTGATTGGACAGTTTAAGTCACAGGAGGCCCAGCCCTGTGGTCAGGAGGGGCAGATGGTTTCAGCTCCAACTAAACTGCAAGGATGATGGGTTCTCTGCAGGATAAATGGGTTCTCTTACCACAGCAGGGCAAAGAGAGTCTGAGCTAGAACAATCACAGTCAGATATCCATTTTAGGGATCAGGTGAGAAAAGGGGCTGTATTGCATATTTGCCTAGATCCCCAACACCTTTTTGCTCACTTCAGTGATAATTTAAAGGTAAGAGTGGGGGCAGGAGTGGGGGTAAGGAATCATGCTGGGTCATATCTCTGTGTGAAAGAGTTTGTTCCAAATGTTCCCCTTGTGCCCCTCTTGACCCAGGTCATAGAACACTTTGGAGAGCAAGTCAGAAAGCCTAAAATGGGAGAGTCTCAAAATAGGGCAGAGAGGAGTATCAAGAGCCAGGGAGATACTCCCAGCCTGCTCCACAGCATGACCCTAGGCCAAGGGCCAGCCTGAGGATTACCATGTCTGCATGCCAATGGACGCTAGGTTCTGGCACTCATCTCCGAGCAGCCGAGCATGTGTGGGGGTCTTTCCTTCCCTGTTTATCTGCTTCCTCTCTCCTGAGTGCCTTTCCACTCGAAGAGCTATTCACAGTGCTTTCCTCAGAAGTCTCCTCTCTCCTCGGGCAATGTGGCTTTGTCCCCTTGACCCTGCAGAGTAGGCTCTCCAAGGACAGTTGTGCTTAACACATCTGGACAGAATTCACAATCACACCTTGACAAATGATGCCATTTTACTGAAAAGCACAGTCTGTATGCCAACCTAAGGGCAGGAATGAAACTCTAAACCAACACAAGCACATTCCAAGTCAGTAGTATCATGAAAAAGGACCGTATCATAAAACATTTGTGTATTGTAGCTTAAATTCGACCACAGTAGGACGTTTTAGCCACAGTAGGACGTTTTAGCTGTTTCCGGGGGACAAGTTTTGCATAACAAGAAACTGAATACCCTCTTCTCTTCCCACCAGAAGCCCCATCCCCACTAGTTTCTAAGAGCCAACCTGTCGTTAGCTTCAGCAAAAAAATAATGATCCTCAGTGGCTGTGATCACTTCAGGGTTTTCCTCTGATCATATCCTTCCTAGTCTTTGAAAATCATGTTTGTTATAATTACCCCTCTTGTGTGCGTTGCTTAATGCCCATGACTTTGCAATTAGTGTTGAAGGAAGGGACCATCACACCTATGCATCCATCAAGCTGTCAGCAAGTATATCTCCCCAGGCTCCTTTAATAACTTCTGCCAAATAGTTTCTTGCTTTATTTCACAGGTGCTTCTCTGCTTTTTCATGTACCAGCTCCATTCATGGCCAGGCTCTGTAAAACAGCAATTTGAGTGTAAGAAATACTGCTCACCAGAAAGTTCTTCCTGGTCACAATGCACATATTTCCCTTTCCTCAGCCCCTCACCCTTGGTCTCCCCAGACAAACTCTTGTTCCCTCCTCAAACTCTGTGTGGCCTGGTTTTAGCCACCAGTAGCTGAGACTGTGTCAGCAGTTAGACTGCATTTTCCCTGCCTCTGGCATTCAGTTGTAACAGTGATCTCTGTCTCCAAATTAATGACCTTCTGTTGTCGGAACGAGAATCCTTCTGAACGGTGGGGTTTCTCCTGCCTTGATGTTGGAACATTCACAAGTACCCCTCAAGAAAAATGGGATGATGCTTGCTATGTGTTTCTGTCTGTTCGGCAGGGGAACAGCTTCTCAGTGACTCTTAAAGCCTGCTGTCTTAGAAGCAAAAATCTAGACCAACAGGAGGAGCCTGTTGAGTGTTAAAGAATTTGGAGACTCCTGTCTCTGATTCAGATGCCTTTCTGTCAAAAGCTCAGATCCTGTGTGTGTGTGTGTATGTGTGTGTGTACACACACATACACATACATACACATATACACAATGGAATATCACTCAGCCATAAAAAAGAATGAAATAATGCCATTTGCAGCAACATGGATGCAAGTAGAGATTATCACAGTAAGTGAAGTCAGAAAGAGAAATACAAATACCATATGATATCACTTTTATGTGGAATCTAAAATATGACACGAATTTATCCAGGAAACAGAAACAGACTCACAAACATAGAGAAGAGACTTGTGGTTGCCAAGGGGGATGGGAAAGTGGGGAGAGATGGAGTGGGAGTTTGGGATTAGCAGATGCAAACTATTATACATAGAATCGATAAACAACAAGGTCCTGTTGTATAGCACAGGGAATGATATTCAGTATCCTGTGATAAACCATAATGGAAAGAATATGAAAAAGAATGTATATATATATAAAACTGAATCACTTTGCTGTACAGCAGAAATTAACACAGCATTGTAAATCAACTATACTTCAACAAAATTTTTAAAAAAAGCTCAGACCCTAAATCCTTCAGCAATCCCAAGCTGCACTAATCATCCAAGCTTTCAATTATGATACTTTTTATTATTTTTTTTGTTTTTGTGGATTTATTGTACAAATTAAGCACTGATAAATATTTATAAGACACGGACTCACAAATAGTATTTTATCCTCTTTATTCTAGGTTATTATAATTTTACAATCATATCTTTATTTTTAGACTTCATGGGATAGTATAACAAAAATAAATTCTGGCAATGAAAATGAGCTGTGTTTCAAACCTCCATATGCCAACTACCATACCTCCTTCCAACTGTGAATAAGAATATTATATTATGCATGAAGCATTTCATATAATGTTTTGATATAGTTATAATTCAGGTATTCATAACTATGTAAAGCACTTGTTAAAATTGTGAGGGTCTCTTAGGAACTGAATCTGGGGAAGGATAGGATGGGGGGACACACACAGTGAGAATATTTCCCCTTTTGGCATCGCTACAATTATGATACTTTTGAATTCTTCTTTAGCCCATTTATTCCCAGCTACTGCAGCACAATGGTATGACTCCTGTTCTTCATCGGAGAAATTTAGGCATCCAGAAAGCATCAGGCAGATGTGGGAACAGAGCAAACTTTGTGAATTGCAGGCTAACTTCTGTCTTGCCACCTCTGTGTATGGACGAGGCCAATGGACCTTGGCACAGATATTGAGACAGGGCTGGCTAATGTTGGACAAGCATTTGAAGAGAAGGTGGTGGTTGGTACATGCACCCCTCCTTGTGAGGTCTTCCCCCATTTTACTGGGGCTCCCTCCTTCTGTCTCCTGAAGCACCCCTGATACAATCCAACATGCCCTCAGGGCAGGAAATGACCTAACAAAATGAGCTGGATAAAGCTATAGCTGGAAAGCAATTGCTTAAGGATTTTCCCCACTGAGGGATATTTATAAGACCAAAAAGACTTTTTTGAGGGTGTATTTCTTAAAGTTAAAAAAAGTTATTTGAAATAATTATATAATTAGAGGAAATTGCAAAAATAGTACAAGTTCACCCTTCACCCAGCTTCCCCCAATATCACAGCTATAATATAATATCAAAATTAGGAAACTGACATTGGTACATTACTCTTAATTAGACTATGGACCACGTTCAGTTTTTAGCATTCAGTTTTCACCATTAAAAAACCCTGTGTGCGCGTGCGTGTGTGTGTGTGTGTGTGTGTGTGGTTTGCCACTACCATAAGCAAGATACAGAAGTGGTTCCCATCACCACAAAAGAAACCCCTAATATTACCTCTTTGTACATATTCACTCTACCCCCAACTCTTCTCCAGACTGGCTGCACCATTTTACATTCTCACTAGCAATGTATAGAGATCCAATTTGTCTGTGCCCACACCAGCATTTGTTATTTATCACTATTTTTTATTTCAACTGATATCTCATTGCAGTCTTAATTTACATTTCCCTAATGGCTAGTGGTGTTGAATATCTTTTCAGACACTTATTTGCCATCTGTATCTCCTCTTTGGTGAAATGAATGTTCATGTCTTTTGCCCAGTTTATAGTTGGATTGTTTCCTTTTTTTTATTGAGTTCTGAGAGTTCTTTATATATTCTAGATATAAGGCCTTCACTGGATATGTGGCTGGCAAATATTTTCTCTCAGTCTGTAACTTGTCATTTCATCTTCTTAACAGTCTTTCAATAAAACAAATGTCTTTAATTTTAATAAAGTCCAGCTTATCAATTTTTCCTTTTAAGGACTGTGCTTTCCATATCAAGTCTAAGAACTCTTCACCTAGTCCTAGGTCCCAAAGAGTTTTTCCTATATTTTGTTCCTAAAGGTTTTAGAGTTTTACATTTTACATTCACTCCTTGATTCATTTTGAGTTGACTTTTGTAAGGTTTCAGGTTTACGTCAAGGTTCATTTTTTGCTTATCAATATCCAATTGCTCCAGCCCCATTTGTTGAAAAGGCTATCCTTCCTCCATTGGATTGCTTTTGCATCTTTGTCAAAAATCAGCTGTCTGTATTTGTGTGAGTCTATATGAGATTTTGATTTTGTTCCATTGATCTATGCCCATCTCCCTGCTAAGACAATAATTACCTTGATTACTGCAGCTATATAGTAAGCCATCAGGTATGATCCCTTCCAATTTACTCTTCTTTTTAAAGATTATTTTAATTTAATATTTTAAAATGAAAAATTAGGTATGTCATTTAAAATTTTACTTTAATATTGATATTCTAGGGCTTGTACCTTTCCATATACATTTTAGAATAAGCTTGTTTGTGTCTACAAAAAAAACTTCAGTAGGAATTGCATTAAACCTATAGATCTATTTGGAGAGAATTGACATCTACAATATTCTCAGTCTTCCAATCTATGAACATGTTTCTCCATTTATTTAGGCCTTTGATTTCTCTCAGCAGTGTTTTGTAATTTTCAGCATACAGATCCTGTACATGCTTATAGGTTTATATCTATTTAATTTTCTTCAGCACACACCATAAATGGTATTTTTTAATATATATATAAATTTATTTATTTATGGCTGCATTGGGTCTTCGTTGCTGCCCGCGGGCTTTCTCTAGTTGAGAAGATCAGGGGCCACTTTCGTTGTGGTGCACGGGCTTCTCATTGTGGTGGCTTCTCTTGTTGTGGAGCTCAGGCTCTGGGCACGTGGCCTTCAGTAGCTGTGGCATACGGTCTCAGTAGTTGTGGCACACAGGCTTAGTGGCTCTGTGGCATGTGGGATCTTTCTGGACCAGGGATTGAACCCAGGTCCCTGCATTGGCAGGCAGATTCTTAACCACTGTGCCAGTAGAGAAGTCCCTGATATTGTGTTTTTAATTTTTGCTTCCACAAGTATGTTGTTAACATATAGAAATGTGATTGAATTTTAAGTGTTGATCTTGTATTCTGAAACCTTGCTGAACTCATAAGTGCTAGGAGGGTTTTGTTTTGTTTTAGATTTCTTGGGATGTCGAACAGTATAGACATTTGCAAATAGGGACAGTTTTTTTTTTTTTTTAAAAGATAGGTACTTTATTTAATTAATTAATTTATTTTTGGCTGTGTTGGGTCTTCGTTTCTGTGCCAGGGCTTTCTCTAGTTGCGGCAAGCGGGGGCCACTCTTCATCGCAGTGCGCGGGTCTCTCACTATTGAGGCCTCTCTTGTTGCGGAGCACAGGCTCCAGACGCGCAGGCTCAGTAGTTGTGGCTCACGGGCCTAGTTGCTCTGCGGCATGTGGGATCTTCCCAGACCAGGGCTCGAACCCGTGTCCCCTGCATTAGCAGGCAGATTCTCAACCACTGCACCACCAGGAAAGCCCAAATAGGGACAGTTTTATTTTTTCTTTTAAAAAATATGTATCTCTTTTATTTATTCTATTTTCTGGGTCTTATTTCACTGGCTAGAACTTCCAGTAGAATGTTGAATGAGAGTGGTGATATGCATACAACCTTGCCTTGTTCCAGATCTTAGAGGGGAAGCATTCAGTCTTACACAATTACACAAACAGGAATAAAGACAGAGACCTACTGGAGAACAGACTTGAGGATATGGGGAGGGGGAAGGGTGAAAAAATAAATAAATAAATACAATATTAACTGTAAGTTTTTGTAAGTACTGTTTACAAAGCTGAGGAAATTTCCTTCTATTTCTAGTTTTCTGAGGAGTATTTTTATTTATTTATTTTTTTTATTTTTTATTTTTTTAACATCTTTATTGGGGTATAATTGCTTTACAATGGTGTGTTAGTTTCTGCTTTATAACAGAGTGAATCAGTTATACATATACATATGTTCCCATATCTCTTCCCTCTTTGTCTCCCTCCCTCCCACCCTCCCTATCCCACCCCTCCAGACAGCCACAAAGAACTGAGCCGGTTTCCCTGTGCCATGCGGCTGCTTCTGAGGGGTATTTTTTTTTTAAATCATGAATGAATCTTGGATTTTGCAGATGATTTTTCTGACTCAATATCTTTTCTTGGTGAACTGGTCCTTTTATCATTATGTAATGTTCCTCTTTGTTTTTAGTAATTTTCTTTGCTCTGGAGTCTAATGTTAATATAGTCAGTTGTGCTTTTTAAAAAGACTTAATTTGTTGTGCATATTTTTCCATTCTTTTACTTTTCTGTGATTTTATTCAAAGTGAGTTTCTTATAGACAGGATATGGCTTGATTAAATTTTTTAATCCGCTTTACTAATCTCTGTCTTTCAATTGGTGAACTTAAACTGTTTATATTTAAGGTAATTACTGATAGGTTAGGGCTTAAGTCTGCCATTTTATTATATTTGCATAGTCATAAATATGTCAACACTCAATATTGCTTTAACCCCAAACCATGTTATAACTATGCTGGGAAGGTGGAAGGGAAACTTTTGTGTGCAGAATGCTGGAAGAGGAGAGGTAGATCATCATCTTCTGTAGCTGGAAGTCAACTCACAATAAATAAAATTGAAAATGAATAAGAAATATCAGTATAATGATAAAAGATGTAAATAATGTAAGGGAATACTTAAAAGGGTTGAATATGGGGCATCCATGGTGGCACAGTGGTTAGGAATCCGCCTGACAATGCAGGGGACACAGGTTCAAGCCCTGGTTCAGGAAGATCCCACATGCTGTGGAGCAACTAAGCCCGTGCCCAACAACTCGTGAGCCCATGTGCCACAACTACTGAGGACCACGTGCCTAGAACCCATGCTCCACAACAAGAGAAGCCACCGCAATGAGAAGCCCGTGCACAGCAATGAAGAGCATCCCCCGCTCGCCTCAACTAGAGAAAGCCCGTGAGCAGCAACAAAGACCCAGTGCAGCCAAAAATAAATAAATTTATTTTTTAGAGAAAGAGTTGAATGTGGTTGCCTCTGGGGAATGAGGATCAGGGATGGGAATGAGTAGAGCAAGAAATTGCTTTCTTAAAAAGCTTCATAGTAAGTACCATTTGACTTTTAGAACTTTATATCTATATTGCTTGATAAAAATATAATTAGTAAATCTAAACTTAAGAAATACTCAAGTATTTCTTCGTGCAGTTTTCATCAACCCTGGCTGCCCACTGGAGTTACCCAGGGGGACTTTTAAAAAATATCAATTTTCAGGCCCCAACCTATACCAATTAATTGGGTCTGGGGTTCAGGCATCAATATTCAAAAATTATTTCCCAGGTTATTTGAATGTGTATCTAGGGTTGAGGATGGCTGCTTTAGAACATATATTAACAGTAGACCTTTGGTAAAATGTTACCAGCAGTGAGAAAGGTAAAACATGAAGGTCTTACCATCTTCAAGTCAACCCATTTATTGGAGATTGGTAGATCAGACATTTGGGGAAGCCTTGCTTGAGAGAAATCAAACACAAGCCACATATTTGTAGATGGGGAAGCAGAGAGAGCTAAAGGGCATTAGGAATGCAATTTTGGGCCTCCTGGGTTTACTTCATGTGATTAAAACTAACCAGAGGCTATGACAATTACATTTTCTAAGTCCATAGAGGAAAGCAGAAGAGAAGGAAAGAAGAAAACATAATTCCTAAATTTAGGGTATTTTGTAGTCATTACAATATGACCTGAAATAAGTTATTATACAAAGTGGTCCATGATACATTCTCAACTCTTCTATTTCAGCCTCCATCACCATTTGGCAGTCATAATTAATGGACTAAGATACCAAGATAGAAGACATTGAAGCTGTGTCTGCAGAAGAACATGGGACAAAGACAAGAAACACAAAGAAGGTCCGTTTTGTACAGGTGTCCCCAAGGATGTACATTCAGGAAGGCTTCAAAAGCTAAAAGATATGCTTCACTCATCACAATAGGTAACTAGAAAATGTGCCCCTAAAGGGAATTATAGGATTTTAAAAAACTGTACAATTTAGTGGGATTTATTTTAGTATATTCACAAACTTGTACTACCATCACAACTACCTAATTGTAGAACATTTTCATCCTCCTCTGAAGTAACCCAGTACCCATTAACAGTTATCTCCCCTTCTCCCCTCCTCCCAGGCCCTGGCAATCACTCATGTATTTTCTGTCTCTATGGATTTGCTTATTTTGGCCATTTCATATAAATGGAATCATAAAATATGTAGTCCTTTGTGCCTGGCTTCTTTCACTTTGCATAATGTTTTCAAGGTTCACCTATGTTGTGCCATGTATTAGTACTTCATTCTTTATTATGGCTGAATAACATAATGATATATGGCATTCTGTTTACCCATTCATCAGCTGATGGATATTTAGGCTATTTCCACTTTTTTTTAATGATTAATTAAAACGCATTTACTGGTTCTAAAGAAAAAATGTGACTTTTTTCTCCCTTTCAATAATCATTTTTGTTTCTGCTATGGTTTTTGTTACAGTTGTATTTTTTTAAACATCTTTATTGGAGTATAACTGCTTTACATTGTTGTGTTTGTTGCTGCTGAATAACAAAGTGAGTCAGCTATACATATACATATATCCCCATATACCCGCGCTCTTGCGACTCCCACCCACCCTACATATCCCACTCCCCTAGGTGATCACAAAGGACCGAGCTGATCTCCCAAAGCTATGCGGGTGGTTGCCAATAGCTATCTATTTTACGTATGGTAGTGTATATATGTTCATGCCACTCTCTCACTTCGTCTCAGGTTACCCTTTACCCTCCCTCTATCTTCAAGTCCATTCTCTACGTCTGCATCTTTATTCCGTTCCTGCCCCTAGGTTCTTCAGAACCCTCTTTATTTTTATTTAGATTCCATATATATGTGTTAACATACGATATTGTTTTTCTCTTTCTGACTTACTTCACTCATATGACAGATTCTATGTGCATCCACCTCACTACAAAAAACACAATTTCGTTTCTTTTAGGGTTGAGTAATATTCCATTGTATATAAGTGTCACTTTTTTTTTAGAGGCTTAAAACAATGATAATCGTTTATTATCTCTCAAAGTTTCTTTTTGTTTTACATCTTTATTGGAGTATAATTGCTTTACAATGGTGTGTTAGTTTCTGCTTTATAACAAAGTGAATCAGTTATACATATACATAGGTTCCCATATCTCTTCCCTCTTGTGTATCCCTCCCTCCCATCCTCCGTATCCCACCCCTCCAGGCAGTAACAAAGCACCGAGCTGATCTCCCTGTGCTATGCAGCTGCTTCCCACTAGCTATTTACCTTACATTTGATAGTGTATACATGTCCATGCCTCTCTCTTGCTTTGTCACAGCTTACCATTCCCGCTCAATATATGCTCAAGTCCATTCTCTAGTAGCTCTGTGTCTTTATTCCTGTCTTAACCCTAGGTTCTTCATGACAATTTTTTTCTTAGATTCCATATATATGTGTTAGCATATGGTATTTGTCTTTCTCTTTTGGACTTACTTCACTCTGTATGACAGACTCTAGGTCTATCCACCTCATTACAAATAGCTCAATTTCGTTTCTTTTACGGCTGAGTAATATTCCATTGTATATATGTGCCACATCTTCTTTATCCATTCATCCAACGATGGGCACTTAGGTTGTTTCCATCTCTGGCCTATTGTAAATAGAGCTGCAATGAACATTTTGGTACATGACTCTTTTTGAATTATGGTTTTCTCAGGGTATATGCCTAGGAGTGGGATTGCTGGGTCATATGGTAGTTCTATTTGTAGTTTCTTAAGAAACCTCCATATTGTTCTCCATAGTGGCTGTACCAATTCACATTCCCACCAGCAGTGCAAGAGTGTTCCCTTTTCTCCACACCCTCTCCAGCATTTATTGTTTCTAGATTTTTTGATGATGGCCATTCTGACTGGTGTGAGATGATATCTCATTGTAGTTTTGATTTGCATTTCTCTAATGATTAATGATGTTGAGCATTCTTTCATGTGTTTGTTGGCAGTCTGTATACCTTCTTTGGAGAAATGTCTGTTTAGGTGTTCTGCCCAATTTTGGATTGGGTTGTTTATTTTTTTGTTATTGAGCTGCATGAGGGGCTTATAAATTTTGGAGATTAATCCTTTGTCAGTTGCTTCATTTGCAAATATTCTCTCCCATTCTGAGGGTTGTCTTTTGGTCTTGTTTATGGTTTCCTTTGCTGTGGAAAATCTTTGAAGTTTCATTAGGTCCCATTTGTTTATTTTTGTTTTTATCTCCATTTCTCAAGGAAGTGGGTCAAAAAGGATATTGCTGTGATTTATGTCATTGAGTGTTCTGCCTATGTTTTCCTCTAAGAGGTTGATAGTTTTCAGGCTTACATTTAGCTCTTTCATCTATTTTGAGCTTATTTTTGTGTATGATGTTAGGGAGTGACCTAATCTCATACTTTTACATGTACCTGTCCAGTTTTCCCAGCACCACTTATTGAAGAGGCTGTCCTTTGTCCACTGTACATTCCTGCCTCCTTTATTAAAGATAAGGTGACCATATGTGCGTGGGTTTATCTCTGGGCTTTCTATCCTGTTCCATTGATCTATCTTTCTGATTTTGTGCCAGTACCATACTGTCTTGATTACCGTAGCTTGTAGTATAGTCTGAACTCAGGGAGCCTGATTCCTCCAGCTCCGTTTTTTGTTCACAAGATTGTTTTGGCTATTCGGGGTCTTTTGTGTTTCCATACAAATTGTGCAATTTTTTGTTCTACTTCTGTGAAAAATGCCAGTGGTAGTTTGATATGGATTGCACTGAATCTGTAGACTGCTTTGGGTACAAGCGTCATTTTCAAAATGTTGATTCTTCCAAACAGGTATATCTCTCCATCTGTTTGTATCATCTTTAATTTCTTTCATCAGTGTCTTATAATTTTCTGCATACAGGTCTTTTGTCTCCTTAGGTAGGTTTATTCCTAGATATTTTATTCTTTTTGTTGCAATGGTAAATGGGAGTGTTTTCTTGATTTCACTTTCAGATTTTTCATCATTAGTGTATAGGAATGCCAGAGATTTCTGTGACTTAATTTTGTATCCTGCTACTTTACCAAATTCGTTGATTAGCTCTAGTAGTTTTCTGGTAGCATCTTTAGGATTCTCTATGTATAGCATCATCTCATCTGCAAACAGTGACAGCTTTGCTTCTTCTTTTCTGATTTGGATTTTTTTATTTCCTTTTCTTCTCTGATTGCTGTGGTTAAAACTTCCAAATCTATGTTCCATAAGAGTGGTGACAGTGGGCAACCTTGTCCTGTTCCTGATCTTAGTGAAAATGATTTCAGTTTTTCACCATTGAGGATGATGTTGGCTGTGGGTTTGTCATATATGGCCTTTACTATGTTGAGGAAAGTACCCTCTAGGACTACTTTCTGCAGGGTTTTTATCATAAATGGTGTTGAATTTTCTCCTAAGCTTTCTCTGTATCTATTGAGATGATCATATGGTTTTTCTCCTTCAATTTGTTAATATGGTTTATCACATTGATAGATTTGCGTATATTGAAGAATCCTTGCATTCCTGGAATAAACCCCACTTCATCATGGTGTAAGATCCTTTTAATGTGCTGTTGGATTCTGTTTGCTAGTATTTTGTTGAGGATTTTTGCATCTATCTTCATCAGTGATATTGGCCTGTAGTTTTCTTTCTTTGTGACATCCTTATCTGCTTTTGGTATCAAGGTGATGTTTGCCTCGTAGAATGAGTTGGGAATGTTCCTCCCTCTGCTACATTTTGGAAGAGTTTGAGAAGAATAGGTGTTAGTTCTTCTCTAAATGTTTGATAGAATTCACCTGTGAAGCCATCTGGTCCTGGGCTTTTGTTTGTTGGAAGATTTTTAATCACTGTTTCAGTTTCAGGGCTTGTGTTTGGTCTGTTAATATTTTCTTTTTCTTCCTGATTCAGTCTTGGCAGGTTGTGCATTTCTAAGAATTTGTCCATTTCTTCCAGGTTGTCCATTTTATTGGCATAGATTGCTTATAGTAATCTTTCATGATCTTTTGTATTTCTTCAGTGTCAGTTTTTACTTCTCCTTTTTCATTTCTAATTCTATTGATTTGAGTCTTCTCCCTTTTATTCTTCATGAGTCTGGCTAAAGGTTTCTCAATTTTGTTTATCTTCTCAAAGAACCAGCTTTTAGTTTTATTGATTTTTGCAGTCATTTCCTTCATTTCTTTTTCATTTATTTCTGATCAGATCTTTATGATTTCTTTCCTTCTGCTAACTTTCGGGTTCTTTTTGTTCTTCTTTCTCTAATTGCTTTAGGTGCAAGGTTAGGTGGTTTATTCGAGATGTTTCCTGTTTCATAAGGTAGGATTGTATTGCTATAAACTTCCCTCTTAGAACTGCTTCTGCTGCATCCTATAGGTTTTGGGTCGTCATGTCTCCATTGTCATTTGTTTCTAGGTATTTTTTAATTTCCTCTTTGATGTCTTCAGTGATCACTTCGTTATTAAGTAGTGTATTGTTTAGCTTCCATGTGTGTGTATTTTTTACAGATCTTTGCCTGTAATTGATATCTAGTCTAATAGTGCTGTGGTCAGAAAAGATACTTGATACAATTTCAATTTTCTTAAATTTGCCAAGGCTTCATTTGTGACCCAAGATATGATCTATCCTGGAGAATGTTCCATGAGCATTTGAGAAAAATGTGTATTCTGTTGTTTCGGATGGAATTTCCTATAAATATCAATTTTCCATCTTGTTTAATGTATCATTTAAAGCTTGTGTTTCCTTATTTATTTTCATTTTGGATGA
>NW_006794909.1:0-217 GCF_000442215.2 Lipotes vexillifer | reverse complement strand
GGACAGCAGGAGTGCTCACACATTGGTGGTGAGAGTATAAGTTGGTACAACTATTTGGCAAACCCTTTGGCAGCATATCAAAGGTAAACACATGCATACCCTATGACCCAGAAAATCTCCTCAGTATTTATGCAACAGAAATATTGTACCTCCCTATGTTCATCAAAAGACACAGACAGAAATGTTCAGAGCGGCACTGTTCATAGTAGCCCCAAAC
>NW_006794908.1:0-3659 GCF_000442215.2 Lipotes vexillifer | reverse complement strand
CCACAACTACTGAAGCCCGCGTGCCTAGAGCTTGTGCTCTGCAACAAGAGAATCCACTGCAATGAGAAGCCCACACACCACAACGAAGAGTGGCCCCTGCTCACTGCAACTAGAGAAAGCCCGCACGCAGCAACGGAGACCCAACACAGCCAAAAATTAATTAATTAATTAATTAATTAAAAAAACAAAAGAAATATGTCCCAAAGTACAGTTGTGGTTGGTACCCTTGGAAATGACATCAGGGAAGAACACAGTATGGGGGACTGAGAGAAAACTGTCTGATGGTTTTTGAGCATAATAGTGAGCATTCCAGCTAACATCAACCAGTTCACTGTCCAGGGATAGAGTTCTGAGAGTTAGGTAACATGACAACAACCAAGATGCAGGGTGGGTACGCATTTAGAAAGAGCTAGTAAAATTCAAAATCAGTTTTTGGTGGTGGGATGCCCGTGTGCCTTATTTCTACAAACTCTTACCACCCCCCATAAGGTGGGGAGAGGGACAATACACATGAATCTATCTATGATGTCCATTCCTCCTGGAGACACTGGCTTTGGAGAAAGAACCAAGAATGCAGTCAGATGGAGCTGCACAGCAGGAGAGCTCAAGGAGGGTATATAACCAGTCTCTCTCTACTTAAGTTGACAACTACCAGAGCTAGAGCCCTATCAGTGATTGTTAACTATGAAATAGGACCATGCAGATGTGGAAAGAATTCTAACGGAGCTGAGTAGAAGAGGAACAGCAGAATTGCCTCTATACCTATGACAGATACTGATGGGATTTTCGAGATGTCTTTTATGCTGACTGAGCTGAGAAAGAACTCCTGCGTGACCAGAAGCTCTGTCTAAATTATTCACATGTAAAGATAACTTTTGGCTGGTGGTTGCAGCTGCTATTGACAGAGCTTTGTGAGACCTGCTGGCTTGCTTTGCACAATAGGGAGTCATTCTGTCCCTCCCCACCAAGGCTGGGGTCAGGCGGTCCGTTTGTTGCTATTGCTGCTGCCACTGCTGCTGCTGTTTCTCAGCTGTCCAGAGCAAGGCCATGTGTTTGAAGTTGGGCACAGTGTGCCTTTGAGGTGGCTCTTTGGCCCATTCATTGCAGCTGTTCCACCTGTGCTGGCACAGAGCAGCTGCTGGGCCCCTACACACATCCTGCCCACAGAACACAGCATGGGCTGAGGGCCCTTCAGTTCTGGGAGGCTGCCTAAGCCACGCCTTGCTGTCCACTGTGACCATATCTAATGTCCAACACTGGCAGCTACCTTTCTGCCAGTTGTTTAGCATTGCCTAGGCCCAGGTCATGAGTCTGATGTCTGTGTGAGCTGCTTAGTTGCCCACACATGTTCTGTGACTCCGGAAGGTTCAGCTAACCAAGGAACCTCATAAATGTGACTCCCTGATTGCAGGGGAGACTGGTCAAGAAAATAGAGTTGAGCTGATGGAGACATGTCTCTCCTGCTGCAAAAACCACTCAGAATCTTCCCTCCATGAGCAATCGGCTGGTAGGAGCCATACTTTTTCCTAGGTAGCACATTGGCTTCACCACCTCCCAGCTGATCTTTGGTGGTGCATTTAGTGGTGATGGTGTTCAAATGCAATCTTGCCTTAATTAAAGGTTCTGCCTCTTAATAAGCAACTTTTTGACTGCACAACAAAATTTGATAATTTAAAATCTTATATAATGTGTGTATATCACTGGCTATGTGGGGCATTTCATTGAAGAGGGCTAGAAAACAAACTCAGTTTTTACCTAATCTAGAATAATGGGCTGAAGTTATAAATTAGATAAGAAATTTCTCCATGGACTTTATGTCTATAATGGACCGTAGAATATACACTCTTCGTACAGGATTGACTTGAGGACTAAAAAGTATATTTATGATATATTGAATTGAAAATGTTTCTTCAGAGAGGGTGACACTATCAAAATGACAACATAGGTCATTCTGACTTCAGTTTCCCTCCCAGAAAGACAAACTATCCACTATCCATAGACAAGCCTGCATTGTGAAAATCCCAGAACCCAGGAGTGAGGCTGAATCCTCTCCCCTGGACCACAGAGACTGAGAAGGACCACATTAGAAGGGTAAGAGGAGCAGCTACACTCTGACTGCATTGCCCCTCCCTCAGGCCAGCACAGTGCTGCATCAAGATAAACTCTCTGGGCCTCAGTTTCTCCAGTGTGAAAAACAGAGCCTCATAAGGTGGACATCCAGCTCCCTGATCATTACAGGATGCTTCCCAGGAGGCCCACTTGGGTCTTACCTCCCAGATCCCAACCAGTGGCTCTGCCCATCTGGAGAACCAAGGCAGTAGCTCCATATAGCCAAAGAAGTTTGTTGTCAGTTCTACCTGATTTGGGTCCCTAGTTAATGAGGTGTACTGGCCATGGAGCCCATTCTATGGTTCCACCCAGGTAGGGAATCAAATTTGCAACACCACTCAATTGCTGAATATAGCTTCTAGTACTGCTTGACCAAAGTTCTTAGACTGGTCAAAGAACCCAGACAGCTGTGTAGCCCATCCTGCAGCCCTGCTTGGGCAGGGATCAAAGCCAACAGCCCTGCCCAACTGTTAATATGACCTCTGGTCTGGGCCTGCATAACCAGGGAGACTTGGAGCCCAGCCTGTGGTAATATCCAGCCACAGAGCACAGCCTATGGCTATGCTAGATTACTGAACACAACCTGTAGCCTTGCCCAGGCAGGGAGCCTGGACAGTGACCCTGCCCATCTGTGGAGCATGGGCTCTAGCTCCACCCAATTGAGGTATATAGCTGGAGGCCCCTCTCAACCACAGATCCCAGCCTGCAGCCCTGCCCAACTTCAGGGCACAGCATGAAGCCCTATCTAACTGCAGAGCAGAGCCTGAGGTCCCATCCAACTGTGAAGCCCTGAGAGGCAAAAACCAAGAAGGCAGAGTAGAAAGACCTTGGACTCACCTCCTCTCATGAGCACACCAAAAGCACAACTACCTGCTGAATAGCCATCAATAAAAAAGACTGGAAACTGCCAAAACGATATTCTACAACCAAGGATATAAAGAAGAAACCACAACAAGACAGTAGGAGGGGCACATTCATGATATAATCAAATCCCATACCCCCTGGGTGGGCGATCCACAAACTGGAGACTAATTATATCGCAGAAGTTCTCCCACAGGAGTGAGCGTTCTGAGCCCCATGTCAGGCTCCCCAGCTTGGGGGTCTGGCATCGGAGGGAGGATCCCCCAAAGTACCTGATTTTGAAGGCCAGGAGGGCTTGATTGCAGGAGCTCCACAGGACTGGGGGAAGTGGACACTCCACTCTTGGGGAGCTCACACAAGGTCTTGTGCATACCAGGACCCAGGGCAAAGGCAGTGACTTCATAGGAGCCTGGGCCGGACCTACCTGCTGGTCTTGGTAGGCCTCCTGAGGAGGCAGGGTGTCACTGTGGCTCTCACTGAGGACATGGACATTGGTGGTGGAGACTTTGGGGAGTGTTCAGCTATGTGAATGTCAAGGAGGCAGATATCTTGCTTGGGTCATCAGCACCAAGACACCCAACAGCCTGTAGGCTTCAATACTGGGACACCTCAGGCCAAACAACCAACAGGGCAGGAACACAGCCCCACCCATCAGCAGACAGGCTGCCTAAAGACTTCCTGAGCCCACA
>NW_006794907.1:0-512 GCF_000442215.2 Lipotes vexillifer | reverse complement strand
ACCCACTGATGGGTTCTAGTCTTTATTGAAATCACAGGCTTCAGTTTGCTTTTTGTTTTTTTGTTTGTCTTGTTCTTTGGGGTTTTTTTTGAGTTCTCTTTAGCAATGTTAGGAATTGAATCAGTTAAGTGATCATACTTGTGGAAATTACTCCTGATTGATCCACAAGATAGTATTCCTTGGTAAAAGAGCAACAGTAGCCTTCTTTACTATTTTGGCAAGAGTTGGACATCTGTAAGGTTCTTTTTTCCCAGAGATTGAAATAAAATTGATTTGTGTTATGAGTAGTATTTATAATTTTTGTTCTACCTGGTTTATTTTAACAGATGGACGATAAGTGAGAACTTTGTAAGTATTAGTCTCTGCAAACATTTGTTGTAGAACACACTGGCCAAGTGAGTTAAGGATCAATATACCATTGTCACTTAATGTGGGAAAGACTGTTAAAGGGGCTTATTCTTTTATCTATAGGTTCTCTTTATAATCATGCTGGGCATTCTCAAGTTTTACTT
>NW_006794906.1:0-400 GCF_000442215.2 Lipotes vexillifer | reverse complement strand
CCTAAGTGTCCATCGACAGATGAATGGATAAAGAAGATATGGCACATATATACAATGGAATATAATTCAGCCATAAAACGAAACGAAATTGAGTTATTTGTAGTGAGGTGGATGGACCGAGAGTCCCCTCATACAGAGCGAAGTAAGTCAGAAAGAGAAAAAGAAATTCCTTATGCTAACATATATATATATGGAATCTAAAAAAAACAAAACAAAAATGTCCTCAAATACCTAGCGGCAGGACAGGAATAAAGACGCAGACGTAGAGCATGGACTTGAGGACACGGCGAGGGGGAACGGTTAGCTGGGGCGAAGTGAGAGAGTGGCATGGACATATATATATATACTACCAAATGTAAAATAGATAGCTAGTGGGAAGCAGCCGCATAGCACAGAGAGA
>NW_006794905.1:0-533 GCF_000442215.2 Lipotes vexillifer | reverse complement strand
GAAGAAGAAAGCCAAGCTGACCTGAATGAGGAAGAAATGTGGATGATAAATCCTCTTCTTTGTAACATAATTGTTGTTTTTAAAATATGGCAGTTAATAAATAGCATGGGGCACAGGATAAAAACTCCAAATTTTCAATTTGAACTTATTTATGATGCCGCTTTTCCCTCCCCTGTAGGACCTAGGATTCACCGTTCTTTTTAATTTTTCAGGCTATTTTGTGTGAATACAATTTTTTTTATTTTTATTAACCATGTTTCGATTTTGGGAAACCAGATCATACTATATTTTCTTCAGCAGTTGGGGATATCTGACCATTAATATTTCAGAAAATATAAATTAAAAAATGTGAAAGTAGTAGGGCTTCCATCAATTGTAAGGATCACAGAAATCTTTTATACTAAGGGTTTTAATAGTAATCTTGGTGAAGGTTCTAAGTTTTAAATTTCAAAACTAATCACCATTTTTTAAAATGTAGGCATGCTTAAACAAAAATGTCAGTAAATTAGGATAAATGCAACTTCAACTAAATG
>NW_006794904.1:0-45737 GCF_000442215.2 Lipotes vexillifer | reverse complement strand
TGTGAATGGATCGCAGAATTGCACATGCAAATTAAAACTATCATTCTGGTTTCATGTGAGGGGGAATATTGAAGTGCTTAGCTGGAGTATAATTTACTGGGTCTCCTAGAAGGTCAGATGAGACTACTACTAGTATTAGTAAGATTATTAATAAGAATAAAGCAACCAAGATATCCTTTATTTTGTAGTATGGATGAAATGAGATTTTGCCCATACTGGATGAGATCCCTGTTGGATTATGAGAGTCTATTTCATGAAGGAATAATAAGTGAACAACTGCTAAAGTTGCAATTAAAAATGGGAGAATAAAGTGGAAGGCGAAGAATCAGGTAAGGGTGGTTTTATCAACTGAGAATTCTCCTTTGACGCTTCTGACTACATTAGTGCCAATGTAAGAAATTGCTAAAAGGAAATTTGTAATGACTGTTTTTCCTCAAAAGGACATTTAGCCTCATGGTAAGAGGTAACCTATAAATGCTATGGCTATTAATAAAACAGTAATATGATTCTGATGTTTCATGTTTCTAAGAAGGTGTAAGATCCACAATGCAGGCCACATGCTACATGAATAAATAAGCAATTAAAGAATATAGACCAGTCCCTCCCATCAGGAAACTTGCACAAGCCTCTTAGATAGCCTCATACACAAGATGGCAGACAGCAGAAACAAGAAGAACTACAATCCTGCAGTCTGTGGAATGAAAACCACATTCACTGAAATATAGACAAGATAAAAAGGCAGAGGGCTATGTTCCAGATGAAGGAACAAGATAAAACCCCAGAAAAACAACTAAATGAAGTGGAGATAGGCAACCTTCCAGAAAAAGAATAAAGAATAATGATAGTGAAGATGATCCAGGACCTCGGCAAAAGAATGCAGGTAAAGATCAAGAAGATGCAAGAAATGTATAACAAGGACCTAGAAGAATTAAAGAACAAACAAACAGAGATGAACAATACAATAACTGATATGAAAACTACACTAGAAGGAATCAATAGCAGAACAACTGAGGCAGAAGAACGGATAAGTAACCTGGAAGACAGAATGGTGGAATTCACTGCTGCAGAACAGAATAAAGAATAAAGAATGAAAAAAATGAAGACAGCATAAGACACCTTTGGGACAACATTAAACGCAACAACATTTGCATTATAGGGGTCCCAGAAGGAGAGGAGAGAGAGAAAGGACCTGAGAAAATATTTGAAGAGATTATAGTCGAAAACTTCCCTAACATGGGAAAGGAAATAGTCACCCAAATCCAGGAAGTGAAGAGAGTCCCATACAGGAGAAACACACCGAGATACATAGTAATCAAATTGGAAAAAAAATTAAAGACAAAGAAAAATTATTGAAAGCAGCAAGGGAAAATGACAAATAACATACAAGGGAACTCCCATAAGGTTAACAGCTGATTTCTCAGTAGAAATTCTACAAGCCAGAAGGGAGTGGCATGATAATATTTAAAATGATGAAAGAGAAGAACCCACAACCAAGATTACTCTACCCAGCAAGGGTCTCATTCAGATTCGATGGAGAAATCAAAACCTTTACAGACAAGCAAAACCTAAAAGAATTCAGTACCACCAAACCAGCTCTACAACAAATGCTAAAGGAACTTCTCTAAGTGGGAAACACAAGAGAACAAAAGGACCTAAAAAACAAACCTAAAACAATTAAGAAAATGGTAATAGGAACATACATATCGATAATTACCTTAAACGTGAATGGATTAAATGCTCCAACCAAAAGACACAGGCTCGCTGAATGGATACAAAAAACAAGACCCATATATATGTTGTCTACAAGAGAGCCACTTCAGATCTAGGGACACATACAGTCTGAAAGTGAGGGGATGGAAAATGATATTCCATGTAAATGGAAATCAAAAGAAAGCTGGAGTAGCAATACTCATATAAGATAAAATAGACTTTAAAATAATGAATGTTATACAAGACAAGGAAGGACACTACATAATGATCAAGGGATCAATCCAAGAAGAAGATAAAACAATTATAAATATACATGCAGCCAACATAGGAGCACCTCAATACATAAGGCAACTGCTAACAGCTATAAAAGAGGAAATCGACAGTAACACACCAATAGTGGGGGACTTTAACACCTCACTTACACCAATGGACAGATCATCCAAACAGAAAATTAAGAAGGAAACACAAGCTTTAAATGACACAATAGACCAGATAGATTTAATTGATATTTATAGGACATTCCATCCAAAAACAGCAGATTACACTTTCTCCTCAAGTGCACACAGAACATTCTACAGGATACATCGCACCTTGGGTCACAGATCAAGCCTCAGTAAATTTAAGAAAATTGAAATCATATCAAGCATCTTTTCTGACCACAACGCTATGAGATTAGAAATCAATTACAGGGAAAAAAACATAAAAAACACAAACACATGGAGGCTAAACAATACGTTACTAAATAACCAAGAGATCACTGAAGAAATCAAAGAGGAAATCAAAAAATACCTAGAGACAAATGACAATGAAAACACGATGATCCAAAACCTATGGGATGCAGCAAAAGCAGTTCTAAGAGGGAAGTTTATAGCTATACAAGCCTACCTCAAGAAACAAGAAAAATCTCAAATAAACAATCTAACCTTACACCTAAAGGAACTAGAGAAAGAAGAACAAACAAAACCCAAAGTTAGCAGAAGGAAAGAAATCATAAAGATCAGAGCAGAAATAAATGAAATAGAAACAAAGAAAACAATAGCAAAGATCAATAAAACTAAAAGCTGGTTCTTTGAGAAGATAAACAAAATTGATAAACCATTAGCCAGACTCATCAAGAAAAAAAGGGAGAAGACTCAAATCAATAGAATTAGAAATGAAAAAGGAGAAGTAACAACTGACACTGCAGAAATAAAAAAAATCATGAGGGATTACTACAAGCAACTCTATGCCAATAAAATGGACAATCTGGAAGAAATGGACAAATTCTTAGAAATGCACAAACTGCCAAGACTGAATCAGGAAGAAATAGAAAATATGAACAGACCAATCACAAGCACTGAAATTGAAACTGTGATTAAAAATCTTCCAACAAACAAAAGCCCAGGACCAGATGGCTTCACAGGCGAATTCTATCAAACATTTAGAGAAGAGCTAACACCTATCCTTCTCAAACTCTTCCAAAATATAGCAGAGGGAGGAACACTCCCAAACTCATTCTACGAGGCCACCATCACCTTGATACCAAAAACCAGACAAAGACACTACAAAAAAAGAAAATTACAGACCAATATCACTGATGAATATAGATGAAAAATGCTCAACAAAATACTAGCAAACTGAATCCAACGACACATTAAAAGGATCATACACCATGATCAGGTGAGATTTATCCCAGGGATGCAAGGATTCTTCAGTATACTCAAGTCAATCAATGTGATACACCATATTAGCAAATTGAAGAAGAAAATCTATATGATCATCTCAATAGATGCAGAGAAAGCTTTTGACAAAATTCAACACCCATTTATGATAAAAACCCTGCAGAAAGTAGGTGTAGAGGGAACTTTCCTCAATATAATAAAGGCCGTATATGACAAGCCCACAGCCAACATCATCCTCAATGGCGAAAAACTGAAAGCATTTCCACTAAGGTCAGGAACAAGACAAGGTTGCCCACTCTCACCACTCTTATTCAACATAGTTTTGGAAGTTTTAGCCACAGCAATCAGAGAAGAAAAGGAAATAAAAGGAATCCAAATCGGAAAAGAAGAAGTAAAGCTGTCACTGTTTGCAGATGACATGATACTATACATAGAGAATCCTAAAGATGCTACCAGAAAACTACTAGAGCTAATCAATGAATTTGGTAAAGTAGCAGGATACAAAATTAATGCACAGAAATCTCTGGCATTCCTATATACTAATGATGAAAAATCTGAAAGTGAAATCAAGAAAACACTCCCATTTACCATTGCAACAAAAAGAATAAAATATCTAGGAATAAACCTACCTAAGGAGACAAAAGACCTGTATGCAGAAAATTATAAGACACTGATGAAAGAAATTAAAGATGATACAAATAGATGGAGAGATATACCATGTTCTTGGATTGGAAGAATCAACATTGTGAAAATGACTCTACTACCCAAAGCAATCTACAGATTCAATGCAATCCCTATCAAACTACCACTGGCATTTTTCACAGAACTAGAACAAAAAATTTCACAATTTGTATGGAAACACAAAAGACCCCGAATAGCCAAAGCAATCTTGAGAAAGAAAAACGGAGCTGGAGGAATCAGGCTCCCTGACTTCAGACTATACTACAAAGCTACAGTAATCAAGACAGTATGGTACTGGCACAAAAACAGAAATATAGATCAATGGAACAGGATAGAAAGCCCAGAGATAAACCCACGCACCTATGGTCAACTAATCTATGACAAAGGAGGCAAGGATATACAATGGAGAAAAGACAGTCTCTTCAATAAGTGGTGCTGGGAAAACTGGACAGCTACATGTAAAAGAATGAAATTAGAACACTCCCTAACACCATACACAAAAATAAACTCAAAATGGATTAGAGACCTAAATGTAAGACCGGACACTATAAAACTCTTAGAGGAAAACATAGGAAGAACACTCTTTGACATAAATCACAGCAAGATCTTTTTTGATCCACCTCCTAGAGTAATGGAAATAAAAACAAAAATAAACAAATGGGACCTAATGAAACTTAAAAGCTTTTGCACAGCAAAGGAAACCATAAACAAGACGAAAAGACAACCCTCAGAATGGGAGAAAATATTTGCAAACGAATCAACGGACAAAGGATTAATCTCCAAAATATATAAACAGCTCATGCAGCTCAATATTAAAAAAACAAACAACCCAATCCAAAAATGGGCAGAAGACCTAAATAGACATTTCTCCAAAGAAGACATTCAGATGCCAAGAAGCACATGAAAAGCTGCTCAACATCACTAGTTATTAGAGAAATGCAAATCAAAACTACAATGAGGTATCACCTCACGCCAGTTAGAATGGGCATCATCAGAAAATCTACAAACAACAAATGCTGGAGAGGGTGTGGAGAAAAGGCAACCCTCTTGCACTGTTGGTGGAAATGTAAATTGATAGAGCCACTATGGAGGTTCCTTAAAAAACTAAAAATAGAATTACCATATGACCCAGCAATCTCACTACTGGGCATATACCCAGAGAAAACCATAATTCAAAAAGACACATGCACCCCAATGTTCACTGCAGCACTATTTACAATAGCCAGGACATGGAAGCTACCTAAATGCCCATCGACAGACAAATGGATAAAGAAGATGTGGTACATATATACAATGGAATATTACTCAGCCATAAAAAGGAACAAAACTGGGTCATTTGTAGAGTCATGGATGGATCCAGACACTGTCATACAGATTGAAGTAAGTCAGAAAGAGAAAAACAAAAATCGTATATTAATGCATATAAGTGGAAACTAGAAAAATGGTACAGATGAACCAGTTTGCAGGGCAGAAGTTGAGACACAGATGTAAAGAACAATTGTATGGACCCCAAGAGGGGAAAGCTGGGGGTGGGGGATGAATTGGGAGATTGGGATTGACATATATACACTAATATGTATGAAATGGTTAACTAATAAGAACCTGCTGTATAAAAAAATATATAAAATAAAATTCAAAAAAAAAGAATATAGAAGCTCTGTTTTCATGAAACTACCAAATAATTCATAGGTTGTTTACATCTTGTTACATACGAGTTATGGATTAGAAGACAGTTATTGTACCTGATGTGTATTGCTAGAAATAAACCTGTTATGGTTTGCAAAATTAAACAAATACAAAGCAAAGGATGGGCATTTCATTGTGCTGAGATATTTGATGGGACTGGTAGATCAATAAATGCACTGTTAATGATTTTGATTACTGTGCGGAATCTTCAAATGTTGATCACTAGTGTTCTTATAGTTGAAAAACAACGATGATTTTTCATTACATTGGCATGGTTCCATTCCGTGTAAGAATAATGATGACATACATCGTATTTTAAGTACTATTTTTGTTGTTAGTTTTATAAGGTTTTTCTTCAAAACCTTCACAGATTTGTAGTGGGTTTGGATTTATTTCCATGGTAGCACTGGTTGTATTATTGCAATGAATTTTGATGGATCATTTTTGGGCTTAATGGTTTTTAAAATTTATTTCGGGCGACTGTTAATAGTTTTTGGTTATGCAACAGCTATGGCTACAAATCAGTATCCTGAGGTTTGAGTTTCTAATAAAATTATCTTAGGTATACTTCTTTTATGTTGTTATGGAAATACTAATTAAAACTGCAATGCAATATTTAGTCACATTCACTAAATGATTATAATCAAGAACCAATAAAAATATTAGCAACAATGTTCAGAAACTGGGACCCTTATGGTTTGCTTGCGGAAATGGAAAACGGTACAGACTATATGTACAACAGTTTGGCAATTTCTCAAAAAGATGAAAATATAATTACCGTTTATTTCAAAAACTCCAATCCTAGATATATACGTCAATGAACTGAAAACAGGTGTTCAGACGAGAACTGGTACACAAATATTCATAGCAACATTATTCACAATAGCCCAAAAGGTAGAAACCATACAAAATTCCATCAGTGGATGAATGGATATAAAAAATAGGGTGGATTCAAAGACTTCCATTTTTGTGCTATGTAAAAAATAAGGTGAAATGGTGCAGCCACTGTGGAAAACATTATAGCAAAAACTTAAATGTGAAATTAACATATGATGCGTCAATTCCATTTCGGGGTGTATACCCAAAAGGTTTGAAGGCAGGGACTGAAACACATATTTGTACACTCATATTCATACCAGTACTATTCATACTGGTCAAAGATGGAAGGAATCCAAGTGTCCATGGAGAGATGATTCCATAAACAAGTTGTGGTATATACACAATGGAATATGATTCAGCCTTTAAACTTAAGGTAGTTCTGACACATGCTACAATGTGGATGAACCTTAAAGTCATTATGTTAACTGAAACAAACCAGACCAAAAAGGTACAAACATGCTATGATTCCACTAGTATGAGATATCCAAATAAGTCAAATTCAAAGAAAGAAAGTAGAATGTGATTCCCAGGGGTTGAAGAGAGTTGGTGTTTAATGGATGTAAATGTGGTTAATGTCATAGAACTATATACTTAAAGTGGTTTAAATGGTAAACATTATGTTGTATGGATTTCATCACAATGACAAATATGAATGAAGTACTGATACATGCTACAACATGAATGAACACTGAAAACATCCTAAGAGAAAGAAGCCATACAGCAAAGACCACCCAGATCGTATTCATTTACGCACTTTAAATCCATCAAGGTTTTATAAATAAGGGAAAGTCTCAAGAACTGTTCCAGAAAAAGTAAACTGGATCAGAAGAGAAAACAACATTTCCATACAGTTGGGGCAAGTGGTGAAAGTTGAACAGGGCCTGTGGATGGGATTATAAAGTGAAAACCATAATAATTCCTCATTTGGTGGTGGTCTACTGGGAGAGTGTCTCTGCTTGAGGTTGAACACACTGGAGGTTTTCATTTAGATTGGCAGATGTGGAAAATCAATGATGACTGAGGAATCTGAGCTTAGAGATAAAGTGTACATTGTACTGCTACTGCAAGTTTTCTGTACCTCTGAAATTACTAGAAAGTAAATAACTTTTCCAGACAACCATGTCAATACCGCACCTAAAAAGTAGAAAAAGGCATCAAACTTCATTATAAGGGCCAAGGCCTAGCCAGATCCAATTCCCCCAAAATGATGAAGCTCATTGCTATATATATATACAACACATATGTACTATGAAAAAAGAATCTTTTCAGATGAGATGATGTATGTTAACTAATTGTATTGTGGTAATCATTTCACAATATATGTATGACAAATCATAGGTCAATTATATCTCAATAAAACTGTAAAAGGTTACATCAGCTTTACAATAATGTCTTTCAAATATACATATATAGAGATAGATATAGATATATAGATCTATATATGTATATATATCTATATCTATATCATCAGCTTTACAATAATGTCTTTCAAATATACATATATAGAGAAAGATATAGATCTATATATGTGTGTGTGTATATATATATATGGACCAAAATAAAAGGGAAATACAACTTAGCAAAACTTACAGGATGCAACAAAAACAGCTGTAATTAAGAAGTTTATCATTATAAACACCTACAATAAGAAAAAAAGATCAGAAATAAACAATCTAACTTTATCCTTAAAGTAACTAGAAAAAAAAGCAAAAACTAAGCACATAAGAAAAAAAAGGAATGAAATATCAGAGCAGATATTAATAGAGACCATGAAAACAATAGAAAACATCCATGCAAAGTGTGCTTTTTTTAAAAGATAAGCAAAATTGACAAACTTTTATATATACTAAGAATAAAAGAGAATACTCAGATACACAAAATCAGAAAAGAACGATGAGAAGCTGCAACTGATACAACAGAAATACAACATCATAAGTGACAAATATGAATAATTATACTCCAACAAATTGGATAAACTAGAAGAAATAAACAAATTCCTAGAAACCTACCGAGACTGAATCAAAACAAAATAGAAAATCTAAACAGATCAGTGATGAGTGAAGAGATTGTATCCTTAATCAAAAACCTACAAACAGAAAAAGGTAAAGATGAGATGGCTTCACTGGGAAGTTCTAACCAAACACTTAAATAAGAATTAATACAAATCTATCACAAACTCCTCCAAAAAAATTAAGAGGAGGAACATTCCCAAACTCATTTTATGGGTCCAACATAACTCCGATACCAAACCTACATAAGCACACTACCAGAAAAAAAGAAAAAAAGAAAAAAACTGGGAAGAATCCCTGATGAATATAAATGCAAAACTTCTCAACAAAATACTAGCAAACCAAATTCAGTGGTAGACAAAAAGGATCATACACCATGCATGACCAAATGGGATTTATCCCTGGGGTGCAAGGATGCTTCAATGTAAATTAAATAAAATATGTAAATTAAAATATGTGATGCACCACATTAATAGAATAAAACATAAACACCATATGGTAATTTCAATAGACACAGAAAAGGCACTTGACAAAATTTAACATCCTTCCACAATTGGTTTAGAAAAATGTACCTCAATATAATAAAGGCCATAAAGAACAAATTCACAGCCAACATTATCTCAATGGTAAAATTCTGAAAGATTTTCTGCTAAAAATAGGAAAAAAAACAAGCATGTCAACTCTCATCACTCCTTTTCAATATGGTGCTGGAAGTCCTAGCCATTTCAATTAGGCAAGAAAAGGAAATAAAAGAAATCCAAATTGGAAAGGATTAAGTAAAACTGTCTCTGTTTGCATTTAATATCATCTTATATATGAAAAATCTTAAAGATTCCACCAAAAAAACATTATATCTAATAAACAAATTTAGTCAAGTTGCAGGATACAAAATCAACGTAGAAAAAACAGCTGTGTTGTATTTTATTTATTTATTTATTTTTGGCTGAGTTGGGTCTTCACTGATGCATACAGGCTTTCTCTAGTTGCTGTGAGTGGGGGCTACTCTTCATTGCGGCATGCAGGCTTCTCATTGCAGTGTTTTCTCTTGCAGCGGAGCACAGGCTCTAGGTGTGTGGGCTTCAGTAGTTGCAGCACGCAGGCTCAGAAGTTGCGGCACATGGGCCCTAGAGTGCATGGGCTTCAGTAGTTGCCATGCATGGCCTCAGTAGTTGTGGCTCACGGGCTCTAGAGTGCAGGCTCAGTAGTTGTGGTGCACAGGCTTAGTTGCTCCATGGCATATAGGATCTTCCCAGACCAGGGATTAAACCCATGTCCCCTGCATTGGCAGGTGGATTCTTAACCACTGTGCCACCAGGGAAGTACCAACAGCTGTGTTTTAATATACTGACCACAAACAATTTGAAAAAAGAAGTAAGGAAAACAATCATATATACAATAGCCTCAAAAATAGATAAAACACTTAGGAATAAATTAAACCAAGTAGGTGAAAGATCTATGAAACTATAAGACCTTGATGAAAGAAACTTCAGAAGATACAAATAAATGGAAAGAGTTCTCGTGATCGTGGATTGGAAGAATTAATATTGTTAAAATGTCCACACTATACAAAGCCATCTATAGATTCAATGCAATTCCTATCAAAATTCCAATGACTTTTGCACGGAAATAAAGAAAACCACGCTAAAAGCTGTATGAAACCACAAAACACCCCTAATAACCAAATCAATCTGGAGAAAAAAGAACAAACCTATAGGCATCACAATTCCTGATTTCAAACTTTATTACAAAGCTATAGTAATCAAAACAGTATGATACTGGCAAAAAATAGAGACATAGACAAATGGAACAGAATCAAGAGCCCAGAAATAAACCAGTTCATACATGGTCAACAAATATTTGACAAGGGAGCCAAGAGATGCAATGGTAAAAGAATAGTTTCTTCAATAAATGTGCTGGAAAAACTGGAGAACTACAAGCAGAAGAATGAAATAAACCACTTTCTTCTAACACTCACAAAAATTAACCCAAAATGGGCTAAAGGCTTAAATTTAAGACCCCAAACTATTACTTCTTTTGTTACTTGAAGAAAACCTAAGGAATAAACTCCTTGATATTGGGTTTTTCTTTTATTAACAACTTTCTTGGAGTATAGTTGCTTTAGAGTGGTGTGTTAGTTTCTGCTTTATAACAAAGTGAATCAGCTATACGTATACATATATCCCCATATCTCCTCCCTCTTGCGTCTTTGATACTGGTTTTGAAAAAGATTTTTTGGATATTTGTACCAAGGGTGCAAGTGACAAAAACCAAAATAAACAAGTGGAACTTGTTTCACATGAAATTAAAAACTAAAATAACAAACAAGCAAAAAACACTAAACTAAAAAACAACACTTCTACATAGCAAAATAAACAATCAGCAAATACAAAGGAAACGTACAGAATGGGAGAACATATGTGGAAACCATCTCTCTGATAAGGGCTTTATCCAAAATATATAAAGAATATATAACGCTCAATGGCTAAAAAAAGTAAAAATCTGGGATAAAGACTTGAATAGACATTTCTCCAAAGAAGACATCCAAACGACAAACAGGTACGTGAAAAGATGCTCATCTAAATATCAGGGAAGTGAGAATCAAAACTACAATGAGATATCACTTCATACCTGCTAGAATGGTTATGTGAAAAAAAAAAACAAAAGGCATCTCTTATGTATTTTTGGTGGAAGTGTAAACTGGTATAGTCGTAGGAATCAAAAAGAATGGAATTGGAGACTTACCTTACATCACTCACACAATTTAACTCAAAATGGATTAAATATTTAAATGTAGGACTTGAAACAATAAAAATCCTAAAAGAAAATATAGGAGCAAAGCTCCTTGACATTGGTCTTGGCAATAATTATTTTTTGCATATGACCCCAAAATAACAGGCAACGAAAGGAGAAATAAACAAGTGGGACTATGTCAACCCAAAAACCTTCTGCACAGTAAAAGAAATAATCCAAAGAATGAAAAGGCAACATATGGAATGGGAGAAAATATTAACAAACCGTCTTATCATAAATGGTAATTACAAAAGTATATAAATAAATCACACAACAGCAAACAAACAAAAACAAATAATCTGATTAAAAATGGTTAAAAGATCTGATTAGACACTTTTCAAAAAATAATACAAATGTCCAACAGGTACATCAAAAGGTGTTCAGCATCATTCAGCATCACAGAAATGCAAATCAAAACTGTAATGAGATACCACCTCACACCTGTTAGAATGCCTACAGTCAAAGAGACAAGAGACTACAATTGTTTGCAAGGATGTGGACAGAAGGAAATCCTTTTTGGTGAAAATGTAAATTACTACAGCCACTGTGAAAAACAGTATGAAGGTTCCTCAAAAAATTAAAAGTAGTCATTTTGTTGTCCCAGTACCATTTGTTGAAGAGACTATCATTTGCCCATTGAGTATGCGTGACTCCCCTCTCAAATATTAGTTGACTTTATATGCAGGAGTTTATTTCTGGGCTCTATATTCTGTTCCACTGACTATGTGACTATTTTCTTAACAGTACCATACTGTCTTAATTACTGTATCTCTGTAATATAGCTTTAAATCAGGAAGTTTGATGCCTCCCAACTTGTCCTTTCTCAGGATTGCTTTGGCTATTGGGAGTCTTTCGTTTGACCAAGTTTAAGATTTTTTTTCTATATCTGTGAAAAATGTCATTAGAATTTTGATAGAGATTTAATTGAATCTATTGATGTGTAGTATGGACATCTGAACGATATTAATTCTTCTGATCCATGGGCATAGTATATCTTTCTATTTTATTTTTTCTTCTTCAATTTTTCTCATCAAAATCTTCAAGTGTTTATGGTACAATTATTTCCCTTCCTTGGTTAAATTTATTCCTAACTATTTTATTGGTTTTGATGCTATTGTGAATGGAGAAAGAAGAGCGTCTTCAACAAATGCTGTTGGGAAAATTGGAAAACCACATGCAGAAAAATGAAATTAGACCCTTATCTTATAGCACTTAAAAATATTAATCAAAATGGATTAGAGACAAACATAAGGACTGATACCCTAAAACTCCTAGAAGGAAACATAGAGAAGTGCCTTAACATTGGTCTTGGCAATGATTGTTTTGGATATGACCCTAAAAGCATAAGCAACAAAGGTAAAGAATCAGTAAGTAGATCTACATCTACCTAAAAAGCTTTTGCACAGCAAAAGAAACAATCAACAAAATGTTAAGGGAGAATACAGAAAAAAGAGAATATGTTCTCAAAGCATATATTGGATAAAAGGTTAGTATCCGAAATCTGTTTATATTGAACTCAACAGCAAAAATACCCAAGCAAAAACAGCAAACAAAATCCAATTTAAAAATGGGCAGTAGAATTGAATACATACTTTTCCAAAGAAGACTTCTAAACGGTCAATAAGTACATGAAAAGATGCACAACATCCCTAAAAAGTAGGGAAATACAAATCAAAACCACAATGAGGTATCATCTCACAGCTTTAGAATTACTATTGTCAAGACAAGAGATAAGCATTGGTGAGAGTATGGAAAAAAGGGAACACTTGTGCACTGTTGGTAGGGATATAAATAGTTTAGTCACTATGGAAAAACTAGACGTTGCTCAAATAATTAAATATAGGACTATATGCTGCAGCAATACCACATCCTGGTATATAGCAAAAGGAAATGAAAGCAAGGTATCAACAGTATATCTGCACTCACATGTTTGTTGCATCATTATTCACAACAGAGGAATCAATAAAGAAGATGTGGTGTTTACATACAATGGGATATTATTCAGCCTTAAGAAAGAAGGCAAAAAAGAAAGAAAGAAAGAAGAAAACCCTGCCATTTAAGACATCATGGATGAGCCTTGAGGGCATTATACTTAGTGAGATAAGCCAAAGACAAATATTGTATATTACCTATATATGGACTCTAAAACCAAACCCTTAGCAACAGAGAGTAGAATGGTGCTTACCAGGGGGTGAGGGGTGGAGAAATTGGGGAGACGTTGTTAAAAGGACCAAACTTGATACTAGAAGATGAGTAAGTTACGTAGACCTAACACGTAGCACAGTGACCACAAACGACAATCCTGTTTTATATATCTCAAAATTGCTAAGATGCTGGATCATAAATGTCCTCACCAAAAATAAATTATAATTATGGGATGTGATATCGATGTTAAGTAAAGCTACGGTGGTAATCAGATTGCAGCATATAAATGGTTCAGATCACACTGTAAACTTAAAAAAAAATAAAAGTAGAACTGTATAACCTTATATGTATGTGTATTCTAAAAGAGCCAAACTCTAAAAGAGAAACAGAGAATAGAATGGTTGTTGCCAGGGCCTGGGAAGTGGGGAAGATGAGGAGATGGTGGTCAGAGAGTATAAACTTCCAGTTATAAGATAAATGAGTTTTGGGAAATCCAACGTACATCATGGTGACTATAGTTAACAAAACTATTATATTCTTGAAAGGTGCTAAGAACGTAGATCTCAAATGTTCTCATCACACAAAAAATAAGTAGTTAAATAACCTACGGTCATTGTTTCACAATATACAGGTTTATCAAATAACTGTGTTGTACACTTTAAGCTGACAAAGTGTTATGTTAATTGTATCTCAATAAAGCTGGAAAAATATTTCAAGATGGTGACAGCAGAGCATGAAAACAAGCACAGGCTTTTCTGAGCAAAGGACCCAGTGTGACAGCAAAAGTGTCACACCTGTGGGGCTGGCCCTTATTGAACCTGCAAAGACACACCTACAACCTGCCTGAGCTCCCACCTGGTTCACTATGGCAATCTCCTAATCGGCCCCCTGATTCTCCTTTTGCCCCTTCAGACCATTTGTGGGACAGCAGCCAGAGTAAGTCAGATGATGTTCCTCCTCTGCTTAAAACCCTTCCCCGGCATTTCACCCAGAGTAGAAGCCAAAGTCCTTTCAACGGCTGACAAGCCTGTTCACAACCCCCAGGACTCTGTCCCTTGCTCACTTAACTTCAAACACACAGCATTCCTGAGGGTCCTCAAAAGCACCAGGCACATCCCTTCCTTGTGGCATGTTCCCTTGCTCTTCACTCTGCTTTGCCACCGGTGACACTCTGCATGTCCTCCCTCACAGCTTTTAAGTCTTACTCACTGACAAATATTTACGGAGCACAGACTACGTGCCAGACACTATTCAAGGCATAGATGGTTGCATCCAGCATCCCTCCGATCATTACCGAGGTGGAGCATCGTTTCATAAACTCACAGTCAATTTTATAGCTATTTTTCTGGAAAAAATAAATAGATAATATGGGAGCGTGGGAATCTTTTAGGCATAAACCCAAAAAAATAATATAAATGTTATAACTGCCAGGGATGTGGACCACAGCTTCCCACCCCTTAAACATGGGCTGTGCCTAGTGACACCCTTGCAAATGGTACAGACAGAATGGACTGGGGGAAAGAGCAACTTTACAGTGGAGGAACCTGACAAGCCCTCCTTCAGCCAGGGGACCAGGGTCACATCAACAGTAAAAAGCCACAGGGACCTCCCTGGTGGCGCAGTGGTTAAGAATCCGCCTGCCTGTGCAGGGGACACGGGTTTGAGCCCTGGTCAGGGAAGATCCCACATGACGCGGAACAGCTAAGCCCATGCGCCACAACTTCTGGGTCCGTGTGCCACAACTACTGAAGCCTGCGTGCCTACAGCCCATGCTCTGCAACAAGAGAAGCCACCGCAATGATAAGCCCCTGCTCGCCTCAACAAGAGAAAGCCCGCGTGCAGCAACAAAGACAGAACGCAGCCAAAACTAAATAAATTTATTTTTTAAAAAAAGAATTACATGTTATTACAATGTCCATCCATATAGTGAGCAATGTAAGTCAAGATAAAAGTGATCTGGTCCCTGGTGGCACAGTGGTTGAGAGTCCACCTGCCGGTGCAGGGGACACAGGTTCGTGCCCCGGTCCGGGAAGATCCCACATGCCGCGGAGCGGCTGGGCCCGTGAGCCATGGCTGCTGAGCCTGTTTGTCCAGAGCCTGTGCTCCGCAGCGGGAGAGGCCACAACAGTGAGAGGCCTATGTACCGCAAAAAAAAAAAAAAAGGAAGCAATGAACCAGACCATTCAAACTTTCCTAGGACCCACCTAAGAAATACTTTTTACTTTGCAACCTGTATTTATCTCCTTTTGAAAAAAAATTCATGAAACAACATTTACCCTAATTATGTTTGAGGCACTCTGATATTGCCTATTACATTGTATTCGTTTATTATAAGTGGTGATTATGCCCCTGCCAAATTGATCTTACCAGCCGCTACTGGGACCCAACCTATCATGCGTAAAACAATGAATTAAATTTACACATATACCAACAGGGGTGGCCTCAAATCATGCTGTTGGGTGAGGATAGTAGGAAACACAACAAGATTTATAGCATAATGCCACTTAGGAAAGCAAAAGTCACACACACACACATACAAGGATACACAATGCTTAAGGATATACATCAAACACATTAGAGGCGGTACCACTGGGGGAATGAAAAGCAGAAAATAAACTCCAGGAGGACCTGGATTCAAGGATGCTTGCGTGCTGTGATCTGAGAATGGTTGGCTGGGCTCGGAACTGGGGTCCAACAAAACAAAAGACGGGGGGATGTCATTTACTATTAAAGTTTGAGAATCCCATAAATATCCAGAAAATACATAGGAGCTGGAGAATGTCGCATTTAGAATTCTTGAAATGTACTTTAAAAATCAATTCATAAGGTCAGAGACAAAATATCATCCAGGGCAAAGTTGGAAGAGAGGAGGAAGGGTCCCCTCACCATCGACAAGGTGATACCAGAAGAAAAGGAGGTGGTCGGCTTGCAGGCTGGCAAACAGCGGGGTCCCAGAGGCCTGGCCGGTCAGTGCACCCCCGGCGCACTCCAGGGGAGGGGGCTCATGGCGGATCCATGATGGCTCCAGGGAGGGCCTCTCTGTCGAGTGCACAGCCCCCGCCTCATTGCGCTCTCGCCCGAAGCCCCTGCCGCCCAGAAGGCTGCCTGCCCCCAGCTCTTGGTTACAGCTTTTCTGGACCAGGACGGGGCCCCTAACCCCAGACTCACCAGTGCTCAGACCATCTGCTTCCCTTTACACCTAGCAGCCTGGTTTTCCTGGACTAAGGAGATTCTCCGGGAACCTGAACGCAGAAGGGGGAGATCATTGTCATCAGGGTGAGGGCTACAGCAGGAGGGTCTGGAATCTGGGCAGGAAAGACTGGTCTGGGGGGGCGGGGGGGGCAGAGTTACAGGGAACAAAAACTGGGGCCAGCCAGGAAGGCAGTGGTGGTAGCATGGAAACAGACCCTGAAAGCATGGCTGGGTTATTTACCAGCACAAAACAGAGCTGGGCTTATAAGGGAAATCCTATGAGGGCCAGGCAGGCAACACAGAAGAGTGAACAGAACAGGGGGGCTGTAAGACTGGGGGCCCCCCCACAGCACAGTCCACGCAAAGGGCAGTCACCCAAAGTTGCCACTGTTCCCATGCAGAAAAGGGACCTTCAGGGTCCAAACTGTCTCATTTTCAAGAGAAGCCAATAAATCCAGAATTTAGTGTAAAACCTCCCAATTTATTTTATTTTATTTTAATTTTTTGGCCACCCCATGTGGCATGCGGGATCTTAATTCCCCAACCATGGATTGAGCCCGTGGCCCCTGCCGTGGAAGCGCAGAGTCTCAACCACTGGACCACCAGGGAAGTTCCAAACCTCCCAATTTTTGAATTGACAACACTTCTTTGCTTTTAACATGTCTACAGACTGAGGTGGTAAGTGGCCAGACGCCCAGACCCTTCTGGTTAAGGCCTGGAGGATGCCCTCTGACCAGCCCTCCACACCCTTGTGGGGGACCATCCCTCCCTCCCTTATCACTCCTCTGGCCCCTGTGACAGCATGCCTTCCTTGTAAGTGTCAAAGCTAATAAACGGGGTGATTAGTATTTCCTGGGCTTCCCAGAGCCTAGGCAAAGCCCTGCCTAAGCTTTTAAATTCTCTTGTCATCATTCCATGCTCACCACCAATTCCTGGTGTCTAATTTTGCTTCGTGGACCCTTTGATCCGGCAGGCAGGCTGCCCTGATTAGGGAAGAGCACCAGCTCCTTTTGGGAAGGGACGGGCTGGCAGTCTGCTCTATACAACTGCCCTGGGTGTGCCCAGTTACAGGGACCATCGCCTAGAGACGGAGTGTCTCAAAGTGCGCTGACAACTCCAGGGTCCACGCCTGCAAAGAAGGTGCTAGAAGTCTCCCCCACTCTGCCTGGAAATCTGCAGGTCCTGGTGCCCTGGAGGGGCACCCATCTCAAGGATGGACTTGCCTGTAGAAAGGGGAGACCCTAAAGAAAGGACACCCTCTGAGCCCACCTACATCCCTGCTGCATCCATTCATCCCTTCAACCGCTCAGTCCCCTTCCCCACTGCCCTTGCCCTGGTGGGGAACTGGTACCCTGGGGTCCCCTGAGGCTGACACCCTCAACAGCAGCATAAACATCACACCTGCTACCCACCTGGCCCAGAGCACAGCACTATGAAGTAAAGGCCCAGGGCAGGCAGGGAAGCCCCTGGGCCACTATAATGCCTACACAAAGTCTCTGCCGCAGTCAGGTGACTGGGAAGAAGTCAGAATGCAGGGCTAGAGCTTGAGGCAGAGGGGGCAAAGGGCGGGCAGAGGTCTGGCTGGAGGGGATGGAACAGGCCCGGACTCAGGAAACCTGAGGAGGGCGATGGGAGAAGAGAAAGACCCAGTGGGTGAAGGCAGGGCGCTGGGGAGAAGGTGGGGAGGGGATGGGAAGGGAACAGGAAGAGGCAAGTGGGCGGGTCCACAAAGAACAGAGTCAGAGGGACCAGGAGTCCAGGCTTTGGGCAGGCAGAGCTGGTCATCAGCTTTGAAACTGCCCAGTGAACTAGGCAGCTCCTAGAAGACTCCCCGTTATTGCCTCTGGGTCTCCCCACGTGTCGGCCCGAGAACCCACACCCCAAGTGCTCAAAGGAGAAAAACCCGGGGCAGAGGCCTCCCTAATAGCAGAGTGGAGCCTGCCTCAGCTAAGTTTCTCTGGGGTCAGGGGTCAGAACCCAGCCTGCACCAGGCGCAGTTGACAGAGTCACTGCCCCCACGACCCTCGCAACACCCAAAGGATGCATTTCCCCGTTTGACAGAAAACCAAGGCTCACGGAGGGGAAGTGATTCGCCCAGAATGCATCTGAGGCTGCTCCATCAATTAGCAAGCCTTACGGACCAGTCCCTGCTCTTAGAACCAGGCATGCGGGGGTGAAAGAGAGACAGGCCTAGCACTCGACTGTGTGCTGTACTTTAGAGAGGGAAACGGACAAATAGAGAAGGTCAGCTAAGGATCAAGAAAATACGAAGGCCTACAACACTGTAAATCAACTATATTTCAATAAATTTAAAAAAGAAAAAAGGAATGAATGAGACAATATATATAAAAAAAAGAAAGGAAGAAAACATGAAGGTAACAGGGTTAAGAGTGTGTGGGATGCTACTCTGGCTGCCGAACTCAAGGGAGGCCCTTGAAGAGGTGACAGCCTGCCCAGCAGACCCCCAGGGAAGGCCTGTCACACAGAGGGAACCATGAACACAGCAGCCCTGAGACTGGACAGAGCTTCCCGCCCAGGGCACAAGTGGGCACGTGCAGCTGGAGCTGAGGGCAGAGGGGTGGGCCTGCAGACAGAGTGGACTGGAAGCTGCAGGACAGAGGCTGAGTGTGGAGGCAGGGCGGCCCAGCAGGAGGCTGTTACACAGGCCTCCACGTTAGAGGTGATGGGCCTAGAGCTGGGGAGAGGATGGTGGACCAGGGGTGCAAGGGAAGAGACAGGAGGAGGATGTGGGCCTGAACTGGGGAGGATGGGGAGGGAGCAGAAATGAAGGGGATGCAGATTTTGACCCTAAAACCCAAGCATCTTACCCCTGACGGGGCCTTTCTCTCTTTCTCCTTTGTCCCTCGTTAGCCAGGCCAGCGGGTACACAGTAGGTATACAATTAACTCATTCATATATTCAATGAATATTTATTGAGCACCTACTGTGGTGCCTGGCAAAGTCCTTGCTCCTGTGGTGATAGAGGGGAGGGAGAAGTGAATGGAGGGTCTTTGTTTCAGGTGCGGTGGTCACCGCAGGCTTCTCTCCGACCTCCGTGGGGGAGTGAGGTGGTGAGTCTTAGCTGTGAATATCTTGAAGAATGCATTTCAGGCAGAGCCAGCAGCAAGTACAAAGGCCCGGAGAGGGGAGGGTGCGCACTGAGTTTGTTGATTCATTAATCGGTACCTGTGCCCTTGCCTTGGAACTTTCCAAGATCAGCGTCTGGGTCTTTCTCATCAGACAGGAGTGGTCGGAGGGGTGAGTGGGGGCCACGTCCTCCCTTTCTTTACGCAATTCCTCTTTCCCCAGCGCTGGCCAGGCCTAGAAGCAGGACAGGTGGAGGAGAAACGGCAGAGACAGTCAAGCAAGAGGGTGGGTTCTGCGCTGTCCCACTACTCACCCCCAGGCTGTTCCTGCTCTTAGCCCCTGACGGTCCCACCCTGTCATTCCCCCCCCCCCCGCCCCCGGCACTGGGAAGCCCCTGCCCCTCACGACAGTCCTGCTGAGTGGAGGGTCTGTCTCTCACTCTGCCACACCCGCTCTGCTCAGCTCTGCCACCACGGAGGAACCTAGGAGAGCAAATAGTGCAAATGAAGGGCCGGCCCAGGTGAACCCTAACCGCGCCGCCTGCAGTGCAAGTGCGGAGTCTTAACCACTGGACCGCCAGGGGAAGTCCCCCGACTTTCTTACGCTCATAAAATAATTGGAAGCGGACCATCACTTCCTCATTATCATTCCTAAGTCATTTCTCCTTCTCCAGCATCTTGCTGACATGTCGTTCTAAATTCCACCGACTCAAGACTTTCTATTCTTACCACGAAAGCATAACAGGCAGCAGACCCCCAAACAGGCCTGACCACACACGGAGCAAGGCAGGCACTAGGTTAAAGTACCTGACGCGGTTTCTGTGGCAGCGACAGAATCAGATGAACCTCTGACAGGGAGATGCCCGGGATGGGGCTTGTGGGGGAGGGCGGGAGCGTTAGTTGCCAGCTGAGAAAGTCCCCGGGCAACGTCACCAGGGAGATGCCTGCCTGAATGGGCCAAGTAACTTCCCTCACCCTTCTTCGAGACGGAGAAAGGAGACCCTGCTTCACCTTAAGCGGCACCCCCCTCCCTGTTTATCAACAGCTGAGAAGGGCTGGGAGGGTCTCAGCTGGAATTTACCCTTCTTGGGGTGGGGACGTTGTGCGCTGCCCCCTTGAGAACTGAAGCCCCATCAAAAGTCCAGGAAGAACAATGACTTTTGTCTTGTCCTATTCGCCTTCTGGATGGTCCTGGCGGAGGCGAGCAGGCGAGCAGGCGAGCAGGGCTGTACGCCCCCCTTTGGGGGAGAGAAAAGGGACGCAGGAAAGACGGCCCCGGGGAGTCCACTCCATTCACACTTACTGAAGCCTCGCAAGACCCCGACCTTTCACGGGCATCGCCCGTGGCTCAAGGACGGAAACAAGAGCCCAGGATCACAACGGCCCACGGTGGTGGAGCTGCAGAGCCCGGGCGCGCGCCTGCCGTCTGCACGCCGCCGCCTCCCCAGGACGCACGGGCGGACCCGCCGGGGCGGACCCGGCTCCTGGGCCCCGAGCACTCGAGGAATCGACGCCGCGGGCACAGCCGTGCCCTGAGACTGGGGAGCGGCTCCAGGCCTGCAAGTCGGCCGGGTCAGCCCTCCCCCAGGGCCCGAGCCTCCCCTTCGGGCCGGGTCCTGGCCCCCGCCCCCGCCCGGGGGCTCCTCCGGCGGCCCCGCTGACTCAGCGCAAACCAAGCCGCGGCGGGCGGGCGGGAGCGGCCCGGCCCGGCCCGGCCCGGCCCCAGCAGCCGCCCGGGGGCAGCAGTTCCGCCCGCCCCTCCCTCCGGCCCGCCCCGCCCCCGGGAAGAGGTCCGGAGTCGGGAGCCGCGGCCCCGGCAGAGCGGCGCTCGGGAGCCCCAAGAGAACCAGGCGGGATCGCGCGGCCGAGCCCCGGCACGGGATAACAGCCCTCGGCGTGCAGGTGGGCGAGAGCCCGGTGCGGGGGGTGTGGAGGGGCCCGGCCGGGGTCCGAGGGGGGAAGCCGCCGAGGGCGCGGGATCCGAGGGGGGAAGCCACCCAGGGCGCGGTCTCCTCGAGGTCCCGTAGGCACCGAGGCTCCCAAACGGCTGGGGTGGAGTGTTCTGCTTCTCTTTGGGGTGCGCAGCGACCATCCGTTAGGTGCACCAGAGGGGTCCCTCCTGTTAAAAGGGGGCGCGTCTGGAGCGGAGGAAGGACGGAATCCATTCGTAAATGAGCCTCGCCTTGTCACACGAGGAAGAATCTCTGGAGAAGCCAGAACTTTCCTGGGCGGGGGCAGCAAGACCAACTCCCCTCCCAAAACTGATTTTGGGGGGCGGGCAAGGGGGTGGACTCGCTGGGGCACGCGGCAACCTCAGGACAGGCTGTAGAGAGGGGTAGGGGCCCGCCTCGCAGAGATGGGGTTTCTCCTTAGAATGATGCGAGGGGTCCATCCGCACTCCCACCCCCCGGGCGTACGGCTCTCCGCTGCCCTGCGCCGAGCTTCCCTAGCGGACGCGTCCCGCCTCCTTACCTCCCGACTGGACGGTCGGGACGGTGAGGGCAGCCCGCAGCCTCTGCCTGCAAGTGCTCGGCGTCCCGCAGCGCAGACTCCGGGGCTGATCCCGCTGTGCCCACTTTGTAGATGCGGTGACCGAGGCTCAGGTGCAGTAAGCCGCCCGTGGCGGCCGGTTCAGCGACAGAATCGAGTCGAACCAGACTTCTGGGCCCGAACAGGAGAAACTCCACCCACAGGCCGCGCCCCACGCCCCTTGTGGCCTGGACACCGCAACCCTAGGGCCGGATGCAGCGAGTTCCTCTCGTTCTGGGCATAATCTGGGGTCCCGGCCGAGCCGCCTCCGGGACCGGCAGTGAGGAGGGTGGGAGCGGGTGCGGTCCCGCCTTCGGGAGCCGACGGCCCTGCGGGGGAGAGACGGGCACACCGGGATTTAGGAGCGGTCTGGGGAAGCGAGTGCTAGATTAAGAGGTGAAGAGACTGTGGCAGGATTAACGGGGGTGGGGAGGGCAGGAGAGCAGCCAGGTAAACAGACTTGACCTTTTAGTGAAAGAAGGGGGCGGGGCTGATGCTTAGGAACACTTAACCGCCTGCCTGGGACTGTTCTAAGCGGTTGGGGTGCTTAGGTCTCATTTCAGCTCCCCCCGGGGGGCCAGGAGGAAGGTACTGTTATCTTCAGGGGGTAAATAGCTCGCCTGAGGCCAAAGAGTTAAAAGGCAAGCGGGCTGGCTCCCGGTGCCCTGAGGTCACGGAGGCGGAGCGGGCTTACTCTTCAGGAGGCTGCAGAGATTTCCAGCTGAAGAGGGGGAGGGTCTGACCTGGGCCTGGGCTGAGTGGGCACTGGGAAGGGGGGGCGTGGGGGGAAGCGCAGGGGCGCGGGGCGGGGGCTTGATGTGGAGAAAAGTAGTGAGCAGCCCAAAGTGTCCACTACTTAGGGGTTGACGGGATCAGATGAGGTCCTGGGTTCCAGAGGAAGACAAGACCTGGGCATTGGCCTCAGTGGCCCAGGAGTGCCAAGTGACACTGTTCTACAGGTCACTACTGATCATTCGGGGCTCTGGATGAAAAAGGGAAATGCTTCCAGTTTTCTTTTTTTTTTCAGTGGAGATGGTCCAGGCCCTAAGAGATTTAAGTGATTTGCCCAAGGTCACAGAGCTAGAGGCTGGTGGGTCAGGGGCAGGGCTAGACTGCCCTCATACCCTCTGGTCCACGGACCTTCCGCTGACCACGCTGCTGCCCAGCTGCCCTCCGGGAGAGGATTTCAGGCCCTGGATCACTGGAAGTTCACAGAGGTGCTGGCAGCCAGCGTGTGGGGCAGTGGTGAGGAAGGAGGACTCCCGAGTTACCTTATTACTGTTACTAATATTAATCAGGAAGTGCTTCTGTACTGGGCACCTTTATATACATGATCTCACTGAATCCTTGGGAGTTTTACTGGTGTCAGAGTTTGAATGATGCTCTCCTTTGCGGTGGGAGGGGGAAAATGACCTGATGTCAGCTGTCTTTTCCGGATCCCAGTGGGATGTCTGAGGGCCTGGAGATTAAAGTTCACTCTGTGTGCACGACAGGTGGGGCTGAGGGTAGGATGGCATGTGCTTTTTCTCCAGACAGCGTGATGTCTGAGGTCAAAAGGCCTCTGGGTGCTGCGTTCTTGTGACTTGTTGCCTGCGTCTGGGGTTTTGCCATCCTACAAACTTATCAACCTGTAGGGAGTTATAATCTCCGGGTGCCTCCATGGCTCCTCTTTCCTGCAGGGATCACTAACTCCTGCTACAAAATGTAACTACAGAACAGCAGATGAGAAAATAAGGGGCAAGGAGGTTAAGAAACCTCGCAAAGACAAACACCTTTATGGTTTGTAGTCACAGAGGTTTCAAAGTTCCCTTGGTTTGTTTCTTAGTAGAGACGTTCTTTCCTAATGAAATCCAGTACAGATTCTTAGATTCCCAGTGGCTCCAGCAGGTAAGAGGGACCTGTTGTGGTTGAAGTGAGGGGCCTGGAGCTGACCCCCTGCCCCCTGCTTTAGCACCTGGAGGCCTCAAGGAGACAAGGGGATGCGGTTTGAGAACCAGAGCCCAGACTCCCCGCCTGAGTGTTCTTTACAGCGCCCCCGACTGCCTTTGCCTCTGGTCTGAGTCGGGTCCCGAGACCTTGGGCGTCCCTCTGGCCTTTCCAGCCCTTCTCACCACTTACTGAGCCCCTCCCACGAAGGCCCCAGTGGGTACTTAACGGCTGCGTGCGTCCCCCCCACTACACATGATACAGTTGTCGGGCAGCTGTGCCAGGCTTTACTGTGATCTTGGTGAATGCTCTTGGGCTGGTCCCCTGACCAGTGTGTGACAGTTTCCCTTTTTACCTACCCCGCCCCAACCCCCACCACCATGGAGCACCCTACTCCAGCAGACTCAGGTTTAAGAGTGAGACAGGACCCTAACTAGGCAGAAGTGCTGAAAGCAAGCCAGATCCATAAGGATCCCGGGGCCTCCCGGGAGCATGGCTCTGCTTTCTGCCCCTCACCGAGAGGGGTGGCCCAGACCACCTCTGGAAGCCTCCACTTGCACGTGCCATAGGGCTCACCCCCCGAGTCCCCTTTCGGTTTACTTCCCAGCAGTGACCGTCACGCATGAGCTGTGTGCTTTGCTTAACCTCCCAAACTGGGGCGTGACCTGGCCTGCTTCCACACACACTGTAAAGGGCGTAAGTTATGACTGGGCAGGAGATGGTTTAAAGGGAGCTTCAGATGGAAGTGACAGCGGCTGCAAACTCGACCTCGTGGCTCTTGAGCCCAGCACCGGGTGCCGGGGACACGGTCCTGCCCTCCCACTATGAATCAGACAGGAATGGAAAACTTGTCAGAACGGTTCCTGACGGAGAGTGACCGGAGGGGTCCGTTGTGGGTTGAGTGGGCAGGACAGACCTCTCCCAGGAGGTGATGTTTCAGCTGAGACATGAAGAATGGAGAAAGCGGGGCAGCCGGGAGAAGAGCCTTTCAGGTGGAGGGACCAGTAGGTGTGAGGAGGAAAGTTCTAGGCTTGTCCTAGGCATGCGAGGTGGCCGGGAGGATGCCCTGGGAGGGCTTGTGGGCCGTCTACGGAGTTTTACCCTTTGAAGCATTCCTTTTGCTTCCAGGTTGGGCGTTGGGGACGGTGGCTTGGGGGTGTCCCGGGGCTGTGAGAAGGGACACCTCACTGGACGCTTGGCCCAGCTTTTCAGGAGAGAGGATAGGGTGTACTTTTGCGGGGCTGAAACCATAGGCTGAAGGGGAGCCTCAGGGACTCCCCCGCCCAGAAGCTTCTAGAACAGACAGCGGTGCCATGTCCTGGGCGGAGTACAGTCTGAGCCAGACAAAGTGCAAACATCACTGCTCACTGAAGAAAAGTGCGGAAAAAGCTGGGTGCAGATCAGAATGAAACTGGGGAAGACCAGGGGCCAGAAGAGGGAGTTATGTAACCTTCACTGATGTGCTAATAATGTCTAGTGCAGTATTCTTGTTTTGCATACAGAGAAACCAAGGCTGGCTGCTAGCTCAAGGTCACATCTGCCAAGCCAGACAGGTTTGCTGACTTCAGAATGGACCAAGATTTGCCTGTCAATACAATTTGGGTTTCTTACGCATTATAAAGATCATTAAAGAAAGGTCAGGGAACTCTGCCTGATGAATAACTGGATCCACAGGCAATGCTTATAGGTCTCAAATGGAGGACGGATGGGGAACAGGTAGGATGGGAGGAGGGTCCCCCCCGCCCCACCAGGAGGTGGGTCTGTGCTGTGACTAAGGTGGGCTTCCTGGGCATCCTGGGAGACCGAAGCAGAAACTGTGGCTGTCGGAAGCTACAAGGTGTGCTCTGGGTCTTCCCTGAGGAGGCTGGTGGGCTGTGGCGGGGGCCCTCCCTCATGCTGCCCTGCACTGTCTTCCAGACCCAGAAGCTGCTGGCCCAATGAAGGCCACGCCGGTCCTTCTTTGAACCCTCCAACCAGGCCCTCATCATCTTTTGCGCCTCCCTGGCCATGGTCCTCACCTCCCTCTCCATCTGCGATGGCCATTGGCTCCTGGCCGACGACCGTCTGTTCGGGCTGTGGCACTTCTGCACCACCTCGAACCAGGCTGAGCTGCACTGCCTCCGAGACCTGAGGCAGGCCCACATGCCCAGGCTAGCCTCGGGCATGGCTGTGGCCCGCAGCGTGGCCACCTTGGCCATGGTGGTCGCCGTCTTTGGCCTGGAGCTCCTCATGGTGTCCCAGGTGTCCGAGGACGCCCACCCGTGGCACAAGTGAGCTGTAGGCTCCCCCCTCTTCCTCCTCGTGTCCATCCTCTCCTTCAGGGGCCTCCTGAGCTTCCTGACGCTCCTTAGGAACGAGGTCACACTCATGGGCCTCAGGCTGACGTTCTGGAGCAAATTCACGTCCTCCTTCCTCATCTTCCTGAACGCCATCAGCGGCCTCCACATCAACAGTATCAGCCGTACTGACAGCGTCACGTATCCCTGGGGCCTGCCTGCAAAATTTTAGGCCCCCCTGCGAGGGCACTGAGTTCTACCGGAAAGTGTGGTCAAGATGGGACTTCTCCAACATGTGACATTCGAACTGCGGCCTCTTGGCCTTGGGGTGGTCGGGCCAGTGGCCTTTGCAGCCCAGAGGCCAGGTGGGCACCTCCGAGCCACCAGCTGCACCAGCTTAGCCACGTTATTAGAATGTTGATTTTACAAAAAGAAGCATATATATATATATTTTTTTTTTTTGCGGTACGCGGGTCTCTCACTGTTGTGGCCTCTCCCGTTGCGGGGGTACGCGGGCCTCTCACTGTTGTGGCCTTTCCCGTTGCGGAGCACAGACTCCGGACGCGCAGGCTCAGCGGCCATGGCTCACAGGCCCAGCTGCTCTGCGGCATGTGGGATCTTCCCGGACCGGGGCACAAACCCGTGTCCCCTGCATCGGCAGGCGGACTCTCAACCACTGCGCCACCATGGAAGCCCCAAGAAGAAACATATTTTAAAACCTATTCTTGAGTCCTTCCTGGGGTGCGAATAGATGTGGAGGCAGCTCAGGTAACTGGTGCTCAGGCTGGCTGCACAGCCAAGTACATTTCACACCTGTTTTATTGACTCTGCAGGGATATGGGCTGCAGGGTCCCTGGGGCCTCCGGGCTTGCTAAGAGTGAATCATTTGTCAGTGAAGGGTGTCCAGTCAGTGCCTAGGACTTTCTTCACCAGCTCAAAGGGCCTTGTGCAAATTCCCTGCTTTAGCTTTGGTCATGTCAGGGAGGCAGCGTTCAGGGCTGCTGGGGTATAGAAGCTTTTCAAACCGTTGACTTTATTTGAGCCCTGCCCTTTGTCGGGGGGACCCCGTAATCCCTGGATAACCCCAGCTTCCAGCAGCTGGCTGTGCCTCGGGACTCTTCCTGTCAATCCCGCCTGAAGCCCTTCCAGGAGGCCCCGCCTGGCTTGGTAAGCGTGGGCAATCCATCTTTGGTAAGGGCCAGACAGCCTCAGGGTACCATTTTTATCCTAGAACACACTTCAAAGAGCACGTATCTGGAGGTGCCGGACTCCAGCGTGTACTGGGGACTGGCCCGACCTCAGGTAATGATCAACAACCACCCTGGATGCAGAGGCCTGCAGGTGGAGGGGACCAGGAACCGGTGGAGCTTTCCACCCTTGCTGGCCACTTTACATTTCTGTGTATCAAACTGGCCTCTTTCCAGTCCCTTTTCTGCCCAGTAGGTGGGGTTTTTGCCCTCAGCCCATTTCATTCAACACTAGCCCCGTGACCCTCTCCCACCTGATGAATTCAGGCCTTTCCTGGTTCATTCTGGCTGCCACTGATTGCATGGGGTTTTGGTCTCTGCCCTGCCAGGTCCTCTTTCTGGGCTGGACTGGGTGCCTCTACCTCTCCTGTGATTTTTTTTTTTAACATTTTGGTTCCAAGATGTACAGAGTCCATGAAGGTCCCTGGAGAGAGCCCTGGAAAATGGGTATCTGGCCTTCTCACCCCAGTAGCAGACTATAAGATGCAAACGGGGTGACCTTGTCTTCAGGGGTGAGATGCAGAAGTTGGGGGCCAGGGCCACTTGTCCAGGGTCACCCAAAGCCAGAACTAGAGCTGGGCCCACCTACCAGCAAGGTGCCCTCTTCTCTAGCCATGGGGAGGGTCACCTCTGCTTCTGTCAAGAATGCTCTTCCCCTTGGACTTCCCTGGTGGCGCAGTGGTTGGGGTATGCCTGCCGATGCAGGGGACACGGGTTTGTGTCCTAGTCCGGAAGGATCCCACGTGCCGCAGAGCGGCTGGGCATGTGAGCCGTGGCTGCCGGGCCTGCACGTCTGGAGCCTGTGCTCTGTGATGGGAGAGGCCACAACAGTGAGAGGCCCGTGTACTGCAAAAAAAAAAGAATGCTCTCTCCTGAGCACACAGGCTCCCTTTTGTAAAATGGTTCAAATATTTAGTCCTTTAACCCTCACATGGCTGGCAGGGAAGGAGTTCTAATAATCGAGGGAACTGAGATTCAGAGTAAAGGGTGAGACTTAAAATCCCCAGTGGGGTGGGAAGACAGGGCCCTGTCTGCCCTTGCCCAGGAGCAGGGGAGACAGACAGCCTTGGAGCCTGGGGATTTGAAACCAGAAGCCCTGGACCGAGGTGCCACTGCCCTGCTGAGTATCTTGGTCAAGTCACAGGACCTTGGTGAACCATTTTCTCTTCTGTCGAATGGGATTCTGCCCCATTTCCTGCTGTACTGCATATAACTTAGCTGAAAGCAGGAAGAGCAGGTGCCTCATCCCATGCTAGGGCGACTGAAAGGGCTGGGGCTCTCCTGGGCTCCCTTTGACCTGGTTGTCAGAAGGCCCCGGGGGAAGAGCTACTGGGTGGGTGAGTTGCAGTGAGGGGTGGGGAGGGTCCACCTAGGGCCAAGGACCTCAATTTCTGCTCAGCTTGTCCCTGAAAACTGGAGCAGGGGGATCAGGGAAGCCCCGTCCTCCAGGAAGTGGTGGGGGACAGCATCCTTCACCTGGTGGCTCAAGGGCAACAGGGCTGACAAATACCAAGTCTCATCCCAGTTACCGTTTATTCCCCTGCCCCCTCCTGGGACCCCTGAAATCTTCCCAGAAAACTCAACAGACCCAAATCCCAGGCCTTTTTCCTGCCCCAGGTCCCTTGGGTTCTGAGGAATTACCACCATGCCCCCACCCTGAGGCCCGGACGAGGGGTGTTATAGTCCCAGGAGCGATCACACGACATCTGGCAGGAAGATGGGCAGCAGTCGGCCCTCAGGACCCATCTTGGCCTGTCTGGGTGGCCCTGCTCCAGCCTCAGATGACACTGGTCCTGCAGGTACCCCGGCTCTGCTCTGAGGGGCTGGCCTTGGTGCCGCTGCTGAAGGAGCTGAGGGCCACCGGGTGCAGTGGGAGCTCACGCAGGTGCCAGTGCCGCCACTTCTGAACCTCCAGCTGCACCTGCCCCCAGAGACCAGCCGTCACCCGGAGGGAAAGATGACCCTTGCCCAGGGTCCTGCTCCCCTGGGGCCTCGTTCGGGCTCTGCCATGTCGGCCCAGCGGGCATGCCTCCCCCTCCTGCAGGCTGCTCATAGATTTACCATCTCGACTCCCATTCAAGTGGGGCAACACCACATCCAACTAACTGTGCAGCCTCTGTGCCAGGAGCCTCACGTCCCGGCAGTGATCTGGGCAGGGCGGAGACCTCAAGCTAAGGGCGCAGCCCCCCGCCCTGCCAGGAGTCACACTCTTTGGAGGTGTCAGAGGATGGAGCAGCAAACATTTCATCTGAGTCACTCATTTTACAGATGAGAGGCCTGAGGCCCAGGGTAGGGCAGTGACTGGCGTCACACATCGAGCAAGCGGACAGTCATCAGCCTCGGTTAGGGCTGGGGCGCCTGCACTTGACTCCATTTCCTGAACGTGCCCAAGGATAAGAATCACCTGGAGTGCTAGTTAAGATGTTCTCAGCGTCCAGCCCGGACTGACGGGACCTAATTTTGCTGGTTTAGAAACAGGGTAGGGCCCAGCAGTTGTTTTAACAAGGCCTGCAGGTGATCCTGGGGCTCCCAGGAGGTGAGGCCAGACTCCTGGAAGACAGGCCCAAGCCAGCAGGGCCCAGCCTCCCTCACCAACGCCACACCCCACTCCCCAGCACCCCTTCCAGGTACGGCTGTGAGGGAGCGCCCCTGCACCCGGGCACCCCAGGACACTCACCTCCCCATTGAGGAATCAGTAGGGAATGGCCACCACCAGGCCCTGCGGAAGAAACAGGGCAACGGGGTGAGTGCGGGCCCAGCACCCAGCCTCCTACCTGCCTGGGGTCCTCTCATCACCAGCCCCAAGCTCACTGCTCCCCACAGCTGTTGCAGAGCATCCCCGCGCCTCTCCCTCTCCAGGGGAAGTGGAGGCTTCCTCTTCCGGCCCTCAGTGCCCCTAGCTGTCCTGGCATCACCCACAGACTGACACCCTTGGGGGCAGGGACCTCCCCTGTGTCCAGGGAGGGCCCCTGCACCAGGGTGGTGTCAGTTACATTAAGTGCAGGCCCCAGGGACCAGGCAGGTCACCGGAATCAGTGAGGTGGGCCATCTGGGAGAGGCAGGAGCAATGGCACCTGAGCCATGACCATCTGGCTCAGCGGGTGGGTCAGCCCATGGGAGCCCCTGGGCCTGGGTGGACTCATCTGCAAGACAGCTGGAAATCTGGAGAGGTTTAAGCAGGGCCAGCTATTCAAGTTGAAAGACAAATGTGTAGCCATGTGGTCAGAACAGCTGGCATGCAGGTCGCAGGCAGGTACCGGCCAGCCAACAGTGGGGCATGAGCCCCCCTCATGTCCAGGTCAGAGACCTCAGGGCTACGTATGCTTTAGGTTCCCTGGGATGGTGGGGGTCTGTGCCTACCAGGCCCATTCCTCCCTAGCATCTGGAGCTTCTCTCTTCCCAGTGGTACCCCCAGAATCCTGGCGTGGAGCCTGCCAGGCAGGGCTGCAGGCTGAGATGCAGGATCTGAGCCGAAGGGGCTTGCGTGGACCGTGAGCTATGAGCAGGGTCTCGCAGTCCGGATGCCCTGCTCACCTCAGGGCCCTCCGAGGGCCAGCCGGTCCTTCCTAACAAGCCCCTGCCCTCAGGCTCCCCACAGAGGCCTGGGTGCCACAGCCCCTCCCCCCAGTGCCAGCCAGGTCTGCCCCTAGCTACTTAGGACACGGACAGGACATCAGAGAGGCATGAACCAGCCTGTTTATGGTGGGCTTCATCCACATGACTGCTCAGGAGTCCTGGTGGTTTTCTGTTTTGTTTTTTAATTTAGTTTTTTTTTTAATTTTTGGCTGCATTGGGTCTTCGTTACGGTGTGCGGGCTCCTCATTGCTGTCGCTTCTCTTGTTGCAGAGCATGGGCTCTAGGCGCACGGGCTTCAGTAGTGTGACACTTGGGCTCAGTAGTTGTGGTGCATGGGCTTAGTTGCTCCGCAGCATGTGGGATCTTCCCGGACCAGGGCTCGAACCCGTGTCTCCTACATTGGCAGGTGGATTCTTAACCACTGCGCCACCACAGAAGCCCAGTCCTGGCATTTTAACAAGAGTTACAAACTAGAAGGATCTTCTCTAAGAGTCTCAGGTGTGGTTGATGCCACATGGAATGGGGACCACGGGAGTGGGGCAGGAACATGGACTCAAGGTAGCGGTTTTCAAGTTTTGCCACACGTTAGAATCACCTGGGAGCTCTGGCCCAGGGTGCACTGTGTGCCCCAACTCCAAATGTCTGGGGTGAGGCCATCAGCAGCTCTGAAAGATGGTTCAAAGGGGCACCATTGATTAGGAACTGCTGTCAGAGGGTGTGAAAGTCGGGCTTTGAAATAAATGAGAGCTGGGTTTCGGGCACAGCTTAGCCTGTGTAATTTTGGGCTTCTGGTTTCCAGGTGCTTCATTGAATCCTTGCAGAGCCCTAGGATGTGGGTGGGGAGGACCCCTGCTTCACAGGTGAGTGACTGAGTCCCGGGTCGGCGGGCCGGGAGCTGGTGGTCAGGCTGCTGCCACCTCACTGGACCAGGGCTTCCCCAGCCTCAAAGGTCCGGAGACACAGTCTCACTGTTGAGGTGGGGACAGCCCTGGGTGAGGGCTGGTTAGACGTGCCCCAGGTATGCAGAGGGCGGCCTGCCTCAGCCAGCAAGCTTCAGAAATTCCACGGTTTGTATACAATCATTAAGAATATGCAGTAAGCCTGTGCACCGCAACGAAGAGTAGCCCCCGCTCACCGCAACTAGAGGAAGCCCGTGAGCAGCAACAAAGACCCAACGCAGCCAAAAATAAATAAAAAAAATAAAGAATATGCAGTCTTTGAAGAAATTTAATGACCTGGAGAAACCTTCATGATGGAATGATAAAGAAACAGAACAAGGATATAAAACCACACGTCCCGATCTCAATTTTGTGTGTGTACATGTGTGTGTACGTGTGTGTGTCTTCTTGGATAGAAAAGAGACAGGAGTAAACACACTGACATTTGAACAGAGGTCATTATATCGGGTTATGAGATTATGGATGGATTTTCCTTTTTCTTTTAACTTTTCCTTATTTTCCAAATTTTCCCCAATAAGCAAGTATTTCTACAGTTAGGAGGAGCTAATAAACTTTCGTTTTTAGAAATATATGACAGTGATCATGGCATTACGGTTCTGTGTGTGTTCTTTAAGCTCTCGTCTTTTAGAAATACATGCTAAAGTATTTACATTTGAAATACAACGATGGGTTGCTTAATATGATGAGGGTGGGTGGTGGTAGAGGTGAAACAGGACAGGCCATGAAAGGGTAAGGGCCACACGGAGGTTCATTATATCGTCCACTTCACTTTTGTATTATGGAAAATTTTTTCCATAATACAAAATTTTAAAAATATGCATACAGCATAAATGTATAATATATAATAAAATGATATCTGTTTGTATTTGAACAGTGGTTCTTTTTTTCTTTTAAGTCTTAAAGATCCTTTTTCTCTGTAAAGATTTCTATGGGAACATTTAGGAAAGCGCCTTGGTTTCCTCTTAACAAGCATTTCCCCAGAGAGGAGGCGAACAGCTTTCACGAGCAGTCTGCAGCCCCAGCCGCAAGCCCAGCTCCAGAGACAGGAGGTCCCTTTCCACGCAGGATGTCACCTGGGTCTCCAGGTCCGCAGGGGGGTCACTACCCACTTCTGTTGGCCGGGTCATGACCTTCCACCCATCTGGACCTGGACCCCCCCACCTGCTAAAGGGGCCACGGTGAGCCCAGCCTCCCGCACGTTTACGTGGAAGCTTCCTGGCCCAGAGGAAAAGATCACGGATTACACAGGAGACTGGGTCTCTGTGGGTCTGGGGGGCTGGTCGGGGTCTCTGGGCAGAGAAGAGGTTCTGCGGGAGTGAAGGGGACAGCCCTGGGGGGGGTCTGAAGGCGCGGCTTAGGGCCAGACCTCACTCAGGAATGTGCTCTCAGTGACGCGTCCTCCCTGGACCAGGAACGTGACAGGAGGACCGCATTGGGCACATCCGTCCTGAACAGAACTCCGGGAATGAGGGCAGCCACGGCCTCCCCAGGTGAGGAAGACTGCGGGACGGTCAGTGTTGTTGAGGACAGGCTGGCTCCTTCCGGAAAACCCACTGGGAGAGAGCTCTCTCAGCCCTCTCCCTAGGGACCAGCCTGTTTTCATCTAAATCTTGAAACAGAGTGTGTTTATGTCTTTGCTTTGGCTACTGGGAAGCTCCAGACCAAATTTATGACACACCTCTGCCACCTTCAGAAAATTTCATCAAATTTGTTTCTGTGTATGAACTCAGTTTGGGCTTTATTTTCTTTATTCGCTGATCCCATCTACTTATTTTTTTGTCCTTTGTATGTTTTCCCTGAAAGCTACATCATATTATTTTTGGAAGGAGATAGTTATGAGTAAATAGACAAATAACACTGTGAAGTTTGGGATTCATGTTAAAAGCCCCTTCTGTCCAAACAGGTTTACTATATTTTTTAACTTTACAACATCTTGTTGATTTAGAAGCTAGGTGGTTTCTCCCCTCCCTTTGTTTTCTTTTTTTAAAGTTGGCTTTTATTTTTAGCAAATTATGTATGTAATTGGTTTCAAAGAGTCAAATGTCTCTTGTCACCAAAAAAAGAAAAGAAAGAACAGTAAGCTCCTGACAGCCCTGCCCCCATTTCCTGTTCCTCAGAGGCAAGGACTTGGAACTCAACTGATTCTGAATTATATGCTGATGTTGCCACTTCTGAAGTTTTCAGCTTGGGGCGGTTTTTACGGACTTCCCAGTGTGGAGATGAGGCTACCATTCTTTTGCACAGCCTTCCACCAACCACCCACGCCCCTACTACGCTCTTCTTCCTGTCCTACTCCTTGATGACTGAGCCGGAGCCCTAGGCGGTTACATTATTTTGACTCTAATTACTGAGACTTGTGTGATCGTGTGTGTTGGGTTATGTTCCCTTTGTCTTCCCTGGAGTCAGTCTCTCTCTCCTTAGTTGCATCTCCCACCCCCACGTGACTGGTGGGGAACTTGGGTCCCACAAGTGTCACGCAGCACGGTGAGGCCCTGCCCCTGCGTCTCTTGGGTCTCTGCCAAATGAGGCATCCCTCTGCCTCCGGGAGGATCTGGCTTTCGGCCTCTCCATTTTTCTTTCAGGAGAGAGAGAACACCACTTCCCGCTGTAAAGTCAGTCTGGAGCTTACCTGGAATGAGCCAAGGGCCAATTCAAAGCACAGCTGCGATTCCATGGCATACTCCGGGGAGAAGGCAAAGGTTATGTAGTGGACTCCGAAGAGGGGGACCAGCAGGAGGGTGGACTTGGCCAGGCGCCTGAGGACACAGAGGTGCTGCAGTCTCGGGCACCTCCACACCCAGGGGCCCCCCCTCTCGCCGGACCGCAGGAGGCTTTGCAGCAGAGTCCCCACTGCTTGTTTTTACTTCCATTTTGGAAAGTCTCCAACTCCAACGTACCCGTCACCCGGATTCAATACTTATCAGTCCACGGCCAGTCCCCAAATTTCTGTTCATGCACCCTATCAGTAAAACGCTTTGAACCCATACCCACATGAGTAACTTCATTGATTTATAACGTATTTGCATGTGTTACTATCACTCTGTGTCTAATGTATTATTAGCAAAACCAGCATTCTCATTTGTTTGATAATAAATATCTGTAAGGAGAAGCTCTTTTGTTTTCTCCCCAGGTTAGGGTTGCCAAATTTAGCAGACAAAAATACAGGATACCCAGTTCAATTTGAGTTTCAGATAAACAATGGGTAGTGTTTTTTTTGGTGTAAGTACTGAAAAACTATTTGTTGTTTATCCAAAATTCAAATTAAACTGGCCATCCTGTATTTTACCTGGCAACTCTGTCCTGGATCATCCAAAATTCAAATTAAACTGGCCATCCTGTATTTTACCTGGCAACTCTGTCCCGGATCCCCAGCTGACCCCTACTTTGCAGCCACTACTCTAGTGACATCCTGGGGAATCTGTCACCCGGTAATCCAGGCCTCTGCCAGATTCTCAAAACTCAGACCATGACAGAGAAAGCCTCTGTTGGACACTGATTTGTCTTCAACATTTGTCATGGGCTGAACTGTGTTCCCCCAGAATTTTCAGTTGAAGCTCTAACTAAGCCCCAGTACCTCAGAATGTGACTGTACTTGCAGACAGGGACCAGTTTAAATGAGACCATCAGGGTGGGACCATAGTCCAACCAACTGGTGTCCTTGTAAGAAGAGACACCAGGGATGCAGGTGCACAGAGAAAAGGCCACGTGAGGACCCAGCGAGAAGGTTGCCGTTTACAAGCCAAGGATACAGACCTCAGGAGAAACCAAACCTGCCAACACCTTGATCCTGGACTTCCAGCCTCCAGAACTGTGGGTAAATAAACTTCTCCTATTTAAGCCAGCCAATCTGTGGTATCTTATTGTGGCAGGCTGTGCAGACTAACACAGCATCTTTCTTGAACGTCTTAAAGGTTTTAAAGTATTTTGGGATCACATTATCTTGAAAATCTGCTGAAAGCTAAGGTCTGGTGAAAGCTAGGGTCTAGTGAAAGCTGGAAAATACAGTCGACCCTCAGCATCCACGGGGATTGACTCCAGACCCTCCGCAGACACCAAAACTCTTGGATGCTCAAGTCGTTTATATAAAATGGGGTAGTATTTGCATATAACCTACGCACATTTCCCCATATATTTAAGTCATCTTTAAATTACATATAATACCTCCTACAATGAAAATGTTTTGATTGGGATTTTTTTTTCCCTAATATTTTCAATCTGCAATCCAAGGTTGGCTGAATCCTCAGATGCAAACCCCACAGACAAGCAGGGCTACTGTCCCTGTAAAGATTTGAAATTGGGTCCCCGAAGCACACTCTCTGACTCCCTAGCCTTGTTCCAAGGGTAAGATCTCTGCCTCCAGGGATCCTGCTTAGATTTGTTTTCTCCCCACCCCTGGGGCCGGGTCTCTGGGTCACATGGACCCATTCTCCCTTCCCCTGGTCCACTGTAAACTTCCAGATCCCGGCTTTTCCTTTTCCTCCACCTCCACCAGTGCCCAACACCAGCTGGGTAAACAGTAGTTGCTCAGTAAATGCCTGCTGACTGAGCGAGCGTGCCTAGGTCTTTGTCCTCCACTTACTTATAATGGTTCCCTTCACTTCCTCTTGTTTCTTGAGTTCTAAGTTTTCTCATCAGGATCCTTAGGATGTTTATAAAAAGCATGAAATTAATCTGTAAAACACAAGGCAGAGGTGGGGCTAAAGGTGATTTGCTTTCCCAGCACCTCTCCAGGCCCTGACCCCTGGCCCTGGCCCCTGGGCAGGGAAGGCACTGCAGACCACACCAGGACAGCTCATCACTCCCTCCGCCACCCCCAGTCCTGGTGAAACACACTGTCTAGGCAGGAATGGCTGCCACAGCACCGCCCCCCCGCCTCTGGGATTCCAGAGCTCTGAGGTCTGCTCAGTTGCAGCATGGATTACTCACACTTGGAATGCGTTGGAATCTTGTTAAACGGCAGACCTGGAGTAGGCCTGAGATTCTGCATCTCTAGCAAGCTCCAGGAAATGAATGCCAAAGCTGGTCCTTGGACTAAGCTTTGAGTAGCAAAGGCTTTATAGCAGAGGTTCTCAAAGTTTAAGGTGCAGATTGCTGGGCTCCACCCCGAGGGTTATGGTTTAGTAAATGCAAATGAGATTTGCTTTTTTTTTCTTTTTTTTGGCCACACCACATGGCTTGCAGGATTTTAGTTCCCCAACCAAGCCCTCGGTAGTGAAAGCACGGAGTCCTAACCACTGGACCACCAGGGAATTCCCAAAATTTGCATTTTTAACAAGCTCTCAGGTGAAGCTGCTGGTTTAGGGACACACTTTGAGAAGCACTGCTTCGGAGACTTACAGAATCCCTGCAGGTCAATCACCAGCTCCAGGTAACCTTCTTGATTACCTCCTTTTCCTGATTCACTGTAGTTAGGGATGATGCTACTTGTAAGAGCACTTGAAATACTTGAAAGGGGCCAAAACATCTGTGTTTGTCGACTAATCACCAAGTCAATCCTAACTTTCTAAAGGACAGGAATGGAGTCTATTTCTTTTGGTGTCCCCTTCCCCAACTCCAGTGCCAGCAACACTATGAAGTTGCCCGTGCGTCGGCCCCTCTCTTCCCCACCCCCACCAGCTCTAGAATCATTTTGCAGAAGCAGGATCAGTGGAGCTGACTGGCTGGGCCCCCTCATTGTTCAGACAAGTAGCCTGGGGCCTGGGGACGCTGGCCAGAAGACACAGGATTAGTGGCCTGTCTGGGACCCCAGCCCAGCGCCCCTGCTTCAGGACACTTCGCAGCTCGCTGTTTCTGCATCTTGCTCTAAGCTGTGCATGGTGTAAACTAACAAAGGCTCTTTTACCTTATTTCATTTTTTACCTTTGAATTTTGTTTAATTTAATAGGGAGAACTTGAAAGCAAGAGGGAAAATCTTAACTATCCCAAGGATGAGTCTTACATAGTGGAATTCTAGGTCCCGTGACAGGCTGGTAGGGAGAAACTTTGCATCAGGAGTGCCCACCCAACATCCGTCAGTCACTAGAGAGACTACAGTCTTGTGAAAGCAGCCTGGGCCCTGGGGCTCTCACGGCCTGGGCTGTCCAAGCCCCACAGTTGTAGCAGGGAAACTGGCTCAGTGTTATGCAGCTACAGCACATCAGCTGGTCAAATAATTTCAAATGACGTGGGAAAGATTACATCTATTACTAAGTGAAAAGAACAAACTAGGACACAAAACTATATTGAGCGTTTCTGAAAAAGTACATGTGCTCAAAGGAGAAAATAGGAAGGAAAAGCACATGATCACAATGTGCATCTAGGTACTAAAAATATGGGTGATTTTATTACCTTTTTAAAAATACATTTTGTATTTTCCAATTTATTTATTTATTTATTTTTTTGTGGTACACAGGGCTCTCACTATTGTGGCCTCTCCCGTTGCGGAGCACAGGCTCCGGACGCGCAGGCTCAGCGGCCATGGCTCACGGGCCCAGCCACTCTGCGGCATGTGGGATCTTCCCGGACTGGGGCATGAACCCGTGTCCCCTGCATCGGCAGTCAGACTCTCAACCACTGCGCCACCAGGGAAGCCCGCATTTTCCAATTTTTTACATGAATTCCATTATTATTACTTTAGAAATGACAATATATTTTGATTTTCCAGAAAAACAAGTACATTCTTATTAAAACATAGTGATAGAGTCAGTATTTTTCCACCATGTTATCAACCTAATAAAAAAGGTTCTGACATTATCTAAATGTGACAAGCTGACAAAAAACCACTTTTGGTAAATAATAACAGATTTCATTATACTGTTTTCAGCCTACTGACTATAGTAGGAAATGAAGCTTAATATCCTTCATTATCCCTTAAGCTTCAATTTAGTCAGATTATAAAACATTTGCTAAGGTTAGCAAATAAAAATGATAATCAAATTATCTGTTACCATAAAATGACTTTGGGTAGCAATGTCTTAAGGAAGCCAACATAAGGTCTTGTTTAAAGTACTAGATACTCCCTGTGCTAGTAGCACACTCTGCATTACTACCATATCAGACACCCTCTTCCCGGAGTGGTTCCAGATTAATGAGTGGCCCTCACTCCTGCTAAGAAAAGCAGAAATAGGAAGTCGTTATACTCTCCTGAGCTACTCAGTGGCCTAATGTGGCTGCTACTCGGATTTCTCTACGATTTCCAGCTCTCCTATTGCAAGTTGAGATGGTAGGTAGGAACAAATAAAATTCTATTATTTTTGAAAAAAAAAGAAGGTGGTCATGGGTGGCCCCAGAAGGCAAGCCAGTCAGCCATCAGCAGAGGAGGGGGGGCTTCTGCCCTGTCCTGCCCTCCTGTGAGCCCAGGAGGGGCACGTTCTGTCACCTGGTTCTGCAGCCTTGGCATACCTCTGAGCCTGTGCACGTTACTTCCGGGAAGGGGCTGCCCCAGTGTGCTCCCCACCCCATGTGTCTTTCTTGTTCTTATCCAGGCCCACAGGCTCAGCTAAGGGCCTCTGGATTGCAGAGCACAATCACCTGGGAACTGAAAACCAAGATGAGCCCCCAGGCCCCTCCCCAAGACAAGGAGACCCTGCATCTCTGCTATCACTGTTTTTAGAAAGCTCCCAGGTTGAGAGTCCAGTCAGGGTTGAGACCCCTGAGCTCCCCTGTCCACGAGTCCCTCCTGAATCTCTCCGCTGGGGCCACTCCTCCGGGCCTGTCCCCGTCACAGAACCACAGAGGCCCAAGACCAGTTTGGCACTTGGCTTTGCCCAGGTGCAACCCCCCTCCTGTAATCCCAGCTCAGTGAGTCTGCCCACTTTAACCAGAGAACACCAAGAAAAATGATCAGGCACCAACGTTCTGAACCAGTGGAGGGGGAATCTCAGGCCAGCCTGAGCCAGCCAGTTCAGGTAAAGAGCTCTGCTCCTCACACGGCAACAGCCACCCATGGACCAGGCGAAGGCAAGCTCTTGCCACCTGCCTCACTGCCCTCCCATCCACTGGTCTCTAGGGGCCGGAGCTTCCAGACCCTCCTGCCACTGCCTAGCCCCCAGAAGGTCTGGTTTATCCCTCTGCACACCCAGAGGCAGCAATGCTGGCCTTGCCCTGGCCCTCTGCCCTGCAAGCCGGTCCTGTTTTGCTCTCTCCCGCTGGAGCCCAGCTCAGGGGGATGGCCACTTACCAGAATGGAGACGATCACAGGCCCTCGAATGACCCACCAGATGGACGTGTTGGCATTGATGTCCCAGCACCTAGGGAGGGACAGCCAGGCATCACAAGGAGTGGGGAGCTGACTGACCAGAAGAGATTAGTTCTCTGACGTCCCCTTTGCGGGAAGGACCCACACTGTGGTCCTGACCCCAGAGGCTGTGTGCTCAGCACCCTGAGAAATGACTGTCCTCTGCTGCCCAGGAGCACTGCCGGGGCCAAGGGAGCATCTGGGGAGCAGAAGCGTGTGGACCTGAGATGGAAGATTCTGGACCCCAAAGCCAGCATGCTGTCAGAATGCATCGGGGAGCATGGTGGCCAGGCAGGTGACCTCAGGGAGTGAAGTGTCCGGGTGACTGACGTGTGACCTCGGCCCCCGGGACATCAGGCACAGGGGCACTTGACAACTGGAGAGCCTGTGCTTGGTCTAAGGTGGCCACAACTCTGTCTGGCTCATTTTTGCCACAAGGGCCCATAGGAAATGTTGATAGAACTTTCCATTTGTTCTAAAGAAGCTGAAAATCCAGACTTTTTAAAAAGGAATTTATCCAATTAAAAGGATTATTTGGGGGCTTCCCTGGTGGCACAACGGTTAAGAATCTGCCTGCCAATGCAGGGGACACGGGTTCGAGCCCTGGTCCGGGAAGATGACAGGATTCTTCCCTGGAGGAACCAAACAGCCCCAGACAAAGGGCCTCTAGTCGCGATGCTGAGGACCCACCAACACAGCGGCCACTTCCAGCCCACTCCTTTGAGAGACATGTGCCCCCGCTCCCCTCCACACACACACAGAGGGCCTTTCGGTCAACACCGAAAGTGACTCACTCTTAAATATGAACAGTCAAGGTCACCAGCATCTGAGGAAAGCTGATTACATAAAAGGCAAGGACCAAAACAACCAGAGAAAAGGAACTCAGAGGAGACAGACCATACAGGCTGTACAAGTAACTTGAGCAAAACAATTCTAAGGAATATCATCAGCGAGATTAGAGGGACGATTACTTCTCCAAGACACAAACAGGATGCCGAAAACAGGGGAGCATTCATTGAATAAGGAAGAGGGCTTGGAAACTGAATATATGATGATCAAGATTTTTAAAATTCCATAGTGGGATGGAAGATAAAGACCAGGAACTGCCCAGAAAGCAGAACACAAAGTGTGGAATAAAAAGTAAGAGGAAAGAAAAGAGAAAATTAGAAGCCAATTCCAGGATGTGCACCATCTGATTAAAAGTTTCAGAAAGAGAGGATTAAAAACCAGAGGGAAGGAAATGATCAAAGGGGCAGTGTAAGAACATTGTCCAAGAAATGAAGGATGTGAGTTTCCAGATGAAAGGACCACCACATACCAGCCAAAGGATGAAAACAGACTTGCATGGGGGCAATCCCTATGATATTTCAAAACACAGGAGACAGAGAGAAGATTCTACAGCTAATACAGCTTATACAGAGGTGAGTAAAAAGGCTCGAGAAACAGAATGACATGGCATGTCGCATAACCAGATGCCAAAACAGAAGGCCTTCAAAATTCTGGGGAAAAATAACTGTCAACCTAATTTCTATGCCCAGCAAAACTACAAATTGGGTGTGAAAGTTGAACAAAGATATGTTTAGATATGCAATGCAAAAAAATGTAGCTTCCAGACTTCCCTGGTGGTGCAGTGGTTGATAATCTGCCTGTTAATGCAGGAGACATGGGTTCGAGCCTTGGTCTGGGAAGATCCCACATGCCACGGAGCAACTAAGCCCGTGCGCCACAACTACTGAGCCCATGCGCCACAACTACTGAAGCCCGCACACCTACAGCCCATGCTCCACAACAAGAGAAGCCACCGCAAATGAGAAGCCCGTGTGCCGCAACGAAGAGTAGCCCCTGCTCGCCACAACTAGAGAAAAGCCCACACACAGAAACGAACACCCAACGCAGCCATAAAAAAAAAAATGTAGCACTCTTTGTTAAGACAGACACTGGAGAATGTGCTCCAACACGACTTGACAACTAACCAAAGAGAGGCAGACAAGAAGTCAAGGAATAGGATTTGTGGAGGAAAACGAAGGAAATCTCAGCCTGAAGGTTAAGGGAGTTGAGCACGTCTAGAGAATGACCAGCCCAGATAGAGCAGGAGGGCAGAAGGTTCTTCTAGAAAGAACATGCATGGCTGTATCACGTTAAATAGCATCCCGCCCGCAAAGGTTCATATCCCTAGAACCTCAGGATGTGACCTTTTCTGGAAATAGGGTCTTTGCAGGTGCTATTAGTTAAGACGAAGTCATACTTACAAGGACCTTAATCCAATATAACTGGCATTGCTTTAAGAAGGCCGTGAGATACACACAGAGAGGAGACATAGAGGGAAGAAGACCATGTAAAGATGGAGGGAGACATTGGAGGAGGGAGATATTGGAGTGAGGCTCCTACAAGGCAAAGAAGGCCAAGGACCGCCAGCAGCCACTAGAAACAAGGGGAGAGGCATAGAGCGTATTGTCCCTCAGAGCCCTCAGAAGGAAGCAGCCCTGCCAAGACCGGACTTTGAACTTCTGGCCTCCAGAACTGGGAGACAATAAATTTCTGTTGTTTTAAGACAAGTGGCAACTTGTTACAGCAGCCCTAGGACACTAATACAGCAGGAATAAAGCAGACAAATAGGAACTAGTGGACTTCACGTTGTTGCATTTGATGATGGGGAACCAGCAGTGGAGGGTTTTCCAGTTCTGTTGCGGACCTGGGAGAATTAGTGACAGCAACACAAAATGAGTCAATAAAAAATAACTCCATAAGTCTGGGATTAACACACACACTATACTATACATAAAATAGATAACCAAAAAGGACCTACTGTACAGCACAGGGAACTCTACTCAGTATTATGTAATAACCTAAATGGGAAAAGAATCTGAAGAAGAGTGGATACATGTATATGTATAACTGATCCACTCTGCTGTACACCTAAAACTAACGTAACGTTGTAAATCAACTATACTCCAAAATAAAATAAAAATTAAATTAAAAAATGACTCCATAAAATATAAAAACTTAAATATTGGAAGTAAAATCAATGTACCTCAGTTGGCTCGGTACTAAACAATATTTACATAGACACGATGATGTATACATTGAATACTGTGATTTAGCCCCAAACTGTGAAAGACTCTAACAGGAAGATGGAGGTGACAGATGAAGAATTTTATACCCTTCCCTTTAATCACAAGGAGTCAACAAATAATGCCTCAGGACTTCCCTGGTGGTACAGTGGTTAAGAATCCACCTTCCAATGCAGGGGATGTGGGTTGGATCCCTAGTCTGGGAACTAAGATCCCACATGCAGAGGGACAACTAAGCTTGTGTGTTCTAGAGCCCACATGCCACAACAAAAAGATTCCACGTGCTGCAGCGAAGATCCTGCATGCCACAACTAAGATACGACGCAGCCAAATAAACAAATAAATAGTTTTTTAAAAGTGGGTCAAGGATGTGAATAGACAGTTTAAAAAAAAACAATGCCTCAGATGGACAAATCAAGACATAGTAGAATATTGTTTAGAAACATGAGAGCAGATAACAAGAGGAGCAGCTCAAGAGCTGGAGGATGTTACGTCTGGGTGGCAGAAGTGGGAGCCTCTTCAGGAGGCTGCTTGCTTTTGTTTGATTTTTTCATTTTAGACTTGTAGTTCTATTTAATTCCTTAAACCAAGTACACATATGGTTCTGAATAGAAAAAATTCTCTGTCTCAGTTGTGGGTACTTTGGGCAAACATGGATTCGGAGGGCCACCTGTTTATGATTATATCTTTAACAGTGAGTCAGTAGAAAAGTTTGAAAAGTGGATAATGGCTTAAGTCATGGTTCTCACTGTGGTCCCTGCAACAGCGGTATCAGCATCACCTGGGACCTGGTTAGAAATGCAGAGTCTCAGGCTCCACCGCTGGCCCACTGGACTGAGACTGTGGGGCGGTGCCCAGGCAACCAGGTTGACATGCCCTCTGCATGGTTCCAATGCAGCTCCAGATGGAGCACCACCAGTCTGAGTTCCCTCAGTGAATGGGAGTTTGACACAGCTCCTATAAAAGCCAGAGGGCACAGACTGACACCTCAGCCACTTGAAAAAGTAAAAGCTTTGGACAAGTAATAAAAACTTCAAAAGCTTGTGCCTTCTGACTCAGGGGTCTCAATTCCAGGATTCTCTATTACACATGGAATAAGCTTTGCCCACAAAAGTATTCGTCACTGTGTTACTTATCACAGTGAAAAATGAGAAACAACCTAAACATCCAAGAAATAGGTATTTGGTCACATACATCCACACAGTGGTTAAAAATGTTTACTGAAGATTTGAAAGAATACAGAGCATGCTTCTGTGTTCATGGAAAGAGGCAAGATTCAAAATTCTACATACAGGACGATTGCAACCATGTGGGAAAAACTGGGAGTATAAAAAAGTCTGGAAGGAAACCCTAGAAAATGTTCAACAGATGGGACTACGGTAATTTTTCTTCCTACTTAAGAATTTTTTTTTGCAGAGTTTTATGGTGGCCACATACTCATTTCAGCAACCTATCTCTGGGGAGGGGGGTGAGTACAAACTGAGGCAGGGGCTGCTGCTTTTGCAAGACAAGAGCCTCTCCCAAACAGACAGCTTTAGACCTTCCTGAGTCCCTTCATGTCCCCTGGGGGTTGTGCATGCAGAGAGGCACGGAGAGAAGGAACCGCTGCTGTTTAATGTGCTGCTCTATCCCCAGAGCCTGGCATATAGTAGATGCTCAATAAATATTTGAGGAAGAGGGACTGCCCTGGTTGCCCAGTGGCTAAGGCTCTGTGCTCCCAATGCAGGGGGCCCAGGTTCCATCCCTGGTCAGGGAACTAAATCCCACATGCTGCAACTAAAAGATCCCACTTGCTTCAACTAAAGATCCCGCGTGCTGCAACTAAGACCCAGCGCAGCCAGATAAACAAATATTTTAAAAATATACTTGAGTAAGAAAAGAAGGCTCTCATTATCTCACTTAAACCTCCTAAAAACCCGTGATGGAGATATCACAATGCACTTTTGTCTCCTTGCTAGACTACAAACCCCTGGAGCGATGGAACCATTTTTGGTTTTGTTTTTGTAATCTCCGTAAGCCTTTCTGAGGACAAAGAGGTGCTCAAAGAAAGTTCAGCAAATTATGATCCTGATATTATAGATGATGAAACTGTCCACGTT
>NW_006794902.1:0-339 GCF_000442215.2 Lipotes vexillifer | reverse complement strand
GAGCAGGAAGGCCAGGAGTAAGAAAGGACATTAGGGCAAATCCTGCAGCCAGGAGTGTAGGCCTGAGCCCCGGGGCTCACAACCCAGGGCCCCCATTTATGTGGTGTGATTTTGAGCAAGTTATTTAACCACGGGGTGCCTCAGTTTCCCCAGCTGTAAAATGGGTGTGGTGTTTACATGTTACAGTACATTTTACTGTAAAAGTAACAGTGCTGGCCTCCTAGTCCTATTAGGATTAAATGAGTTAATACCTATCACACGCTTAGAACAGTGCCCAGCACGTAGCAGTGGCAGAGTATTGTTACAATAGAGCACGAAATTTTATAATTGAATAAACAC
>NW_006794901.1:0-331 GCF_000442215.2 Lipotes vexillifer | reverse complement strand
AGCAGAAGGACTAAGCCCAGAATAAATCTAAAAATACCAAAAAGGTGTCCTAGAATATGAGAGCCCGGACTACAGGGAAGGCACTCCAAAATCGGAGCTTATGAAGGGACGGGGATGATTTAAAGTGCAGTCTTTGAAAGATAGAACTCTTAGGGAAGAATAAAGGCAAAGAGTTAGGGAGACGCATCCGTTGGCGCTTGGGTAATGACGGAGAAAATAAACAAAAGGGGAAAATTAAGGATCTTGCAAGACACAAGAGAACCACAAGATCAGAGCACTCAGGACTTCTCCCTTCATCACCAAAACAAACAAACAAAATAAAAAGGATCTG
>NW_006794900.1:0-2000 GCF_000442215.2 Lipotes vexillifer | reverse complement strand
GAAATCCAATTAAGATCAGTTAGCAAAATAAAGAATTTTTTAAGTGTTCTAACACCTCCTAAGGTGCCAGTTATTAAAAAGGTCAGAACTCACCCCCAAAAGGGCTAACCCTCAACAAAATATCCTGGCTGATCAGTGTGTGAGACAGGCATCTCTTGCTAAGATCCTAGCATCCATGAAATCCCCAAAGACCAAATTTTTAAAAAGACTCAAAAAGGCTATTACAGAATGCCAGCAATTAGATCCAGAGTCAAAAAGAGATGCTGGGAGAAATCTAGATGCAAATCATATAAAGATCACTTCTGGCATTCTCAGCATGGAATGTTGTAAAGTTTACATGAAATTACTCACCACAGTAAGGAAAAATTGGCCACTGTACTGAATCAACATTGGTTCATGTATTAGGGTTCTCCAGGGAAAGAATCAATAGAAGACGTATGGTTATAGGAGAGAGAGAGATCAAGAAGGCAGAGTAGGAGGACGCTGGGCTCACCTCCCCTCATGAACACCTCCAAACTACAACTCCATATATAGTGACTCTTGCTGAAATCAACCTGGGGACTAGCTACAGTTTCTACAACCAAGGCTGTAAAGAAAGATCCACATGGCATCTGGTAGGAAGGGAGAAGTGGTCAGGTTGGGACCTACACTCCTAGTAGGAGACACAGAAGAAGGATCACAGGCTCAGGGATCCTCCCCGAGGGGTGAGAGATTCAAGCCACATATTAGGTACCCCAGCCGTGGAGTCCGACACCAGGAAGACAAGCCCCATTATTTAGTTTGAAGACGAATGGGGCTTACCGGAGGGCTGTAAGAAACCAAGACTCCACTTTTGAAGAACACGTGCACAGACTTGCTTACTCATAGTCACATTGGATGCAACAGACCAAAAACTGCCTGGGGCTCTGACCTGCTTCCCAGGACTGCCCTGGTGTATCCTCCAGCCCACACCAAGCTCCTGTTCCAGCCCTTCTTGCTCCAGTGCTGCTTCCCACTAAGGTGGAGGCTGCTAAGGAGAGTGTGTACACTTGAATGAAATGAAGCTGGCTGGGACCCTCCTGACTTGCCAGCATGTGCATCAGTGCACACACTTGGGAGGGAGTGAAACCAGCTCAGCAGTGTAGTACCAACCTCTACAGTCCCAATCCAGCCTCTAACCAAGGCACACACACTGGGGGAAAATGTGAAACCAGCAGAGAACTATACCCCCAAGCCCTCAGGCACCAGTCACGCCCCTAACCAAGGCAGAAACTGCTATCACACCTGGGAGAAACCCAACCCCCTCAGGGTTCCGGCTCCAGACCCTCAGGCCCTGATCCACCCCCCTTCCCCCATAGGGTGGTGATGGCCATGAGCCTAGGAGAAACCCCAGCTTGCACCTGGCTCTGGCTCTAGCCCTACGCCCTCACAAAGACTGTGGTTGCCAGCACACCCTGGCGGGAGATGCGGCCCGTGTTCACTTCAGATCCAGCTCTCCCACCAAAGCTGCTGGGCACATGCCAACCACACAGGGAGGCTCCCACACAAGGACACGCTATCAAGACTGGGATATGTAACTGTTCTACCTAATTTTATAGAGACAGAGAAAGTTAGACAAAATGAGAAGGCAGAGGAACATGTTTTAAGCAAAAGAACAAGGAAGAAAATGCTAATGAAACAGAGATAATTTCCCTAATAAAGAGTTCAAAGCAATCGTAATAAGAATGATAACTGAACTTGAGGAAAGAATAGATGAACACAGTGAGAATTTTAACAAAGAACTAGAAAACATAAAAAGAACCAGACAGAGCTAAAGAACACAATAACTGAAACGAAAAATACACTAGCGAGAATAAACGGCAGATTAGGTGATACAGAATGCATAAGCGATCTGGAAGATAGAATAATGGAAATCACCTAGTCAGAACAGCAAAAAGAAAAACAAATTTTAAAAATGAGTACAGTTGGGCTTCCCTGGTGGCGCAGTGGTTGAGAGTCCGCCTGCCGATGCAGGGGACACG
>NW_006794899.1:0-270 GCF_000442215.2 Lipotes vexillifer | reverse complement strand
CTATTTTGTCTGATATGAGTATCGCTACTCCAGCTTTCTTTTGATTTCCATTTGCATGGAATACCTTTTTCCATCCCCTCTCTTTCAGTCTGTATGTTTCCCTGGACCTGAAATAGATCTCTTGTAGACAGCCTATATACAGGTCTTGCTTTTGTGTCTTTTCAGCCAGTCTCTGTCTTTTGGTTGAAGCATTTAATCCATTTACACTTAAGGTAATTATCGATATGTATATTCTTATTGCCATTTTGTTAATTGTTTTGGATTTGTTTT
>NW_006794897.1:0-2563 GCF_000442215.2 Lipotes vexillifer | reverse complement strand
GCATGTGGGATCTTCCTGGACCAGGGCTGGAACCCACGTCCCCTGCATTGGCAGGCGGATTCTAAACTACTGTGCCACCAGGGAAGCCCCATTTTCCTTTTTTTGTTCAGCACAGGCTATCTCAGGCCTTTGCAATGGGCTGTCATGTCTGTCCTGAGCCCACATACTGAATCCTGGTAAATACCTACTCATCCTTCAAGTAGACTGACTCCCTTTTATCGCCAGGCTCCCAGGTTGCTTTCTGCACACCTTGATTATAACAAGACTGAGACTGTCTCTTTTCCTAATTTATCTATTCATTAGACTGAGTGCTTCCTGGGGAAAGGGATCATATCTTCTCACTTGTATAACTCCTGTCCCTGATATCTGCGGTGTGCCAAATAAATGTTGGTTTGAATGAACAAGCATTATAGAATTCATCAATCCACCTAAAACTATGTTAGATAAGCATTCAAGTTATTGAGCCCAGAGGCTGTGGAGACAGTCCTGAAACCTAGGCTCCAGCTCCTAGTCCCCAGGCTCTCTGGGCACCCCCCAGGCTGCCTCTCATTATGGTCTCCTGACATTGCTGTGTAATTTTTCCAACCAAGCTGGACACGGAAAGAAAAAAAAAACAACAACTAATCATATGAAAGCACTAGGCTTCATATTTACAGGCCCAGTAGAGGTTTCCAGATGACAGCAAGCAGGCAGTATGCAAAGGCCTGCTTTTAATGTATCAGAAAAGACAGAATTATAGTGTGCCCGCCTTTCATGTGTTGTCTGTTTCGTCTTGCTGAATAAAAGGGAAACTCTGGCTCCAGGCTGATTTTCATTTACAAAAATAGACTAAATTCTAACCCTTAAATTATCAAAAGTGCCATATACTTGACAAGCAGCTAAGCAGAGAGCAGAAACTACCAAGTTAGTAATTAAACAGAGGTTAAGTCAAATTGAAAGAGACAGACATTCTTGTCTGGCGGTCAGAACAGAGGCCTGGAGAGCCCCAGATCCGGCCCTGGTACCTGCACCTGTCAGAGTGAAGACTTGATGTGCAACCATGGTTGCCAAAGAGAGACCCCATGGGCTCCCTCCATCCCCGTCTGACTTCCTGGAAGGTCTTCTAATGTGAGAACCGGAGATGTGTTCTTGTTGAGAGGTGGGATCAGGGGAGGGTAGGCCTGAAAGGAGTCAGAAGGAGGCTGAGGGGACCCAGCTGTCCTCCATTTTCAGAATTTGTTTCCAAATATTATAAGGGACCATGGAAGAGTTTTTTAAATATAAAATGGTTATAGCTTAGGATCTCTTATAAGTACTTCAATATAAATTATTCATTTACTCTAAATATATTGAGTGCTCACAACCGTGGACCAAGCTAAGTCCTAGCCTTGGGTTGTTGACATGCTGGTAGAGGAAGGCAGACAATAAACAAGCAAATAAATGCATAGTATTTCAGGTGGCTCTAAGTGACATGGGCATAACTATAGTAAAGGAGGAGGATAGGGAGATCAGGAGTAGGAGAGAAGGGAGTGGGGGAGAAGGGGAAGATGGAGTTACTATTTATATTAGGCAATCAGGAGAGGCCTTTCTGATAAGGTGATATTTGAGCAGAAATCTACAAGGGGAAGAGAATTTCCGGCAGAAAGAACAGCAAGTGTAAAGGTCTTGAGGTGGAGGAGTGTTTAGCAAGTTTGAGGAAAAGTAAGGATCTCAGTGTGGTCAGATCGTGGCAAGCAAAGAGGGGGTGGTAGGAGATGAGGTTTCAAAAAGATTAAGGGCTAGATCATGTAGGCATTCTAAGAACACTGGCTTTTATTCTAAGTTAAAAATGAAGGCTTTGAAGGCTTTTGAGAAGATCTTACATGATTTACAAGGGTCACTTTGGGCTGCTGTGTTGAGAGTAGAATGTAGGGAGATGAGAAGAAACAGCAAAGGGAGACACAATTGTGGTTTAGGTCAGGTGGTGGTAAAAAGTGGTTGGATCCAGAATAACTTCTGAAAGTAGATCTTGTAGGATTTGCCGATAGTTCGGATCTAGGATGTTAAAGGAAGAAAGGATTCAAGGATGACTTCAAGGATTTTGGCCTGATCAAGAGGAATGATGGAGTTCTGTTTTAATGAGATGGAAAGACTGTAGGAAGAATAGGTCTGGAAGATGGAATACAAATCAAGAATTTGTATCTGGATATGATAATTCTGAGATGCATATTATACCGCTATAACAAGTATTGTGAAGAAGCACAGCTCTGGGAATCAATCGGAATGCAATTTTAATTTTGTTTCCTAATGTCCCTTTAACATTGATTCAGTGGAGGAACATTTTTCCCTGCCATTCGGTGAAAACTCTGGCAGTCACCATGATTTTTCTGGTCACTCTTAGGTATCAGAAAGTCCCATGGTTCTCCTTAAGTAGGAACCCAGACACTTGATTCAGAAACAAGAATGTCCAGTTCAGTTTGTTACTTAATACTTACATCTTCATTAAAAGGTAATGTTTCTTCTGCTTCCAACTTCCTCTACCTTAGCAGGTTAGTTACCCCCACTGGGGAAGAAGTTATGGCTGGGGTTTTTTCCTTTTTTTCTC
>NW_006794896.1:0-382 GCF_000442215.2 Lipotes vexillifer | reverse complement strand
ACCTCCCAATAGGCAACGAATTCCCCACGTACCTGGGTAGGGCAAAAGTAAAAAGAATAAACAAAGACAAAAGAATAGTGACAGGACCTGCACCAGTTGGAGGGAGCTGTTTTGGAGGAAAGGATTCCACACACTAAGAAGCCCCTTCGTGGGCGGAGACTGACAGTGACGGAGAAGAGCACAGCAACAGGGGCGCGGAGGGAAAAGCGGGGAGATTCCCGCACAGAGAATCGGTGCCGACCGGCACTCACCGGCCCAAGAGGCTTCTCTGCTCACGCACCGCGGTGGGCGGGGGCTGGGAGCTGAGGCTCGGGCTTCTGTCGGATCGCAGGGAGAGGACTGGCGGCGTGAACACAGCCTGAAGGGGTTAGTGCACCACGGC
>NW_006794895.1:0-366 GCF_000442215.2 Lipotes vexillifer | reverse complement strand
CCTCCCTCCCTCCCTCCTTTCATTCTTTCTTTCCTTCTTTATTTCTTCCTTCCTTCCTTAAGTTAAATTAAGTATAGATATTTAAATTTAAGGTAAAATTAAATTATAATTTGAAATTATATGTGGAGTTTTATTTCCTAAAGAATAATTTGGAAATTTCAACTCCTATTTTAACTTATATTTTCAGAGAAGGTATTTGGTCCAAATGAAGAATATCTTCAAGTATTGTTCTTCTGTTGCAAGCAAAAAAGGATTTATACTTCTGTTCATGAAATATGGTTGTTTGACAACAGAAGGATAAATATTTTATATTTTAGAAACAACAGTCAGGCTACTGATATTCTTAATGAGTTTTAATAAATCTGA
>NW_006794893.1:0-202 GCF_000442215.2 Lipotes vexillifer | reverse complement strand
ATCAACCTAATTGGCCACTAGGTGGCACCAAAAAAGTATGTCTGAGACACAAAAGCCAGCAAGTAAGGGCTGTTTCCTGCTCTGAGGTGTTTCTGGAGGTGAGCTGTGAGTAAACAAGGGAAGCAAAGCTTCCTTCCCTGAAGGAAATAAGCCAAGAGCCAAAGAAACAGATTGGAAAACACGTTTCCTCAGGTGTCAAAAG
>NW_006794891.1:0-269 GCF_000442215.2 Lipotes vexillifer | reverse complement strand
TGTGCGGGAATCTCTCCGCTTTGCCCTCCGCACCCCTGTTGCTGCGCTCTTCTCCGTGGCTCCGAAGCTTCCCCCCCCCGCCACTCCCCGTCTCCTCCAGTGAAGGGGCTTCCTAGTGTGTGGAAACCTTTCCTCCTTCATGGCTCCCTCCCACTAGTGCAGGTCCTGTCCCTATTCTTTTGTCTCTGTTTTTTCTTTTGCCCTATCCAGGTACGTGGGGAGTTTCTTGCCTTTTGGGAAGTCTGAGGTCTTCTGCCAGTGTTCAGTAG
>NW_006794889.1:0-419 GCF_000442215.2 Lipotes vexillifer | reverse complement strand
TCTACAAGAGATCTAAAGAACCAAGCCCATCAAAATAGAAGAGTATCAATAAACTATCACCAGACTTTACAGGAAAAAGTTAGTGTATTTGCCTATTCCGTGTCCTTTTTCGTAGCGTATCTGAGAAATGATTATATTAAAAACAGGCCCAGAGTTAGGCAGTAATATTGAAAATGACAGTAGGAAAAGGAAGTAAGTTTGTCATGGAGAAGACACTAGCATGGACTAGTATTCTGTTCATAACAGGCCTGGCTGGAATGTGGTCGGTGTTCATTTCTATTATGTTTATTTTCTAATTTCCTGAATAGCTATCAGCTTGAACATTCTTTTAAAGGTAGAATTATTATTGGAGGAATATGAAAGTTGTTTACTTTCTTTACCTTTTTTTGTTTTAGAAAAATTATTTATTTATTTATTTA
>NW_006794888.1:0-384 GCF_000442215.2 Lipotes vexillifer | reverse complement strand
CTCCTGGGCATATGCCCAGACAAAACTCTAATCCAAAGAGACACATGCACCCCTATGTTCATAGCAGCACTAGTCACAATAGCCAAGACATGGGAACAACCTAAGCAAGTGTCCACTGACAGATGAATGGATGAAGAAGACGTGGTACGTGTATACGAGGGACTAGTACTCAGCCGTAAAAAAGAACAAAATAATGCCATTGGCAGCAACATGGATGCAACTAGAGATTATCATCCTAAGTGAAACAAGTCAGAAAGAGAAAGACAAATACCATACGATATCACTTATGTGTGGAATCTGAAATATGACACAAACGAACGTATCTATGAAACAGCAACAGACTCATGGACATAGAGAACAGACTTGTGGTTGCCAAGGGGGAGG
>NW_006794887.1:0-230 GCF_000442215.2 Lipotes vexillifer | reverse complement strand
TGGTTTATCAATTTTGTTTATCTTCTCAAAGAACCAGCTTTTAGTTTTATTGACCTTTTCTATCATTTCCTTCATTTCTACTCATTTTTTTCTGATCTGATCTTTATGATTTCTTTTCTTCTGCTAACTTTGGAGTTTTCTTGTTCTTCTTTCTCTAATTGTTTTAAGTGTAAGGTTAGATTGTTTATTTGAGATGTTTCTTGTTTCTTAAGGTAGGATTGTATTGCTAT
>NW_006794886.1:0-244 GCF_000442215.2 Lipotes vexillifer | reverse complement strand
AGTATCTTTTCTGACCACAACGCTATGAGACTAGATATCAATTACAGGAAAAAACCTGTAAAAAATACAAATACATGGAGGTTAAACAATACACTACTTAATAACCAAGAGATCACTGAAGAAATCCAAGAGGAAATAAAAAAATACCTAGAAACAAATGACAATGAAAACACGACGAACTAAAACCTATGGGATGCAGCAAAAGCAGTTCTAAGAAGGAAGTTTATAGCAATACAATCCTACC
>NW_006794885.1:0-203 GCF_000442215.2 Lipotes vexillifer | reverse complement strand
AGAAGTAGGAAAAAAGAAAGAAAGAAAGAAAGGTAGGAAGGAAGGAAGAAGGAAAGAAAGAAGGAAAGAAAGAAAGAAAGAATGAAAGAAAGGAGGGAGGGAGGGAGAGAGGGATGGTAGGAGGAAGTAGGAAGGAAGGAAGGAGGGAAGGAAGGAAAAAAGTAAGAAGATAAAGTAAAATAAAATAAAGTAAAATATAATAA
>NW_006794884.1:0-289 GCF_000442215.2 Lipotes vexillifer | reverse complement strand
GCCTGGGTCCCCTGGCCTCCACATAGCCACTGGGAGTCAGACTGGGTCATAATGGGGCAGGTGGTGAGGTCACAGTGAGGGAGGGGGATGAAAAGGAGGGCCCAGGGTGGCATTCCCTGGTAACCAGGGTCACGTAAGCTGAGCCTGGACAGTCAAACAGGGCCCGGAGGCCGACACGCCTCCCCTCGAGCGGTCATTCATTCGCTCACCGCCCGCTGATTCACTTGTTCAAATGGCACATTCCGTCTCTCGGCCCCTCTTGAGACTAGGAAGGCCTTGGCCTCAGAGG
>NW_006794883.1:0-258 GCF_000442215.2 Lipotes vexillifer | reverse complement strand
GCACCACAACTTTAAACTTACAGCATTAAAAGCTGTACGTCTCTCTCTGGCTACACTGGTGATTCTCCAGTTAGTTCAATATTTTAAAGGCTGCAGCAGCATGCAAAAGAATTTCATTTTGTTTCTTTTTTTTTAAAAAAAAAGTTAAGAAAGGTATCCAGGAGATGGCGAGTTTTATTTTGTCTTGTCTGGATAGAGGTTTGATTTGCTCTCGAATGTTCCAGGGTGGTGAGAGACTAGGAGAAAGCACAGAATGCA
>NW_006794882.1:0-1054 GCF_000442215.2 Lipotes vexillifer | reverse complement strand
GAACCCGTGTCCCCTGCATTGGCAGGCGGACTCTCAACCACTGCGCCGCCAGGGAAGCCCAAGGCTTCTAATTTTTAACCCTAAGGAAAGAAAAGATTTATTTTAGAGAGAGAAATTAAGCTAAACAGATAACATTTTTAAAAAGATGCGTTTTCAGAGTTCTTTCATATACACTATCTCATCTGACCTTCACATAAACACTGTAAAGATTATTCTTATTCCCATTTTACTGATGCATTAAACTGGGGCTCAGAGAGGTTAATTGACTTGCCTAGAGTGACACAGCCAGGAAAAATACAGGACTCTTCTGTACTACATCAAAGCTAATATCTATTGATGCATAGTGGACAGGGGGGTTGTTATTGTGGTGGTGGGAATTTCAGCTAAGTTAGGCCATTTCTAGAAATCCAAAACAAAACTAATGCAAACACCCCACAAAGAAATGTGTTAGAATTTCAGCAGTTTGTGCTTGTGAGACCAAAAATGCCCTTCTAGAATGCTTACTCAACTCAGTCCTTGTAGTCCCCTCCACCTTGGCCTCACCCGGAATCTGCAGGGCTGTGGTCGAATCAGAGAGCTTGTATCTGGACACAGCGGCTGGGGCCTGGCTGAGGCCTGAACCTCAGTGCAAACAAACCAAATAGGAAGAGAGAAAGTAATCACCAGCAGTTTGCACCTGTTAGTTGGTAATCTGAAGGGAAGCTGTGAAAATTTGTGAGCTATTACTGCTTTTTGGTTTTGTCAACCTGCAGCAAAAACTGAAGGTGTAGTACGTTCTGCAATTTATCTGGCCACAAAACCTCTCATTTTTAGTTCTACCATCGTGATTATAGGAGTGAGTGGCTTCTAAGAGATATTACTCTCTGAGTTTGGGAGAAATTTCTTTTAACTCAGCAAACCTTACTGAGCACATTCTATATGCAGAATATATTTCTAGGTGCTATAGTTCAGTGCTACACAAATATGGACAGTGGGGGCTTCCCTGGTGGCTCAGTGGTCAAGAATCCGCCTGCCAATGCAGGGGACACGGGTTCGAGCCCTGGTCTGGGAAGAT
>NW_006794880.1:0-449 GCF_000442215.2 Lipotes vexillifer | reverse complement strand
GCCTGCGCGTCCGGAGCCTGTGCTCCGCAAATGGGAGGGGCCGCAGCGGTGAGAGGCCCGCATAACGCAAGAAAAAAAAAAAAAAAGAGGTTGTGCAAGCCAGAAAATGGGGGTGTGGAGCGATTAAAAGGATTTCCCCTCACTCCTGCCCAGAGAACCAACTAATATAGAAGCTGAATTGAAAAGGTGACTCCTTTCCGCCCCTTCTGACAGTTTGCACAGATAGGCCTGATCCAGAGATGCTAGACTGGAATCAATTTCCACTCTTGGGCCCCAAACTAGTTGGCTTTAGAAGCATTCCATTTCGAATGCCATAGGCAGAAACCTATGGAGGATCTTTGGATTTTACTTCGAACTTGTAGATAGCTTTCGTTTTTTAAAAAATTATTCAAGTATTTCTATAGTCCAGAAATAGACTATAAACTCCTTGGGGCTTAGGCCACTCTTTC
>NW_006794879.1:0-211 GCF_000442215.2 Lipotes vexillifer | reverse complement strand
GAGACTTTAGGTTAGTTGATCCAGTGGCTCAAAGATATACAGACTCAGGCCCAATCTTGAACCGATGACTGTGGCTAGGGACATAGGATTATTGCGTGAGATCTAGAGTAACTCTGGTCTCACCCTTGGAACTAGCAGGCAGATTCCCCCCAACTTGTGACTGTATGAGGGAGGAAATGCACTAATGAAACTTTGAGACCAGTTAGGAAGA
>NW_006794878.1:0-254 GCF_000442215.2 Lipotes vexillifer | reverse complement strand
AATATTCACAATAGCCAAGACATGGAAACAACCTAAATGTCCATCAACAGATGAATGGATAAACACGATGTGGTACATATATACAATGAAATACTACTCAGCCATAAAGAAAAGAATGAAATAATGCCATTTGCAGCAACAACATGGATGCAACTAGAGATTATCCTACTAAGCAAAGTAAGTCAGAAAGTGAAAGACAAATACCATGATACCACTTATATGTGGAATCTAAAATATGACACAAATGAACCTAT
>NW_006794877.1:0-1249 GCF_000442215.2 Lipotes vexillifer | reverse complement strand
GAGTCACTTTGCTGTACAGCAGTAATTAACACAATGCTGTAAACCAAGTATACTTCAATAAAAAATAAGTTAATTCAATTTTAAAAAAGATTAATTCCTTCAGAAGAACAAGTACTACACACACAAAAAGAGCACCCTTTGAAAGTTTAAATTTTTGAATTTCTTTGCCACTTCCTTAGTTTTGATCATCTTGGACAATATATTTTTAATACTGACTTTTAAAAAGAATTGTGTTTCAGTGTTTGCTATCCTTAGAGAGACAGAAACAGATAAGTACAACTAAATACTTATTTTTCAAAAGTCTCAAAAGTATAAGGGAAATGAAAGTAATTATATCTTCAAATGATTTTGGGATATGTTTCTAATTTCATACTTCTGATGCGATTAAAGATTAAAACTGTATTAAGACATTTGAGACATGCCGCATTGGTAGTAAATGAATTTAATTTTGTGTAGAGTGGTAGAAATATTTTCTTCAGCAAACATACCTGCAGATATAAAATCACAACCATAAATCTACAAAAAAGCAAGCTATTGAATGAAATCTGACTGGTTATTTCCCTGAAGTATGGATCTGCCAATAATTTAATTTACTACTTGCTAACAGAAGCCCAAATTTAAATATACATATATATATATACATATATATGTGTGTGTGTGTGTGTGTGTATATATATATATATACCTTCAATTTTAAATCATTCATATATATGAACAAGTATACATACACATATATAACAACTGTTCATATACATACATACATACATACATATATATATATATATATATATGTGTGTGTGTGTGTGTATATATATATATATACCTTCAATTTTAAATCATTCATATATATGAACAAGTATACATACACATATATAACAACTGTTCATATACATACATACATACATACATATATATATATATATATATATATGTATGTATGTATAAACAATTTAAATTAAAGAAAGTACATCTGGTGGCCTATTTTTTCCCCCCAATTTCTAAAGAACACCATATTCTATTCTAGGCAGTGGAATGTCAATCCACCTTAAGGGTTGTTCAATGAGCATATCTGAGAAACCACTGGTTTAGCCAATGATGTACTTATTGAGGGAGGCCCTAGTGCCACTGTCAAGAGCTTATCCACGGGAGAGATAAGAAGGTACTTGTTTGGTTTGTGAAAAGGAGTAGTAGTGAGGAATGGCAGGTAGCTGCAGGCTGATGACACGTGATGTCCATATATATGTAGAAC
>NW_006794876.1:0-2706 GCF_000442215.2 Lipotes vexillifer | reverse complement strand
ATGGCTCATGGGCCCAGCCACTCTGCGGCATGTGGGATCTTCCCGGACCGGGGCATGAACCCGCATTCCCTGCATCGGCAGGCGGACTCTCAATCACTGCGCCACCAGGGAAGCCCCAAGTTTTAACTCTTGACAGAAGAGTTAAAGGAGATTTGGTGAACTTAGCATTTCACACTAACTAGAGTTCAAACCCAAGTTTGTTTATGTTTGACAACACACTCCTTAAGTGTACCTCCTCTCAAGTCTACATCTCTAACCCCAGCTCCTCTCATGAGCTCCCGAACCATATTTCCAACTATCATGAACATCCTTACGATTATTCCACAGCCACCTGAAATTCAACACAGCCCACAGCTGAACTCATCAGCTTCTTGGTCACCTTTATTCTCCTTCTGGGTTTCCTATGCTGGTTCTTGGCATCGGCATTCTCCTTATCCCCAAGGCTGTGAGTCATGGAGTTGTCTTTTACCTTCCCCTCACCTTCACTCCTCCTATCCAGCAGTTTGCCCCCCTGATTTCCAGTGTCATTGGCATTATCTTGGGTCAGTTCTTCATAATCTCTTGCTTAGACTTATAAAGATTCTTTAACTTGCTTTCCTGGCTCCAGCCATGTTTGAACACAGATTGACCCTCCTAAATTCACTTGACTAACACTCCACTGCCCAGGTCCCCTTGGCATGTCGTTCTAGGGCCTTCATAAGTCAGCTGTGTTGTATCTTTCCAGCTGTTACCATCACTTTACTCTTCCTCTGTACTCCAGCCACAGTATTACTTTCTGGTCTCCCCAAAGAATTGTTTATTCTCAGCACCTCTGCCTTTGCTCATACTGACCCATCCACCTGGAATGCTTGTCTTCCTTTTGTCGCGTATCACCCAGAATTAACTCCCTCTTGTCCTTTGAGGTTCACTTTAAAAGTTGCCTCTTTTTGTAAAGCCTTCCCCCATCTACTCGGTTCCAATCAGTTACTGATTTCTCATTCTCTTTATCGATATTTATCGCATTTAATTGTCAGAAAAACTCTGTGGTGTTGCTCTATGAATAAAAAATGCCGAGTTCAGGAAGATAAGAAACTGCTTAAAGTCACATACTTAGTGGGGAACAGAATTGGTATGAAAACCGGGGATCCCAGACTCTTTGCATTTCATCTTACTTAATTGCAAGTGCCGTCAGACTGGTCCTGTGTGTCATTAATTTCTATAACACAGCACCTATCACAGTGTTCTGAACATAGTAAGTGCCCAAGAAATGTTGGTTGAATCTGTGTAGGAATCTGCTCCGCCTGTCAACCCTTCAGATGCTTGAGGACTGAGACCCGATACTTCCCCAAAGCTGTTTTTTCCAGGTTTCTTAGGCAAAGCTCTCTTAAGACCATGCTACCATCCTAGTTACATTTCTCTGGATACATCATGGTCAGCAATATCCTCCTTAAAATAAACCCAGAACTGAGAGCAGTAGTCCTTGGGGGCTTCAGATAGTGTAGAGAATATAAACTTACTAAATAGAGGCATCAAACTTGTTCAGATGCAGCCTAAGAGTGAAGATGGTTTCTTTAAATAGTTGCCAGACAGTGCAGGCTCATGGTTATCTTGTGGCCTGCTGAATTCTCTGGGGCTTCTGATGTGATGTCAAGCCACGTTCTCCTTCGCTAATTGCGTATTTGAACCTCCATCCAGTACTTTTAATTGTATTCATGCCAGCCAACGTCTTATTAATGTTAGTCATTAATTCTGGCCATTTAAGGGCCTTCAACATCCAAATGCTGCCTGCGGATAAATAATGGCAGAGGACAGAGTTGAAATAAGGTCTTCCTGGTTTCCAGGCCTCTGCTCTTCCCAACTAGGTTATGCTGCTAGGAGCTTTTCTAGCTGTAGACCACCAGTAGCGTAGCTGCCTTTAAACTCTAAGACAAAAAAGAAAAAGAAATGAAAAGCTACAGTAACCTTCATATGTTTCCTCAGGGGTGGCAGTGGCAGGCCAGCCTCAGATCCAATGTCCAGCTTTGGCAGGGTCTCTCCCTCCCTGCAGCTGGGTAACAGTCCTGCAGAGAAGGACAGCAGGTTCTTTTGTCCCCTGCACTGGACCCACACATACCCCTGAGTACAGAGGGTATAGTTAGGACTTTCCTCTTAACATGGGTCCACAGGGCATATGCACTCAGGCTTTTGTTCCTGTTTGAAATCTGCCAGTTCAATTCCCACACCAAGAGTGTGTTAAGAGACTTCTGTGGGTCAAGCATTCTTGGGGTTTCACCACAGAAAGTTCTGGGAAGTTAAATATCTACTTACCAGAAAGCAGATGAAGTGAAAATTACTGTGGAAAAATACTTGATGTGAAGGTAATTCTAAAATCAAGTTTCAAGATTGGCTAATAATTTGATATGTGTGTGGGTATAGGTTGTCTTTACAGATTTTCACTATTGTAAGTGTTTGGAATAACTAAAATATAATAAGATCCTGATATTATATGATTCTTTGCTGCCTAAAGCTAGATATTCTGTCTCGATGGATCTGGAAAATAAGCAAATGGATAAAGCTCTTAGTCAGAAAAATGTGTGAGTGACCTTATCTTCATGTTTCAATAGACAGAGTCATTGTGAAATCAGGAGTCCCTCTTTTCTCGGAGACTTCAAGCAGATCTGAAGAAGGGTTTCTCTAAATTCGTAAGAATCTTGTCGAGGGCTTCCCTGGTGGCGCAGTGGTTGAGAG
>NW_006794875.1:0-705 GCF_000442215.2 Lipotes vexillifer | reverse complement strand
AAAAGAATGGTATAGGCTATTCTGATCTTGTGGCTTCCTGGTAGACAAAATGCTTTCAAGGGATAGGTCTTTATTTGCTCTGTATATTTCAAAAAGAATATATCTTGTTTAGTACTATAAAATTCATGTGCTGTTTGTGGTGGATTGGATCACTGGTCTCCATTCTTTAATCTCTTTGCCATGGCCTCATGGGAAACAAGAGACTTCTCCCCTGCCCCTTGACTTTGGGTTTCTCCATGTGACTTGTGCAGGTGAATGGAACATTAGTGGATGTGATGCAAACAAAGATTTGAAATGTGCTTATGTAATTAGTTTTGCTCCTCTTGAACTCTTGCCTTTCACCATGAAAATACGCTTTGGAGAGCTCCTTGTCCAAGAAGGAGGAGGGATACATGTTAGGAGGGCCCTAACTCTTACCTTCGAATTACAATGGAACCCAGCCTTTATCAGTAAAACACACCCAACTATCCCATAGATGCATGAATAAGCAATACATGCTTATTGTTGAATACGAAAAAAAAATTTTTTTAATTTTGTTCTTCAAAAGAAGAGCAAAGAAGAAAATGAAAATAAAAAGACAAGTCACAATCTAGGAGAAATTATTTTCAAATCATGTCATGGGCTTCCCTGGTGGCACAATGTTTGACAGTCCGCCTGCCGATGCAGGGGACGCGGGTTCGTGCCCCGGTCCGGGAAGATCCCACA
>NW_006794874.1:0-1059 GCF_000442215.2 Lipotes vexillifer | reverse complement strand
CGAACCCATGTCCCCTGCATCGGCAGGCGGACTCTCAACCACTGCGCCACCAGGGAAGTCCATGAAGGTGTTTTTTAAAGAAGAGATTAACATTTAAATGAGTAGATTTTGAGTAAAACAGCTTACTCTCAATAATGTTGGTGGGCTTCATCTAATCAGTTGGAGGCCTTAAGAGAAAAAAGACAGACTTCCCCTGAAGAAGAGGAAATTCTGCCAGCAGATTGCCTGTGGACTTGAGCTGCAACATCAGTTCTTCCCTGGGTCTCCAGCCAGCAGGCTTACCCTGCAGATTTTGAATTTTCCAGCCTCTATAATCACGTGAGCCAATTCCTTAAAATAAATCGTATATATTTATTACTTTATGATAAAATAAATCATATATATTTATGCCAAGTTCCTCTTCAAGGACCCACCAGCCAGCCATGAGTTGGAGCTCTTGAAGCCAGTAGCTGTTCCTTCACGGTACTTTGCCCACCTGGCTGGTGATATAGACATCAGTCACACTGGTACTCAACTCCACCACCGGCCCACAGGCCCCCTCCCTGAACCTGTGACAACCCTTGTTCTGGGACTCTTTGCAGTGCATGTTTCCTGAGAGAGTTCTGTGGTGGGCATTCCCCAGGCAGCCCCACAACTATGCTTTTGGGAGGCAAGGTGCGGGCAGGGCTGGGCCCCATATATATGTATATTTAAATTCCAAATGTTCTATTTCTCTGGAGAACCCTAATACAGAGTCTTTACACATCTTCCTTTGGAAACTTGGAAGAGTCAATTTGTTGGGCCCCTTGGCCCAGTGTCTTGGGTCTTAGAAGTGCTGAGTCTTGCTGGCCCGGAAAAGGCGTGTGAAATTCACCAAGGTGGCAGGATGTGTGTTTCTCTGGGTCCCATCTTGGGAGAGTTGCTGAAGGCAGACCCGATTTGGTTCAGAATTCCACTGGAAGCTCAGAATTATTGGGGATCCTAAAATAGGACCCATGTAAGACCCGAAAGAAGACTTTCCTTGAGGTCTCCAGGGAAGGAGGACTTCAGAACTTCAGAGAAGGAGGTCTCCAGGGAAAG
>NW_006794873.1:0-1839 GCF_000442215.2 Lipotes vexillifer | reverse complement strand
CTTCCCGGACCGGGGCATGAACCCACGTCCCCTGCATCGGCAGGCAGACTCTCAACCACTGCGTCACCAGGGAAGCCCGTCGTGCCAAGTTTTGTGATATAGCTGGGAATCTAATTTGAGGATGTCTGATGAGAGAGTTATGCTGAGGACGATGATGATTATTACTATTTTTATTATTGCCGGGATAAACTGTGCTGTGGCTGAATCTCAGGTGATTTTTGCTGCCTCTCAGCTTTTTTTTTTTAAAGATGTGTTTTTTTCCAGCTTTATTAAGATATAGTTGACAAATAACATTGTGTTCCACGTGATGATTTGATACATGTGTACATTGAGAAATGATTACCACAATAAGGTTAGTTAACACCTCCATCACCTCATATAATTACCTTTCTTGGGGGGGCGGGGAGGTGAGGACATTTAATATCTACTCTTTTAGCAACTTTCAAGTTTATAATAGTTTTGTAAACTATAGTCACCATGCTGTACATGACATCCCTAGGCAGTATTCATTTTGGAAGTTTGTACTGTTTGATCAACATCTCCCTGTTTCCCCCACTCTCCTAGCCCCTGGTAACCTCTAGGTTGGGTTTAGTTTCTACCCTGCTACTTACTAACTCTGTGACCTTGAGCAAGTTACTTAAGCCATGCCAGTTCTGTGTGTGTTTTTTCACTTACAGAACTCTGGAGTGGATATTAAGAGAATTTTGGGAAAGTCCTTGCTATACAGCAGACGTTGACTAAATGTTATTTGTTTCCTTCCTAGTCTATACTACTTCTTGTAGTCAAACTATTTTTGCTCCTTGGATGATACCACAAATTAATAATTCACCTCAAACACAGTGTGTATATGACACTGCATTAGTGCTGAATGTCTGATGTGAAAATGAAGCCCTTTCTTAGAATCACGGTGGGTTATTTTCACATATCTTAGGCTCTTTGTTTTACCTATTGACTACTAGACAATTAGGATCATTTACAATTCAGTCTTGAACAAGTTCAAAAGTCACTGAACTTAAGCTGAAAGACTAAGGAGCTTAATGAGTCTGTTAAGGATTTGTGAAGTTAGAACATTTTATCCTGTAGAAATTTTATATCCCAATTATTCGGGTTATAATGGAGCCAACATATTAACTTGGATTGGAAAATGAATTGTTTTCAGCCATTTTGAGGACATTGAATTCCAAAGATGTATGTACAAAGATGCACACTTATGTTCAGAACACTTATGTTCATAATAAATTAATGATTGAGAAGGGGTTAAGGGAGGAGGTTCACCAAAGAGTAGAAATCTTTTTCAGTTCTTTTACTCCTCCCCTTACCTAGTTCCTTCCCACTCCGCCTCTCAGCCCACTGTCTTTTATGGACATATATTCTTTTGTTCAGTGAGGCATATCTCAATAGATGTTGCCAGGAGCAGAGAAATCACTATAGGGGATAGTACCACTACCAAACAGATACTTACATCCAGATGATTTTCTAATTATTCAGGGGAGATATTTTTGAGTAAAGAGCTCTCTAGTATTTCTAGTCATCTCCAGATTACAATCTCCACACTGTAATAGTCCAGTAGACCAGGTAGTTTTCATTCAGTTCCCCAAAGTGAAGGCACATACCACTTGTAAAAGAGATAATTTTAGATAGTATACCTGAGGGACATGGCATTAAGAAAACATCAAAATCACAGATTTTTGAACTTTAACAATTCCTCTAATTAGGGAAGAAAGAACCTCAGTTTGATGGCAGCATATATTTAATAACTAGTACTACATAATGTAGCTTTTTTGTGTGTGTGTGGTACGCGGGCCTCTCACTGTTGTGGCCTCTCCCGTTGCAGAGCAC
>NW_006794872.1:0-240 GCF_000442215.2 Lipotes vexillifer | reverse complement strand
ATCCCCTTGTCTTTATTTCTTCTGCTCCTGCCCAAGGTCAAGATTCATTATCTCTAACTTGTATCCTTAACATAGCCTTCATTCCTTCTGATGTCCTGCACTCTCTTTATGATGCGTCTAGGAGTGATTTTCTGTTTTCTATCCTGATGAGAATTCAGTGGGCTTCTAGAGTCTGTGGATTGGTGCATTTCATCTGCTCTGGAAAATGTTTGACCACCATCTTCTTTCCCATTTCTCACT
>NW_006794871.1:0-1732 GCF_000442215.2 Lipotes vexillifer | reverse complement strand
TCCCTCCCTCCCCTCACACAGCTAATTACAATACGTTGGCCTGAGGGGCTCAACCAGATTCCTCACATTAGCCCCCCTCCAATGGGAATTCAGATTCCAGTTCCTTTCTTCTCAGACAAGTAAAAACTTTCCTAAAATTAAGTTCCTGGAGGATGAAAGGCAATTAGTTCATTGTGCTCTCACTACAGGATTTTTTTTTTTTATCTTCACACGAAGTAAATTGAAAAATAATTTTGACAAGAACAGCTCACAGAGAACTAAAACAATCCCCAGTTGTCCAGAAGGTCACTAAAACAAGCAAGTCATAGAACGGTCTCTGTGCTGGGCCAGAAGTGTTCACTCTTTTCCAGATAAGCTTTCTCAATTTCTAATGAACTTTCAAGATGGAAGATGGACATCGCTTGCCCTTTGCAAAAATGTATTTTGTTTTTAATGTGTCTTGTGAAATTAATCTGGCGAACGAGTGCTTATCATGGGCAGTTAAGTGTTAGCAGGTCTCCATGGTTAGAGGCCCGAGGAAGGCCGAGCGCCCCTCTGCTCCCCGATTCCCAACACGGCCCCAGGGTGCATCACTCATCCACCCTCGTTTCCACATTTCAGGAAGAGGAATGCAAAGTCGTCTGCTTTCTGTTCCAAAGATTTACATGTCTGGTTTCCCATCTCATTGCCGACCAGTTTATAGGAGCTTACAGGAAACACCTTTCCATGAAGTGCACCTGCCCCACACTCTGGGGCTCACGAAGGATTCTGTGAACCTCACAAGCTTGGATATAGTTTCTCACACTCAGTTTAGAACCAATTCATTACTTCAGCAAACATTTACTGGCTCTCTGCTCTACAGGGCTCTACACTGGTAACTGTTCCTCAGAATTGTTCAGAGTTTGGGGGAGAAAATATGAGTTAATAGACAACACAATACGATGTCATCAGTGTTTTAAAACCAGTGTCCTAAGAGTAGGGACTCTGGGAGCTCAGAGGGTTTTTTGAGGGTTCCCAGAAAGCTTTCTGGAGAAAGTGACATCTACGCTGAGGTTTACAAGTAAACAGGAATTAGCCACCAGATGGAAATGATGGGAGAGACTTTCCAGGTCAGCTCAAACTTGCTGTAGTTGAGTCTGGCTCAGACATAGAATTCAACACGCAGAAGTTGAGATGAGGGGAAAGAGGAGGTTCCACATGACGGGGAGCCATTTGGCCACAACAGCAAGATTTAATTAATAGCAAGCACAGTGCACCCCCTGTGCAAATAAAAACATGCAAAGGGTGCTAAATCCAGGAGGGCCGTGGTAGCATAGAATTTAAGCAAAGTATGTTTCAAGAACGTGAGAAAATGATGAACAGGGTATGAGAGAGAGACTGAATATATTACAGGACATCAGCCAGACCATAAATAAGAGAGAACGCTGACCCACGACCTGCAGCAACCAGCCCTGGAAGCCAAACCCCAGCTTCTGCAGCGATAGGCTCCATACGGCCAAGACTCCGTCAGTACCTGACAGCTTTCCTAGGTTCACCTTCACTTCCAACTTGGACCAACCAGAGAAAACCAGATCTGCTGCCCTAGCCAATCACATAGGAGGCCCTGGTCCTGGTTAGCCCACCGCCAGCTTCCCAGTGCCCACCGCCTCCCATCAAGACACACCTGAAGCCTCACCTTTTGTTTTTTCTCCGTTAAGCTTCCCCACGCCCCTGCCTGCCCTCGGGTCTCTGTCAAACACAACGGTGCGGGGGG
>NW_006794870.1:0-558 GCF_000442215.2 Lipotes vexillifer | reverse complement strand
TTTGTTAACACTTGTTAATATAGATAAGATTAAGGCCCCAATTTTCTTATGAAAGCTTACTACATGGGGCTGGTTTCACAGAAATATCATAACATTATATGCAGTCAAGTTGCACTGATATTCCATATGAGGAAACAAAACCTGTGAAAGGACTTAAATACGAAAATAATTATGTAAATGATAAATATTATTTATTATTAAGTATAATTAGTAGTTGTCAAGCAGGTCCTTTTCTCCCAAAGAGCCACAAATCTTTCAAAATGAATGCTTGCAATTAATAATATTTAGGTAGGGGAAAAATGAGTTTTTCTCAGCTTTTCCATCATAACCTAGATACTGCCAGGCAAACAACTTGATAGAATCAGTGGAAGCTTCAACAGGTGATAATCTCCTCTTGCTCTCCAATTTATCACTAAATGGCTTTTCTATGGATTGCAATCATTGAAAGGTTGTAACTGTAGCCTTCTGCTATATTTACCACTAGAAAGTTTCTTGTTACATGGAGCGTGCTGTTCTAATAAGTAGTGGGTTTTTCACAAACTTGTTTATCATTCACAA
>NW_006794869.1:0-222 GCF_000442215.2 Lipotes vexillifer | reverse complement strand
CTTTCTGCCAGGCAGATGCACTTGGCCAGGTTTCTGCGGATGCTTCTGCGACTTGCTGATGAGTTTGGTGTAGCAGTGGTAATCACCAACCAGGTGGTAGCCCAAGTGGATGGAGCAGCCATGTTTGCTGCAGATCCTAAAAAACCTATTGGAGGAAATATCATTGCTCATGCCTCAACAACAAGACTGTACCTGAGAAAAGGAAGAGGGGAAACCAGAATC
>NW_006794868.1:0-246 GCF_000442215.2 Lipotes vexillifer | reverse complement strand
GAGTCCTCAAAGACCCTCCCTCTACTCTGACTGAGCACCCGGCACTTTTCCATCATGGCTCCCCTGCCCTTCCCTCCCCCTAGACCTGAGCCCATAAAACAGCAGAAGCCCTTAGCTTGGGACTGCCTGGGTAGCGAGGCCACCTCCCAAGACCCCAGGTCTATACTGATCGACCTGACCCTCACCCAGCGCCGTTCCATGGGGAAAAATGGAATATGGAGTCTGGCACTCTCTCCAAATTAGCCT
>NW_006794867.1:0-910 GCF_000442215.2 Lipotes vexillifer | reverse complement strand
GAGTGGTGAGAGTGGGCAACCTTGTCTTGTTCCTGATCTTGGTGGAAATGCTTTCAGTTTTTCGCCATTGAGGATGATGTTGGCTGTGGGCTTGTAATGTACGGCCTTTATTATGTTGAGGAAAGTTCCCTCTACACCTACTTTCTGCAGGGATATCATCATAAATGGGTGTTGAATTTTGTCAAAAGCTTTCTCTGCGTCTATTGAGATGATCATATGTTTTTTCTCCTTCAATTTGTTAATAGGGTTAATCACATTGATAGATTTGCGTATATTGAAGAATCCTTGCATTCCTGGAATAAACCCCACTTGATCATGGTGTATGATCCTTTTAACGTGCTGTTGGATTCTGTTTGCTAGTATTTTGTTGAGGATTTTGCATCTATGTTCATCAGTGATATTGGCCTGTAGTTTTCTTTCTTTGTGACATCCTTGTCTGGTTTTGGTATCAAGGTGATGGTGGCCTCGTAGAATGAGTTTGGGAGTGTTCCTCCCTCTGCTATATTTTGGAAGAGTTTGAGAAGGATAGGTGTTAGCTCTTCTCTAAATGTTTGATAGAATTCCCGTGTGAAGCCATCTGGTCCTGGGCTTTTGTTTGTTGGAAGATTTTTAATCACAGTTTCAATTTCAGTGCTTGTGATTGGTCTATTCATATTTTCTATTTCTTCCTGATTCAGTCTTGGTAGTTTGTGCATTTCTAAGAATTTGTCCATTTCTTCCAGATTGTCCATTTTATTGGCATAGAGTTGCTTGTAGTAATCCCTCATGATTTTTTTATTTCTGCAGTGTCAGTTGTTACTTCTCCTTTTTCATTTCTAATTCTATTGACTCTTCTCCCTTTTTTTCCTGATGAGTCTGGCTACTGGTTTATCAATTTTGTTTATCTTCTCAAAGAACCAGCTTTTAGTTT
>NW_006794866.1:0-257 GCF_000442215.2 Lipotes vexillifer | reverse complement strand
CATTCCTGCATGTGTTTGCTGGCAATCGGTATATCTTCTTTGGAGAAATGTCTAATTAGGTCTTCTGCCCATTTTTGGATTGGGTTGTTAGTTTTGTGCATATTGAGCTTCATGAGCTGCTTGTAAATTTTGGAAATTAGCCCTTTGCCAGTTGTTTCATTTGCAAATATTTTCTCCCATTCTGGGTGCTGTTGTTTCGTCTTGTTTATGGTTTCCTTTGCTGTGCAAAGCTTTTAAGTTTCATTAGGTCCCATTTG
>NW_006794865.1:0-1189 GCF_000442215.2 Lipotes vexillifer | reverse complement strand
CATTCTGCCTATTTTCATTGGCTTTAAATGCAATTCCAAACCACCTCCTGAAATAGGTTTCCTACAATTTTGCCTCACTTTCAAGTTCTCTTCGTAGCCTAACTTCAGTATATTTTTGGAAGAAAGCTGTCATCCATAACTCTGCAGGTTTGTGAAATACTGTGGCCCTGAGCTCCTTTCCTCCCCTCGCTTTCTTGTGAGCTGGCCGGCATCCCGCAGGATTGCTTCAGACCCTAGTCAGGTTCAGGCACGGCATGCTGAGGCTTTGCTTCATTCTTCTTGCTGGTGGGAAATTAGAGTTCAATGTGCTCGTCCAAACACCTACAGCTAGTCTCTCGTTGGTTCTCCCCATTCCTGTCCATCTTACGCAGAAACCACAAAGTGTGCCAAAGACGTGTTGAAGGCACTAACTCTGCAAGAGTGAGGAGTGTCAGGAAAGCGTCTTGAACGGCCAACACGTGTTCCAGGGAACGTAAACTGAGATGCAATTTAGAAACGTTGCCCGATCACACGGTGGACCATACTCTGGGTTTCCCATGAATGTTTTAGTGGAAGGAAGAATCCATTAAACCTGGGGAGTTGGGCCCCATGGAATGGATACCATGCAGTATGACTTCAAAGGCTTTGCCTTTGCTTACGAAACCTCACCAATCCTGTCAGCCCCTAGTGTCCAGCCTTATGTCTCACACAGCTGTGGGTATAGATGTGGTAAATCCAGGTTTCATCCCGAGCCGTGAATGAATTAAGTAAGAATGTCTCTCTATTTCCCTGTCATTGTGTTTTGGTTTTGAAAGTTATTTTTATAATGGGATTTGGCTGATTTTCACTGCTGTGCTTATGTCGCTCTACACACGCTCGCTTCTCTTACGGATACATATAGATACATAGGGTCTTGGATTCCTACCAGTCAGGTCTATTCCTATGCGTTGAATATGGGGTGTTGAGTCCATTTCGTGGAGCAAGGAGTAGATCTTGTCTATTACGTATTTGGATTCTGGAACGGTATCTGTGCTGATCTCAATCTCTGGTTTTATGCAGCACCCCCACTCAGCTTTCCCCTTACGCAAGTATAAGTTTGTTTTCTAAATGAGAGACTCTCTTATGTTTTGTAATTTTTTCCATGTGCAGAAAAGTTTACAATCCGTGTATTAGTGACACTGTATAATATTTCTTTTTCCGTGTGACTTAT
>NW_006794864.1:0-535 GCF_000442215.2 Lipotes vexillifer | reverse complement strand
TTCTTCCTTCCACTAAAACATTCATGGGAATCCCAGAGCATGGTCCACCGTGTGATCGGGCAATGGTCCTAGAATGCATCTCAGTTTACGTGCCCTGGAACACGTGTTGGCCATTCAATACGTTTTCCTGACACTCCTCACACTTGCAGAGTCAGTGCCTTTAACGCCCTGTTTGGCACACTTTGCAATTTCTGCGTAAGATGGACAGGAATGGGGAGAACCAAAGAGAGACTAGCTGTAGGTGTTTGGACGGGCACATTGACCTCTATTTTCCAACCAGCAAGAAGAATGAAGCAAAGCCTCAGCAGGCCGTGTCTGAACCAGACTAGGGGCTGAAGCAATCCTGCCGTTGGCAGCCAGCTCACAAGTAATCGAGGGGAGAAAAGGAGCTCAGGGGCACTGTAATTCACAATCCTGCAGAGTTACAAATGACAGCTTTCGTCCAAAACCATATTGAAGTAAGTCTGCGAACAGGACTTGGAACTGAGGCAGAATTCCAGGAAACCGATTTCAGGAGGTAGTTTGGAATTGCATT
>NW_006794863.1:0-632 GCF_000442215.2 Lipotes vexillifer | reverse complement strand
TTGCAGTGGTAAATGGGAGTGTTTCCTTAATTTCTCTTTCAGATTTTTCAGCATTAGTGTATAAGAATGCCAGAGATTTCTGTGCATTAATTTTGTATTCTGCTACTTTACCAAATTAATTGATTAGCTCTAGTAGTTTTCTGGAAGCACCTTTAGGAATCTCTATGTAAGGAATCATGTCATCTGAAAACAGTCACATCTTTACTCCTTCTTTTCCGTTTTGCAATACTTTAATTTCTTTTTCTTCTCTGATTGTTGTGGCTAAAACTTCCAAAACTATGTTGAATAATAGTGGTAAGAGTGGATAACCTTGTCTTGTTCCTAATCTTAGAAGAAATGATATCAGTTTTTAACCATTGAGAATGATTTTGGCTGTACGTTTGTCATATATGGCCTTTATTGTGTTGAGGTAAGTTCCCTCTATGCATACTTTCTGGAGAGTTTATATAATAAATTGGTGTTGTTTTTTTCAAAAGATTTTTCTGCATCTATTGAGATGATCATACGGTTTTTCTTCTTCAGTTTGTTAATATGGTTTATTACATTGATTGATTTTCATATATTGAAGGATCCTTGCATTCCTGGGATAAACCACACTTGATCATGGTGTATGATCCTTTTAATATGCTGTT
>NW_006794862.1:0-1019 GCF_000442215.2 Lipotes vexillifer | reverse complement strand
CAGAATTTACATAAGAGGATAAATATTATGAATCAATCTTCCTTTTAAAGTCACATGACAGAAAATTCAAGCTCTGTGCATTGTTTTAAAGTCTAATGAAAACATTTCTTGGGCCACCAGTATTGGCAATGTAGAAAATTTTAAATATTGGAGATGGGATTATGGAGGAAAACATGAAAATTTCAGATGTCTTCTATCTTACAAAAAGTTATCGACCCGTCAAAGCCACTCCCTATGTGCCAGGAAACGATCTGGCATAAACCAGTCCTGTCAGTAGAGGAGGTCACAGTGACATTTGCGTTATTAACACTTCTAGACTTCTACTTTTTCCAAGAATAGAAGCAATATGTTTAATAATTCCCCCACCCCCAAATCCTTAAACTCAAATCACAGGCACAGAATGTAAGCAAATCTGGGATGTTCTCCAACAGATAAGCAATTAGCACAGCTATGTTATTCTCAAAAATACTGTCTAGATATTCCTTCCTCTAAAATCAAATGCTCAGTGGCCACACTTCTAACCATCTGCATTAGCTGACATTAAATGCATTTATTGTGCCACAAGTCCATCTAAGCTTCCTTTTAGGTATTTTTTAATATGTCCAAGAGACAACACCTGCTTCAGGTTTATTTAGGGGCATTGACCTATAAGGACTCAACTCCATTTTTAAGGTTTGACTAACTATTGTGGATTTATTGAAGAAAAAGGACAGGAGAAAAAAAAGCAAATCACAACAAACCTCTTTAGGTCAGTTAAAGGCCATTATCTCTAGCTGGGATATTAAAAAAAATTAATCTCACCAGCCCGCACTCCTAAAGTTAATGCCACTTCTAACAATCAACAGCAGGAAAAATAAACCTGCTAACAAACAGCCCACTCATTAGCAAAAAGCAGTTTAAACTCAAATGCTGAGACCAAAGTATAATACTACTTACTCAGACTGTCCCAGCCACCGTCAGCCACCAGCGAGGAAGGAAGAAATAACTGCTTAACAGAACAAAATAAGCTTAGTATTTCT
>NW_006794860.1:0-1310 GCF_000442215.2 Lipotes vexillifer | reverse complement strand
TGGGCCCGTGAGCCATGGCCGCTGAGCCTGCGCGTCCGGAGCCTGTGCTCCACAGCAGGAGAGACCACAACAGTGAGAGGCCCGTGTGCCGCAAAAAAAAAAAGAATAAGTGAATTCAGTCTCCTACTTCTCCAGCTCTGCCCACTCTAGTGGGCACTCTCTTCCTTTACTTCCTATTTAGGGCATCTTTTTGGATTTTCAGGCCAACAATCTCTGAATAAGCTTTTACTTTACTTTCCTATGGTATCAATATTAATAAATCCCATAAGTCTACTTTGTGATATTTCTAAAATCAACTTAGTTACCTTCATACCACCTCCCAAGGTCAAGCTTTACTTCCTCTCCTCGGATTACCCTAATTGGTCCTTCCTATTTCATTCTCTGAACCATCTTGCACAACATTTCCAATCTCGTTTCTCTTTCTAGGTCCCTGAGTGCCAATCAGAGTGAACCACTGACAGTTCCCTAAGTCTGGGAAGCTGAGAGATTTCATCTTAATCCTGAGGGCCTTAGAATTAGGCAGACCTGGGTTTAATTCTTTGTCCACACAGTGTATGACCTGGACAAAACACTTGAACTCTCTGCCTCAGTTCTCTCATCTATAAAACAAGGATGATAACACACTACTCTCAAAGTTTTATAAAGATTAAATAAGATTTAGCAAAAAGTTAATACTCAAGAATTGACATTCATAAAAGAACACTTCAATATATTGTGATTCTGTGCCTTAATTATTATCGCCTCAGCATTAAATGTCTTTATCCTTAACTTGATATAGGCATATCCTACCAATTTCTCAAGGTCCATTTCAATTTTTTCCTCTTCCATAAGATTTTCTCTGAACTTTCACACTAGCAGCACTATCTTTTTGCAGTAAATTTCCATAGTAAAAGAGAAAGCAAAAAAATTTGGGGAAGGACATGTGCATATATTATCATTTTAAGAATCTTAAGAAATGAATTTTACAAAGAAATTCTCCAGACTAAAGACCCGAAACAAAACCCCACAGCAAAGTATTTAAATCCTGGCTTGCGTGGCCCCCACCTTCACATTCTCTCCATTGGGTCCCAGTGCACTATCTGGGTCCAATGAAGCCAATCTTAATTTTTTTGTTTCTTTTTTGAGCTATTCTCACTAGTTGTAGAGACTAATATTCCTTGTCTTATTTTTTCTTACAGAGCTTCCAAAGAAGATCTGTAATTAATTATTTTTAAACAATAATTAAAATTATTTATTTATTTTATTTATTTATTTTTTAAGATGTTGGGGGTAGGAGTTTATTAATTAATTTATTTATTTTTGCTGTGTTG
>NW_006794857.1:0-1266 GCF_000442215.2 Lipotes vexillifer | reverse complement strand
CCGTGTCCCCTGCATCGGCAGGCGGACTCTCAACCACTGCGCCACCAGGGAAGCCCTGTCTAACCCCTTTTTTGTGACGCATAAAGAAGTTTTACATTGTAAAAAGATTTTTAAAGATGCAGTGAGAATTTCACTTGAATATGGAAACATTTTCAAGATGAAAAGCGGAAACAAAGAACAGCATAATAGGTATTATGTTCAGTAGACATTTCAAGATGAGTTATTGTACTGTAGGCATTTTTTTAAATACAGAGAACAATGCTTTTTAACCTTTATGTGTATATTTAAACACTCATAAAACATTCTACTTTTTATGACAAAAATTTCAATGTACTAATGTACTTACAAATGAAAGTAAAGAAGAATGCCTGATGTTAATTGTATAAACATAAAGTAAATATGTAAAGCACATTGCTTTTATAGCCATGAGGAGACCCGTGTATACCATTTGGGTAGGTTTATTCTAAATTTCCCATAAAGCAATATTCTATTTGTTCTTTATTAAAGTGCAGGCTTTGCCATCAGTGGAAAATAATAACCACCATTTAATTTTGCAATTAGTGGCTTCTCTCTAGATAAGATTTGCCTGAGAGGAAAAGTGCATTCCAGTTCTGAGAAATTAACATCTCCTAGGTGAACAAACCTCTAAAAAGAAAATCAAACAAACCTCATCTCAGAACCTCACAAGAGTTGGAAACAACAGGCCTGATACCTCAGTCCCACAGTTGTTTGCCAACCATGTTTGGGGAATTGCTGTGACTAACAGAAGTAGAGAAGCTGAATTTGAGATAAACAGAAGTGAGATGCTTCCTAAGTGAGCCAGGAGAGATGAGATAGCTAAATGCAAGCAGCACTAACTATACTCTGCACCGTTGATTCCCGGGATAAATCTACGTGTGAAAAGTGGGGGCTGGATTGGAGCCATGTTAGAAAATCTACCTACTGGTGGCTCCAAGGCTGATTCTGGAAAAGAACCTTATGCCAGGCAGCCCACTGGCATCAATGGAGGTCCTACTGCATGCAGAGCGTTAGAGAGAAGGGCCATTTCATGGAACCTGAGAGCCCAAATGCAACTAGATACTTGAGTTTGAAACTCAGGAATGTGAGTAACACTTTTTTTTTTAATTTAATTTAATATTATTTGATTTTATTTTATCTTGAAGTTGATTCATTTATTGAGCACCCACGATGTGGCCAGCTCTTTATGAAATTTACATTCTCATAAAAAAGACAGAGTAAAACTCTTTTTTTTTTTTTTTGCGGTAC
>NW_006794855.1:0-296 GCF_000442215.2 Lipotes vexillifer | reverse complement strand
AACCTCACCACTTGGAGAGTCAGCACCTTTAACTTCCTATTTCTCACAGGGTGCCAGTTATGCAGAGAATGAAAGGAAACAGGGGGAGCAAATGAGAGATTCGGTATAGGTGTTTGGTCGCGCACATTTCACTCTAATTTCCCATCAGGAAGAAGAATTAACCAAAGGCTTAGCTGCCGCCCCAGACCTAGAATAGGGCCTGAAGCAATCCTGCAGTTTGGTGGCCAGCTCAAAGAAAAGGGAGTTGAAAAATGGAGCTCAGGGGCACTGCAGTTCACAAACCTGCAGAGTCATAA
>NW_006794854.1:0-696 GCF_000442215.2 Lipotes vexillifer | reverse complement strand
CTATAATAAACCAGCGATAGTAAGAAAACTTTTCCTGACTTCTGTGAGCCATTCTAGCAAATTATCAAACTTGAGGAGGGGGTCATGGGAACCCTGATTTATAGCCAGTTGGTCAGAAGTACAGGTGGCTTGGTGATTGGCGTCTGAAGTGGGGACAGACTTATGGGGCTGAACCTTTAATCTATGGGGTCTGCCCTAACTCTGGGTAGTTAGTGTCAGACTTGCTTGGTATGAGGGGAAACCCGACACGTTTGGTGTCAGAAGTGAACTGTTCTGTGAGTTAAAAAAATGGATCTTGGTAGTGATCTTATGCAAGTTACTCAACCTCCCCCCCTCCATTTCCTCACCTATTAAATAATAGTGATACTGGTATTTACCGTATAGGATGGTGTGCAGCAGTGGAATGAAATAATAGAAGCGAAACTTTAAGCATTGGGCCAGATGTAGAGTGTCAGTATTTTGTTACTTTTATTATTACTAAGATGAGCTGGTGATAAGACATAGTGACTGGGGATCTGAGAACAGAGGATTTTGAGGGGAAATCTGCAGTGACATCAGCAAATCCCCAGAGTATGGGGATGAGGCTGCAAACAAGCCAGGCACCCAGCTCCTGCTATAAGACACCCAGAGTATGTGAAAAATAGATCAAAACTATGTAGTTTACAAAACCTATTAATAATTGCTGATGTTTTCTGA
>NW_006794853.1:0-284 GCF_000442215.2 Lipotes vexillifer | reverse complement strand
TCTCATTTAGCTGTCACTATGTTCCTCTTATGGTAAAGATTACTACATTGACTGAATGCTTACGTATTCCAGACACTGTTTGAAGTATTCTCTTGTTTAATCCTTCATGTCATGAAGAACCTAGGGGTAAGACAGGAATAATGACGCAGACCTACTAGAGAATGGACTTCAGGATACAGGGAGGGGAAGGGTAAGCTGGGAGGAAGTGAGATAGTGGCATCACTAATATATACTACCAAATGTAAAATAGATAGCTAGTGGGAAGCAGCCGCATAGCACAGGGA
>NW_006794852.1:0-5342 GCF_000442215.2 Lipotes vexillifer | reverse complement strand
GAGTGTTGGGAAAACTGGACAGCCACATGGGAAAAAAAATGAAAATAGGCCACTATCTTATACCATAAAGTAAAATTAACTCAAAACTGCTTAAAGACTTGAATGTAAGACCTGAAACCATAAAATTTTTATTAAAAAACAGGCAATAACCTCATTGATAGCAGGTTTAGCAATGTTTTTGTGTCTCTGACTCTAAAGAGATGGAAACAAAAGCAAAAGTAAACAAATGGGACTACAACAAACTAAAAAGCTTCAGCAAGTCACAGGAAACCATCATCAAAGGTAAAAGGCAACCTTCTGAATGGGAGAAAATATGTGCAAATTATATATTCAGTAAGGGGTTAATATCCAAATTACATGAAGATTTGGTACAACCCAACAACAAAAAATGATACAATTGAAAAATGGGCAGAGGATCTGAATAGACATTTTTCCAATGAAGACAAACTGATGGCCAACAGGTGCCTGAAAAGATGGTCAACATCACCAATTATCTCAGAAATGCAAATCAAAACCACAATGAGATATCACACCTGTTAGAATGGCTATCATCAATAAGACAAGAAATAACAAATATTAGAGAGGATGTGGAGAAAAGGGAACCCTCGTACACTATTGGTCAGAATGTAAATTGGTGCAGCCACTATGGAAAACAGTATGGAGATTTCTTTAAAAATTAATAATAGAACTACCAAATGATCCAGCTATTCCACTACTGGGTATTTATCCAAAGAATATAAAAACACTAATTCGCAAAGATACATGCACCCTTACGTTCACTGCAGCATTATATACAATAGCCAAGATATGGAAACAACCTAAGTGTCCATCAGTGGATGAATGGATAAAGAAGATGTGGTATATATATACAATGGAATATTAGTCATAAAAAAATGAAATCCTACCATTTGTGACAACAAGGATGACACCGAAGATATTACACTAAGTGAAATAAGTCAGATGGAGAAAGACAAATACCATATGATTTCACTCATATGTAGAATATAAAAAAGCAAAACAAAGAAACAAACAAAATAAAATAAAACAAACTCATAGATACACAGATCAGATTAGTGGTTACCAGAGGAGAAGGGAATTGGTGAGTATGCAAAATGGGTGAAGGAGATCAACTGTATGGTGATGGATGGTAACTAGACTTGTGGTGGTGATCACTTTGTAGCATATACAGATGTTGAATTATAATGCTACACACCTGAAAATTATATAATTTTTAAGTCATTATATATTATATGTGAATATAATTAATGTGTGCCTATTTTAAGTAAATAATTGTGTGCAGAATATTATGTGCATTTTTTTCTTTTAATGCTTAAAAATTTTGGTGTGAATATCATTATCATCCTCATTTTAAAGCTGAAGAAACTCATCATTAGAAAAATTTTAAACATCTGACAATGTCAAAGAGCTAACAAGTGGCATGTACAGGATTCTATTCCAGGACTATTAGACCGAGCTCTTAACTTCTTTTTAGTATTATAATTTTACATTAAAATTTTATTGTATTTTTATCTATAATCTTTGGGCTAAGAAAGATAAATCAAGGGAAGTAATAATCACAGTAAGAAGTAACCTTTGTGTTTCAGCCAATGAAATATTTTTTCTCATTAAAAAATGTCAGAGTTTATGTCACATTAATTTATCTGTATACTGGAATTAACATAAAAATCATCATTTAAAGTAACTTCATGTATTATTCTTAGTTTTTTTTCAAAAAGACTGGCTGAGCCAAGTTTCTATTACTGCTATAAAAAGAAGTAAAACATCTATTCAGTAAATATGAAACCATACCAAGAAAACCATAAACATACATTTTGGGGTTCAGAGGGATGCTCAAATTCATTAACTTAGCATCAAGGATGTTGTCTTTCTGAGCTTTCCAGACACAATATAAATAATTAAATACATTTTGAATAATTAAAACTACAGAAGATAGTTTTTATATTCAAAATGTTATTCTCTCTCCTAAAGTATACAAAGACTTAAAAATGAGGAATTAGACAAATAAACCTCTGAGTCCTTTGTTAGATTTTTGTTTTAAGAAGATGTGCAAAAGGGACCTTAGAATACATTTATGTATCTCAAAGGATTACAGAGAACAAATTTATGCACATGAAGGGATCAGCTAGATTTAGCTTGTGCTAAGCATCACTTCTGGTGTTATGATGGATAAAATATTTGGGTAATTAAGGTGTGGAGGTTGTGTAAATTAGATTTCTATCATTTTTTACAGTCTACTAAGCAATGTGATGGGGAAAAAAGTATACCCACAAAATCAATAAATATATTACACATACAGATATTGCAATATCTTAGAGCTTTTATTCCCCAGTTCTAAGACCTCTAATACTTTAAATTATTTTAGTATTGCTTTAGTTATTATTTGTTTGGTACTTACTATATGCTATACACTTTTCATATCATATTTAATTTAATACTAATCAAAATCCTATGAGGTCTACTACTAATTTTTTGTTTTATACCACTTTTATTTTTAATTTTGGAAAGCATTTTATATGTTTAGAAAGAGTGGTTTCACATTTCTAAAGGAAGCTAATTCTAGCTTAAAAAATCAAAGGTTACAGTAGGTGCAGGAATGGAAAGTAATTTTCAACAGCTCTTAGAGAAGAAACCAGTAAGGAGGTGATTCCATCGGCTAGGAAAATAGATGGTTTCTACATATTTGCATAATAGTGCCTCATCCTGAAAAACAACAACCTCAGAGCATGGTATTATCTTACTTTCCTAAATGTAAATATCATCTCTCTACTTACATGTGTGTATGTTCCATAGACAAACCAATGTTATACAAACTTCATTGAATCTATCATCATTTGTGTGTTTTTTTTCTTTAACTGGTTATTATTCCTGTTCTCTGAATTTAGTGTTGTGTCAAAATTTCATATTTGATTAAACATATTCATATCTTCAAAGCATTTAAATAATTATAACCAGCTTATAAATTATGTTTCCCTCAGGAAAATGTAAGAACTGATTCCAAATGTGAGTACTATTACAAATAATTATAGATGTACAAGGTATATTTTTATCTAAATGGACTTTTGTGTGCTAAGTAGGCCTACACAACATGTATATATCTTAAAGGACATATTTGTCAAACTTGTCCAGATATTCTGAATTCAAATTATGGCTAAAACTGTTAGCTTTCTTTACTGCATATTTAGGAGGATATGATATTGTATAATATATATTCAATTGTGAAAATTGATACAAACTTTTATTAAACTTGAAAGCAGTCACTAAAATTCTCAGTACAAAATTTAATTCTTACCTTATCTTATTTGTGACATGTATAAAAAAAAGAAAAGAAGAATAATTCTAGTTAATATTCTGGACAGAAGTGAACAGAACTTAAATATAACCAATTAATATTTTCCTGCTCTTTTTATTCTCATTTCAAGGATGTCATGTCATTATATTAAATAAAACCATTTAAACATTTTAGTTGAAAAGAATATCATAGCTTATTCCTTACCAACATATTCTATTTGGATATTTAGATACTCTGAAAGAAAAAGACAAAAGGAAAATAAGAGAATCAGAAAGAAAATTGAAGGTGAAATAGAAGCTCTGTAAAGCTTGAATTCCAGTTCCAACTAAACCAATGAGTATTTAAATTCTCTATCATACAATAGATAAAAATTGTTTAAATCCTAAACTATTCTATGACCCAGATGGATGTTTTTACAAAGTCCCAAATTCTTTACATTTCTATCAACATTGTGACAAAATTGGCCAAACTTCTGCCTGCTAAGCTATGTCAAAATTCTCTATAACCTCTGTACTTTAATCGTGACAAACTCATTGACATCTTGTTTTTTTTTTCTTTTCTTTTCTTTTCAGAGGGAGGAAATTTAGACCTGGAGAGATTCTGACTTGATTGTTAGCTGCAGAACTATTCCTAAAAATTGGGCTTCCTGAGTTCTAATACATCCTTTATACTATGATATACTTACATTTGGGGGTTCACAAAACCCACTATATGGAGCAAAAATGTTAGATTCTAAATATAATATAATAATAATTATGAAAATAGAATAATCATTAATGTAAAGAGTAGGGCATATACATTTAGAAATAAACTAATAATGTATCTTGGTTTTGCTTTGATATTTCATGTTTCACAGGATACATTCTAGGTCTATTCCAAAGAATAACAGTGAAATAAATTTCAATTTAAATATAAACATTAATGAAGAAAATAGATAAGAATTATTTGCAAGATGTCTCTCCTCTGTGCTCCCACAGCACACTTTATACAGCTAATAAAACACTCATTATTTTTATTGTAATTATGCTTACAATATCCCTCTAGATAACAAGCCTCTAGAGGACAAGTACTATATTTTATTCATTTCTGTGTCACAAGTTTCTGGTACAGTGCCATTATACAATTAGGCACTAAATAAATATTGTTGAATACATGGAGGACACTACGTTCAAAAGCATATGGGTGTATCTCTTTCACAAACATGTGTGTGTGATCTGCAATGTGAATTCTTAAAATATGGCAAAAATAACTTTTCTAGCTAAGCTTATGCTGCTTAGATGAGTGAAATAGCACACTTTGAAGGTTCTTTTGCATTCTGGAAATAAATTATTGTATCCCTACTGAATTTAAACTTGAATCTTTTAAAGTTGGTAGTTGAAAGCCCAAATACCAATTATATTTTTAAAACAGGTAAATGAATTACTGGAGATCCCACCAAGACCCTTAAGGATCCTTGTTAAGTGCATGGCAAACTTCCTTCTTGGAAAAAAAAAGGAAGTTCTAGTGTTTTCCTTGCGAATACCCAAGTAACAGGCTCAATAGATGGATGATCCAAGCAGTTGGCACAGCTGCTATTGTTATGGCTAATCTAACTAGAATTGATTTATAATCTAGAGTTCATTTATAGTAACTGATTGATAATTGTTTCCTACATGCTGTTTCCTGAGCTGGAGCCCAGGAGATCAAATTTAGTAACTTGCAGTTTATGTCCTGAATGAGCTGTCATATTGGAACAAGAATGATAGCTCAGTTATTATTTGTATTATTAAAATACATCATTTCAGGGTGGTAAGAATGTCACTGGTGTTTTCATATTTCAAAGTGGTCAACATACTTTTGAAAATCAATAATTTATTTTATACATTGATTACTTCTCCAGTGATAGCTACTTAGGAGATTTTCTTTTTTTTGCGGTACACGGGCCTCTCACTGCTGTGGCCTCTCCCGCCGTGGAGCACAGGCTCCAGATGCGCAGGCTCAGCGGCCATGGCTCACGGGCCCGGCCACTCTGCGGCATGTGGGATCTTCCCGG
>NW_006794851.1:0-520 GCF_000442215.2 Lipotes vexillifer | reverse complement strand
TTTTTTTTTTTTTGGCTGCACCACTCAGCTTGTGGGATGTTAGTTCCCTGACCAGGGATCGAACCTGAGCCCCCTGCAATGGAAAAACGGAGTCCTAACCACTGGACCACCAGGGGATTCTCTTCACACTTTTTTTTTTTTTAATAGTGGAAACTTTCAACCATTCAATTAAGTACAGAGAATAGAATTATAAACCCCATTTACCCATCATCCAGCTTCAACAATTATCAACATGTGGAGAATATTATTGATGTGGGTCCTCTTTTTTTTGTAGACTGTTTCAAAACTAATCTAAGGTATTATGGCAATTAATCCATAAATACTTCATGAAGAAGATATAATTTTTTTTTTTTTTCTGTACGTGGGCCTCTCACTGCCGTGGCCTCTCCCGTTGTGGAGCACAGGCTCCGGGCGCGCAGGCTCAGCGACCATGGCTCACAGGCCCAGCCGCTTCGCAGCATGTGGGATCTTCCCAGACCGGGGCACAAACCTGTGTCCCCTGCATCGGCAGGTGGACTCT
>NW_006794850.1:0-227 GCF_000442215.2 Lipotes vexillifer | reverse complement strand
CTCAGATCAACAGAATTAGAAATGAAAAAGGAGAAGTAACAGCTGACACAGCAGTAATACAAAAGATCATGAGAGATTACTACAAGCAACTCTATGCCCAGAAAATGGACAACCTGGAAGAAATGGACACATTCTCAGAGAAGCACAACCTTCCGAGACTGAAGCAGGAAGAAACAGAAAATATAAACAGACCAATTACAAGCACTGAAATTGAGACTGTGATTAAA
>NW_006794849.1:0-605 GCF_000442215.2 Lipotes vexillifer | reverse complement strand
GGGAGCTGTGAAGGAGGAAAGGTTTCCACACACTAGGAAGCCCCTTCGCGGGCAGAGACAGGGTGGCAGAGCGGGGAAGCTTCAGAGCTGCAGAGGCGAGCGCAGCAAAGGGGTGCAGAGGGCAAAGTGGAGAGATTCTCGCACAGAGGATCGGTGCCGACCACCACTCACCAGCCCGAGAGGCTTGTCTTCTCACCCGCTGGGATGGGTTGGGGCTGGGAGCTGAGGCTCGGGCTTCGGAGGTCAGATCCCAGGGAGGGGACTGGGGTTGGCCACGTGAACACAGCCTGAAGGGGGCTAGTGTGCCCCAGCTAGCCGGGAGGGAGTCCGGGAAAAAGTCTCCACCTGCCTAAGAGGCAAGAGACCATTGTTTTGCGGTGCACGAGGAGAGGGGATTCCTTGCCTTTCTGCCCACAGAAGGCAGAGCACCGCCTAAAAGAGCTTCAGAGACAGGTGCGAGCCACGGCTATCAGTGCAGACACAAGAGATGGGCATGAAACGCTAAGGCTGCTGCTTCAGCCAAGAAGCCTGTGTGCAATCAGAGGTCACTATCCACACCTCCCCTCCCAGGAGCCTGTGCAGCCCGCCACTGCCAGGGTCCTGTG
>NW_006794848.1:0-201 GCF_000442215.2 Lipotes vexillifer | reverse complement strand
GGAACACTCCCAAACTCATTCTACGAGGCCACCATCACCCTGATACCAGAACCAGACAAAGATACTACAAAAAAAGAAAATTACACACCAATATCACTGACGAATATAGATGCAAAATTCCTCAACAAAATACTAGCGAACAGAATCCAACAACACATTAAAAGGATCATACACCATGGTCAAGTGGGATTTATCCCAGGG
>NW_006794847.1:0-2488 GCF_000442215.2 Lipotes vexillifer | reverse complement strand
AATACTAACCGGCACGCTAACACTAACCTGTGCCATAATACGTACGCTAACCCTAAAGCATTGCCATATGCTAACCTGTACCCTAAATTGTCGCCGTTCCCTAAACCTAACCCTAACCCTAACCCTTACCCTTAGCCTTACCCTAAACCTTGCCCTAATGCTAACCCGTACGCTAACAGTAACCCGTGCCCTAACACGTACGCTAAACCTAAAACTTTAACGTACCCTAAACTGTACCCTAAACTGTCCCCAATCCCTAACCCTAACACTAACCCTAACCCTAAACCTAACACTAACACTTACCCTTAGCCTTACCCTAAACCGTGCAGTAATCCTAACCCGTACCCTAACACTAACCTGTGCCCTACTACGTACGCTAACACTAAAGCGTTGTCATACCCAAACCTGTACCCTAAACCGTCCTCGTTCCCTAAACCTAAACCTAACCCTAACCCTATCCCTAACCCTAACACTTACCCTTAGCCTTACCCTAAACCGTGCCCTAATACTAACCCATACCCTAACACTAACACATTCCCTAACACGTATGCTAACCCCAAAATATTGTCATACAGTAACCTGTACCCTAAACCATCTCCATTCCATAAAACTAACCCTAAACCTATCCCTTCCCCTTAGGCTTACACTAAACTGTGCCCTTTCCCTAACCCGTAGGCTAACACTAACCCGTGCTCTAATACGTACGCTAACCCTAAACCGCTGTCGTACCCTTACCTATACCCTAAAGCGTCCCCGTTACCTAACCCTAACCCTAAACCGAACCCTTACCCTATCCCTTACTCTGAGCCTTACCCTAAACTGTGCCCTAAACCTAACCCGTAAGGTAACACTAACCCATCCCCTAACACGTATGCTAACCCTAAACCGTTGTCATACCCTAACGTGTACCCTTAACCGTTCCCATTCCCTAACCCTAAACATAACCCTAAACCTAAAACTTACCCGAAGCCTTACCCTAACCCATGCCTAAATCCTAACCGGTCTGCTAACACTAAACCGTCCCCTAAAACATACGCTAACACTAAACCGTTGTCATACCCTAACCTGTACCCTAAACAGTTCCCGTTCCCTAATCCTAAACATGACCCTAACCCTAACCCGAAGCCTTACCCTATCCCATTCCATTTTCCTAACACGTACGCTAACACTAACCTGTGCCCTAACACGTACGCTAACCCAAAACCGTTGTCATACCCTAACCTGTACCGTAAACCATCCCGGTTCCCTAACCCTAACTCTAAACCTAACCCTAAACTTGACCATTACCATTAGCCTTACCCTAACCCGTGCCCGAAACCTAACCCGTATGCTAACAGTAACCCGTGCCCTAACACGTACGCTAACTCTAAACCATTGTCGTACCCTAACCTGTACCCTATACTGTCCCCGTTCCCTAACCCTAACCCTAAAGCTTATGCGAAGCCTTACCCTAACCCGTGACCTAATCCTAAACCGTACGCTAACACTAACCTGTGCCCTAAAAGGTACGCTAACCTTAAAGCGTTGTCGTACCCGAATCTGTACCCTATCCCCCCCCCGTTCCCAAACCCTAACCCTAATGCTTACGCGAAGCCTTATCCTAACCCGTACCCTAATCCTAACACATACGCTAACACTAAACAGTTGTCGTACCCTAACCTGTACCCTAAAACGTACCCGTTCCCTAACCCTAAACCAAACCCTAATCCTAACACTAGCACTTACCGTTAGCCTTACCCTAAACCGTCCCCTAATCCTAACCCGTACGCTAAAACAAACGTGTGCCCTACTACGTAGGCTAAACCTAAAGCATTGTCGTACACTAACCTGTACCCTAACCTGTCTCCATTCCCTAAACATAACCGTAAACCTAACCCTAACTCTTACCCGAAGCCTTACCATAACCCGTGCCCTATTTGTAAACTGTACGCTAACACTAACCTGTGCCCTAACATGTATGCTAACCCTAAACCTTTGTCATTCTCTAATCTGTACCCTAAACAATCCCTGTTGCCTAACCCTAACCCTAACACTAATCCTAACTGTAACCCTTACCATTAACCTTACCCTAAATCATGCCCTAATCCTAACCCGTATGCTAACCCTAACACTTGGCCTAACACGTACACCAAACCTAAACCATTGTCATACCCTAACCTCTACCCTAAAGAGTCCCCTTTCCCTAACCCTAACCGTAAGCCTAACCCATTCCCTAATCCTAACCCGCATGCTAACACTAACCTGTGCCCTAAAACGTACGCTAATCCTAAAGCGTTGTCTTACCCTAAATTATACCTTAAACCGTCCCCGTTCCCTAACCCTAACCCTAACCCTAACCCTGACCCTAACACTTACCCGAAGCCTTACCTTAACACGTGCCCTAATCCTAACCCATAGGCTAACACTAACCCAAGCCCTAACACGTACACTAACCCAAAACCCTTGTTGTACACTAACCTGTACCCTAAACCATCCCCGTTACATAACC
>NW_006794846.1:0-409 GCF_000442215.2 Lipotes vexillifer | reverse complement strand
GAAGAAAGGATATAAAACAAGAGCAGAGATAACAGAATAGGTGTTATATAAATAAAAGATGAATTCAACAGAACTAAATGTTAGTTCTTTGAGAAGATCAGCTAAACTGACAAATATTTAGATGAACTAACCAAGATAAGAAGGGTGAAGACTCAAATTTTATAATCAGACAAGAAAGAGGGGATACTACTACTGACATTATAGAAATAAAAGGGATTATATGGGAACACTATGAATAATTATATTGCAAAAATAATAGAAAATCTAAATGAAATGGGGAAATTTCTAGATGATCACAAACAACAAAAACTAACTCAACAAGAAAAAGACAATCTGAATATGCCTGTAAGTCATGAGATTGAATTAGTGATCAAAAAATATTCTACAAAGAAAACCCTTAGACAAGAAG
>NW_006794844.1:0-860 GCF_000442215.2 Lipotes vexillifer | reverse complement strand
GCTTCCCCTCAGACTTACCCTAAACCGGGCCCTAATCCTAACCCGTACGCTCACACTAACACTAACATTAAACTGTTGTCGTACCCTAACCTGTATCCTAACCATTCCCATTCCAGTTCCATAAACCTAACCCTAACCATAACCTTAGTGCTTTCCCTTAGCCTTACCCTAAATAGTGCCCTAATCCTAAAACGTAAGCTCACACTAACACGTACCCTAACACATGCGCATGGGAAACCTAGAGTATGGTCCACCGTGTCATTGGGCAAGGTTCCTAAAATGCATCTCAGGTTACGTGTCCTGCAACTCGTGTTGGCCATTCAAGACGCTTTCCTGACACTCTCCACCCTTGCAGTCAGTGCCTTTAACCTCCTGTTTGGCACACTTTGCAATTTCTGCATAAGATGGACAGGAATGGGGAGAACCAACGAGAGACTAGCTGTAGGTGTTTGGACGGGCACATTGAACTCTAATTTCCCACCAACAAGAAGAATGAACCAAAGACTCAGCATGCCGTGCCTGAAACAGACTAGGGTCTGAAGCAATCCTGCAGGATGGCGGCCAGCTCACAAGAAAGCGAGGGGAGAAAAGGAGTTCAGGGCCACTGTAATTCACAAACCTGCAGAGTTATAAATGACAGCTTTTGTCCAAAAATATATTGAAGTAAGGCTGCGAAGAAAACTTGAAATTGAGGCAGAATTGCAGGAAACCGATTTCAGGTGGGTTGGAATTTCATTTAAAGCCTATGAAAATAGGAAGAACGGCGACCAGGATGCCCTTGGCCAAAAAGGGCATAGGCGTTTTATCCTGAATATATTCATGAAAAAACGCATACGCACTTTTTGGCCAACCAAGCAAGC
>NW_006794842.1:0-722 GCF_000442215.2 Lipotes vexillifer | reverse complement strand
TGGACAGAACCCTAGGACAAATGGTGAAAGCAAAGCTATACAGACAAAATCTCACACAGAAGCCTACACATACAGACTCACAAAAAGAGGAAAAGAGGAAAAAATAATATATCTTGCTCTCAAAGTCCACCTCCTCAATTTGGGGTGATTCGCTGTCTATTCAGGTATTCCACAGATCCAGGGTACATCAAGTTGATTGTGGAGATTTAATCCACTGCTCCTGAGGCTGCTGCGTGAACTCTCCCTTTCTCATCTTTGTTCGCACAGCTCCCAGGGTTCAGCTTTGGGTTTGGCCCCGCCTCTGCATGTAGGTCGCCAGAGGGTGTCTGTTCTTCGCTCAGATAGGACGAGGTTAAAGGAGCAGCTGCTTCGGGGGCTCTGCCTCACTCAGGCCGGGGGTAGGGAGGGGCACTGAGTGCGGGGCGAGACTGTGGCGGTAGAGGCCGGCATGGCGTTGCACCAGCCTCAGGTGCGCCGTCCGTTCTCCCGGGGAAGTTGTCCCTGGATCACGGGACCCTGGCAGTGGCGAGCTGCACAGCCTCCCGGGAGGGGAGCTGTGAATAGTGACCTGGGCTTGCACACAGGTTTCTTGGTGGCAGCAGGAGCAGCCTTAGCGTCTCATGCCCGTCTCTGGGGTCCACGCTGTTAGCAGAGGCTCACGCCTGTCTCTGGAGCTCCTTTAAGCAGTGCTCTTAATCCCCTCTCCTCGCGCACCAGGAAAC
>NW_006794841.1:0-601 GCF_000442215.2 Lipotes vexillifer | reverse complement strand
AGAGAAGCCACTGCAATGAGAAGCCCGCGCACTGCAACGAAGAGTAGCCCCCACTCACCACAATTAGAGAAAGCCCGTGGGTAGCAACAAAGACCCAACGCAGCCAAAGATAAATAAATAAATAAATTTATTTATTTATTTAAAAAAATAATGAGGCAAACTGGAAAAATCTGAAAAAGATTACTGGGTTGCATGAATGTCAATATCCTGGTTGTGATATACTATACTATAGGCTTGCAAAATGTTACCATTGGGAGATACTGGGCAAAATGTGCAAGAGATCACTGTTATTTGTTACATTTACCTCAATGAAAATGTCAATTAAAAAAGAATGAGGTGTGTGTGTGTAGATAGACATTCACAATAATTAAGTGTAAAAATAAATATAACTCCCATCTAACACACACACATGTACACACACACTTCTAGATCCTCACATCCCCCTTGAGATACTGTCTCCTTTCTCTGCTCCCCTTAATAGCAAAACTCCTCAAGTATCTATACTCACTGTCTCCACTTCTCACCGCCGATTTTCTTTATTTTTTTTTTACATCTTTATTGGAGTATAATTGCTTTACAATGGTGTGTTGGTTTCTGCTTT
>NW_006794840.1:0-640 GCF_000442215.2 Lipotes vexillifer | reverse complement strand
AGTGCTCTAATTTCATTCTTTTACATGTAGCTGTCCAGTTTTCCCAGCACCACTTACTGAAGACATTGTCTTTTCTCCATTGTATACCCTTGCCTCCTTTGTCATAGGTTAGTTAACCATAGGTATGTGGTTTTATCTCTGTGCCTTCTATCCTGTTCTCTTGATATATATTTCTGTTTTTGTGTCAGTACCATATTGTCTTGATTACTGTAGCTTTGTAGTATAGTATGAAGTCTGGAAGTCTCATTCCTCCAGCTCTTTTTTTTCTCTCAAGACTGCTTTGGCTATCCGGGGTCTTTTGTGTCTCCCTACAAATTTTAAGATTTTTTTGTTCGAGTTCTGTAGAAGATACCACTGGTAATTTGGTAGGAATTGCATTGAATCTCTGGATTGCTTTGGGTAGCATAGTCATTTCCACAATATTGATTCTTCTAATCCAAGAACACAGTATATGTCTCCATCTGTTTATATCATCTTTGATTTCTTTCATCTGTGTCTTATAGTTTTTGGAGTACAGGTCTTTTACTTCCTTTGGTAGGGTTATTCCTAGGTATTTTATTCTCTTTGTTGCAGTGGTAATGGGATTGTTTCCTTAATTTCTGTTTCTGATCTTTCATTGTTAGTGTATAGGAATGCAAGA
>NW_006794839.1:0-365 GCF_000442215.2 Lipotes vexillifer | reverse complement strand
CTCAAGTCCATTCTCTAGTAGGTCTGTGTCTTTATTTCTGTCTTACCCCTAGGTTCTTCATGATATTTTTTTTTCGTAAATTCCATATATATGTGTTAGCATACTAACTTCACTGATTTATATGCAGCTGTCCAACTTTCCCAACACCACTGCTGAAGAGACTTTTCCCATTGTATATTCTTGCTTCCTTAGTCAAAGGTTAATTGACCTTAGGTGTCTGGGTTTATTTAGCAATGAAGTATTTTTAAAAATCTTTATTTATTTTTTTATTTTTGGTTGCATTACGTCTTCATTGCTGTGCACGGGCTTTCTCTAGTTGCAGCGAGTGGGGGCTACTCTTTGTTGTGGTGCACGGGCTTCTCATT
>NW_006794838.1:0-310 GCF_000442215.2 Lipotes vexillifer | reverse complement strand
CGGATTAGGGTAAGGCTAAGGGTAAGTGTTAGGTTTAGGTTTAGGGATAGGGTTAGGAAACGGAGAATGTTTAGTTTATAGGTTAGGGTACGACAACTGTTTAGGACTAGTGTATTTGTTATGACACTGTTTATTGGTAGCCTACGGGTTAGGATTAGGGCACGGGTTAGGGTAAGGCTTCGGGTAAGTGTTAGGGTTAGGTTCATGGTTAGTGTTAGGGAACGGGGACGATTTAGGGTACAGTTTAGGATAAGACTCTGCTTTAGGGTAATCGTACGTGTTAGCACACGGGTTAGTGTTAGCGTATGGG
>NW_006794837.1:0-200 GCF_000442215.2 Lipotes vexillifer | reverse complement strand
AAGGGTGAGTAGGAGGAATTAGAGAGTCAGGAGGAAACTTGGGGGATGATGGACAGGTTCACTTCCTTGACTGTGGTGATGGTTTCAGAGGCATATACATGGGTCAAATCTTGACACAATGTACACTTTAAATGTGGGTGGTTTATTGCATTTCAATTATTCCTCAATATCATTGTGTTTTTGTTTTTTTTTTAAAAGGA
>NW_006794836.1:392298-447495 GCF_000442215.2 Lipotes vexillifer | reverse complement strand
GCAGGAATGACTATGTAATCCTGAAGCATGCAGAATGCAAGGCATCAATCAGTGTTTTATATGCATTATCTTATGTGACTATTAAAAACATCCTATGATTATTTTTACCACCCTAATATCACTGATGAGACAACCAAGGTTCAACCAAGTTCAAGGAGATTAAATAATTTTCCCATTACCACATAGGGGGTAACTGGTAGAGCTACGACTCCAAAGTGCTTGGAAACACCTCTGGGCTATACAGGTTTTGCTGCATCTTCCATTTACCAGAAATCTTGCTACTGCTAGATTATCTAAACTAAAATCTGCCCAGCCCTGCTATACTGTGGTGCTTGCCATTATGGGCACTCAAGCCTTTTGATCTTGGATTCTGCCCTTTTGTGTTTCTCTTACATGGTGTCTGTGGCTGGGAATCTCCTTGCTTTTGCCACCTTCACATTCCAATCAGTTCAGAGGAAATGTACATAAGCCTTAGTGTTTCCCCTTAAAGGACAGTATGGTTCTGACTTTCACTGACTTGGCAAAGGCTTCTATGTCCACAAATAAGAAACATCTGACCGCGGGTCTATAAATGAAAATGATGACAAACTGGGCAGGGTGGAATTCTATAATCTGGCAACGTTGAGCCATATTTGGATAGTCAGAACTTCATTTAGCAAAATCCAAGTTTTCATTTGGATTAAATCTTATTGGGTCTCAGTTAATAATTTGAAAAATGAAATTGTGTTCTTTTGGGGGCATTATAAGTAATGGTTAAAATGGGTAGTGGAAAATATTCCCTACTTGGTATAAGACTCAGGGACATGGAGTCCCCTCCCCCATTTAAAGTCATGCTAGGTCTGGGTGGCACTGTTCAGGATGCTATTGGGGTTCCTTCCTAAATAAAAGAGTCAAATCTGAGCTCTTTACAGAACTTTGTTAGCACACTGAAGAGTCTGACAATCTAACAATTGTCCACAAGCAGGACATATTGAAAAGTATGTTTCTGGAGAGGTGGAAACTGGAACTTGCATACTATCTTTGAGATAATACATAGCTGAAAAATTATCAGAGTTCAAAATGTGCAGTGTCAGAAGGCAAGCCCAGGTCTGATGGAAACTCCTTTTTTTTTAATTAGAAAAGGGATTAAGCGTGAGACCATGAAACTGGAAGAGACCAAGAAGTCAATCAGAGAGGACTGCACTTCCCACAGTCATGTAGTCACACTAATGGTGTGATTCAATGTACTAGGCATTATGCTAGGGTGGCTGTGGCTGATGTGTTTTAAGCCAGTTGCCTACAGGTTATTTCTTTGGGAGCATTATTCTGCTTCAGAAGAGGAGTTTAGGTAGTTGAGCATAGAGCATCTAGCATGAGGGATCTCATTTAATTTTCTCAACAACCCTGATTTGGGATCAGGGTGCTAAACGTATACCCAACATCTCTGAGTTGGTGGGTGTCAAATGCAGAACTCAAGCCCAGGACTGACTAACTAGCACACTTAGCATTATGATACCTTTCCTTCAGTAATGTCAATAAAGCATCATCGGGCTTCCCTGGTGGCGCAGTGGTTGAGAGTCTGCCTGCCGATGCAGGGGACACGGGTTCGTGCCCCAGTCCGGGAAGATCCCACATGCCGCCGAGCGGCTGGGCCTGTGAGCCATGGCCGCTGAGCCTGCACGTCCGGAGCCTGTGCTCCGCAACGGGAGAGGCCACAACAGTGAAAGGCCCGCGTACCGCAAAAAAAAAAAAAAAAAAAAAAAAAAAAGCATCATCTATTTAATGGATTGTATTAGTTAGGATAGTACCAGCGACTGAAACAAACAGACCCTAAATATCAGTGGCTTAACAAAAGAGAACTTTATTTCTTACTCATGTTAAGTCTAATTGGCAGCAAGGGGGTGGCAAAAGAGGCTCATTCAGGGATCCAAGATGACACAGGCTCTGCCATCTTTGACATTGGCTAAAGGTCACTCTGGGTACTAACATCCAGAGGCAAATGGGAGAAGAAAGATAGCGGGGGATCATATGTTAAGTTTTTATGGGCTGGGCCTGCAAGTGACATATCCATTTTTGCCCTGTTTACTGGTCAAATTCAGTCATATGGCTAGACTTACCTCCCAGGAAGCCTTGGAAATGTAAACTAATTGTGGGCCCAGGAGGAAAGGAAAAAGGGTTTGGTGAATAGCCAGCCAGTTCCTACCACATTTGTGTTTTTCTATAGTTACCAGAATGTAAGTATTATAAATAAATGTTGCCACCTACTAAATACCAAATTCCATGCCAGGTTCTGAGGATTTAAAAGTGAATAAAACCTGAATTCATGTCCCCAGGTCTAGCGGGGGACTAGACAGATACAAACATACAGACTGATATGGGCTGTATCCTTTACATAGATAACTAGGCCATTTGGCTCTTAGGTTGCATTTATGGATGCGAGGATCCTCTCTAGTTCAGAATTACTGATTTGGCTCCTTTTGAGGCTCTAGAATTGTCTGCTGCAGGGTCTGAACTTAGATGCCAGTCTAGGGTAGGTTTTTTTCCCCCTTAAAAAAAACTTTGATTATAAAAGAACCCATTTGTAGGCTCCCAACACAACCCAAAAGCCACACTGTCTACAGCTCACAACTCATTTTCACATTATCAAGCTGTCATAGCAGTATAAGCATTCCATCTTGCTAGGCCTAAACAGGCGTGCTTCTTAGAAGAGCACCACCTAACCTTTAGGCTAGCTAGCTACTGGGCTGTATAGATGGCAGGATAAGCAAGATATTCTCAGAAAGTCACTGAGGACAGGGGTACTATTAGAGACTTAGACAATTTTGTCAGAGTGACAAATCCATTATATTTTGGCCTACAACTGTAACTAAAAAAATAAGATTATCGCCTCACCCTCTCCTGCTGCATCCGGAGGGTGAGTCAAGAGGGCTAAGCGGAGAGTGTGGTCCTCGGCGGCGGGCGGGGAAGATGCTCCCCGTGCTTCAAGGACCTTCTGGACTTTCTAAGGGCAAGCACTCTTCAGAATCTCTTTGATGGGTAAAGGAAGTGCTGGCTGCCGTCATGAAGGTCCTGCTACAGCTCCTGAGTTTACCGCTACCTAACCTGAGGTCGGGACTGGTCTGAAGGCGGCAGGCACCGTCTGTGCCTTTTCAGCGGTTCCCTTCTGAGACTGGAGCCCTCAGCCGGCCCTGAAGACGGGTCCGCAGTTTCCACTGCTCAGGCCTCCAGTAGCTGAGTGGATGAAAGGCTCTTGCTGCTCCAGCCAGGAGTCAGGACTCTGCCTCTGAGGTGGGAGAGCCAACTTCAGAACACTCATCAACAAGAGACCTCCCAGCCCCACATAATATCAAATGGCGAAAATCTCCCAGAGATCTCCATCTCAACCCAGCTTCACTCAACGACCAGCAAGCTACAGTGCTGGACAACCTATGCCAACCATATAGCAAGACAGGAACACAACCCCACCCACTAGCAGAGAGGCTGCCTAAAATCATAATAAGTCCACAGACACCCCAAAACACACCACCAGACATGGACCTGCCCACTAGAGAGACAAGATCTAGCCTCATACACCACAACACAGGCACTAGTCCCCTCCACCAGGAAGCCTACACAACCCACTGAACCAACCTTAGCCACTGGAGACAGACATCAAAAACAACGGGAGCTACGAACTTGCAGCCTGCAAAAAGGTGAACCCAATCACAGTAAGATAAGCAAAATGAGAAGACAGAAAAACACACAGCAGATGAAGGAGCAGGATAAAAACCCACCAGACCTAACAAATGAAGAGGAAATAGGCAGTCTACCTGAAAAAGAGTTCAGAATAATGATAGTAAAGATGATCCAAAATCTTGGAAATAGAATGGACAAAATGCAAGAAGCAGTTAACAAGGACCTAGAAGAAATAAAGATGAAACAGACAATGATGAACAACACAATAAATGAAATGAAAAATACTCTAGATGGGATCAATAGCAGAATAAATGAGGCAGAAGAACGGATAAGTGACCTGGAAGATAAAATAGTGGAAATAACTACTGCAGAGCAGAATAAAGAAAAAAGAATGAAAAGAACTGAGGACAGTCTCAGAGACCTCTGGGACAACATTAAACGCACCAACATTCGAATTATAGGGGTTCCAGAAGAAGAAGAGAAAAAGAAAGGGACTGAGAAAATATTTGAAGAGATTATAGTTGAAAACTTCCCTAATATGGGAAAGGAAATCGTTAATCAAGTCCAGGAAGCACAGAGAGTCCCATACAGGATAAATTCAAGGAGAAATACGCCAAGACACATATTAATCAAACTGTCAAAAACTAAATACAAAGAAAGCATATTAAAAGCAGCAAGGGAAAAACAACAAATAACACACAAGGGAATCCCCATAAGGTTAACAGCTGATCTCTCAGCAGAAACTCTACAAGCCAGAAGGGAGTGGCAGGACATACTGAAAGTGATGAAGGAGAAAAACCTGCAACCAAGATTACTCTACCCAGCAAGGATCTCATTCAGATTTGATGGAGAAATTAAAACCTTTACAGACAAGCAAAAGCTGAGAGAGTTCAGCACCACCAAACCAGCTTTACAACAAATGCTAAAGGAACTTCTCTAGACAAAAACACAAGAGAAGGAAAAGTCCTATAATAACGAACCCAAAACAATTTAGAAAATGGGAATAGGAACATACATATCGATAATTACCTTAAATGTAAATGGACTAAATGCTCCCACCAAAAGACACAGATTGGCTGAATGGATACAAAAACAAGACCCATATATATGCTGTCTACAAGAGACCCACTTCAGACCTAGAGACACATACAGACTGAAAGTAAGGGGATGGAAAAAGATATTCCATGCAAATGGAAACCAAAAGAAAGCTGGAGTAGCAATTCTCATATCAGACAAAATAGACTTTAAAATAAGGACTATCAGAAGAGACAAAGAAGGACACTACATAATGATTAAGGGATCGATCCAAGAAGAAGATATAACAATTGTAAATATTTATGCACCCAACATAGGAGCACCTCAATACATAAGGCAAAAACTAGCAGCCATAAAAGGGGAAATCGACAGTAACACATTCATAGTAGGGGACTTCAACACCCCACTTTCACCAATGGACAGATCATCCAAAATGAAAATAAATAAGGAAACACAAGCTTTAAATGATACATTAAACAGGATGGACTTAATTGATATTTATAGGACACTCCATCCAAAAACAACAGAATACACATTTTTCTCAAGTGCTCATGGAACATTCTCCAGGATAGATCATATCTTGGGTCACAAATCAAGCCTTGGTAAATTTAAGAAAATTGAAATTATATCAAGTATCTTTTCCGACCACAACGCCATGAGATTAGATATCAATTATAGGAAAAGAGCAGTAAAAAATACAAACACATGGAGGCTAAACAATACACTACTTAGTAACGAAGTGATCACTGAAGAAATCAAAGAGGAAATTAAAAAATACCTAGAAACAAATGACAATGGAGATACAACGACCCAAAACCTATGGGATGCAGCAAAAGCAGTTCTAAGAGGGAAGTTTATAGCAATACAAGCCCACCTTAAGAAGCAGGAAACATCTCGAATAAACAACCTAACCTTGCACCTCAAGCAATTAGAGAAAGAAGAACAAAAAAACCCCAGAGTTAGCAGAAGGAAAGAAATCATAAAAATCAGATCAGAAATAAATGAAAAAGAAATGAAGGAAACAATAGCAAAGATCAATAAAACTAAAAGCTGGTTCTTTGAGAAGATTAACAAAATTGATAAACCATTAGCCAGACTCATCAAGAAAATAAGGGAGAAGACTCAAATCAATAGAATCAGAAATGAAAAAGGAGAAGTAACAACTGACACTGCAGAAATACAAAAAATCATGAGGGATTACTACAAGCAACTCTATGCCAATAAAATGGACAATCTGGAAGAAATGGACAAATTCTTAGAAATGCACAAACTGCCAAGACTGAATCAGGAAGAAATAGAAAATATGAACAGACCAATCACAAACACTGAAATTGAAACTGTGATTAAAAATCTTCCAACAAACAAAAGCCCAGGACCAGATGGCTTCACAGGCGAATTCTATCAAACATTTAGAGAAGAGCTAACACCTATTCTTCTCAAACTCTTCCAAAATATAGCAGAGGGAGGAACACTCCCAAACTCATTCTACGAGGCCACCATCACCTTGATACCAAAACCAGACAAGGATGTCACAAAGAAAGAAAACTACAGGCCAATATCACTGATGAACATAGATGCAAAAATCCTCAACAAAATACTAGCAAACAGAATCCAACAGCACATTAAAAGGATCATACACCATGATCAAGTGGGGTTTATTCCAGGAATGCAAGGATTCTTCAATATACGCAAATCTATCAATGTGATTAACCATATTAACAAATTGAAGGAGAAAAACCATATGATCATCTCAATAGATGCAGAGAAAGCTTTTGACAAAATTCAACACCCATTTATGATAAAAACCCTGCAGAAAGTAGGTGTAGAGGGAACTTTCCTCAATATAATAAAGGCCGTATATGACAAGCCCACAGCCAACATCATCCTCAATGGCGAAAAACTGAAAGCATTTCCACTAAGGTCAGGAACAAGACAAGGTTGCCCACTCTCACCACTCTTATTCAACATAGTTTTGGAAGTTTTAGCCACAGCAATCAGAGAAGAAAAGGAAATAAAAGGAATCCAAATCGGAAAAGAAGAAGTAAAGCTGTCACTGTTTGCAGATGACATGATACTATACATAGAGAATCCTAAAGATGCTACCAGAAAACTACTAGAGCTAATCAATGAATTTGGTAAAGTAGCAGGATACAAAATTAATGCACAGAAATCTCTGGCATTCCTATATACTAATGATGAAAAATCTGAAAGTGAAATCAAGAAAACACTCCCATTTACCATTGCAACAAAAAGAATAAAATATCTAGGAATAAACCTACCTAAGGAGACAAAAGACCTGTATGCAGAAAATTATAAGACACTGATGAAAGAAATTAAAGATGATACAAACAGATGGAGAGATATACCATGTTCTTGGATTGGAAGAATCAACATTGTGAAAATGACTCTACTTCCCAAAGCAATCTATAGATTCAATGCAATCCCTATCAAACTACCACTGGCATTTTTCACAGAACTAGAACAAAAAATTTCACAATTTGTATGGAAACACAAAAGACCCCGAATAGCCAAAGCAATCTTGAGAACAAAAAATGGAGCTGGAGGAATCAGGCTGCCTGACTTCAGACTATACTACAAAGCTACAGTAATCAAGACAGTATGGTACTGGCACAAAAACAGAAAGATAGATCAATGGAATAGGATAGAAAGCCCAGAGATAAACCCATGCACATATGGTCACCTTATCTTTGATAAAGGTGGCAGGAATATACAGTGGAGAAAGGACAGCCTCTTCAATAAGTGGTGCTGGGAAAATTGGATAGGTACATGTAAAAGTATGAGATTAGATCACTCCCTAACACCATACACAAAAATAAGCTCAAAATGGATTAAAGACCTAAATGTAAGGCCAGAAACTATCAAACTCTTAGAGGAAAACATAGGCAGAACACTCTATGACATAAATCACAGCAAGATCCTTCTTGACCCATCTCCTAGAGTAATGGAGATAAAAACAAAAATAAACAAATGGGACCTAATGAAACTTCAAAGCTTTTGCACAGCAAAGGAAACCATAAACAAGACCAAAAGACAGCCCTCAGAATGGGAGAAAATATTTGCAAATGAATCAACTGACAAAGGATTAATCTCTAAAATTTACAGGCAGCTCATGCAGCTCAATAACAAAAAAATAAACAACCCAATCCAAAAATGGGCAGAAGACCTAAATAGACATTTCTCCAAAGAAGATATACAGACTGCCAACAAACACATGAAAGAATGCTCAACATCATTAATCATTAGAGAAATGCAAATCAAAACTACAATGAGATATCATCTCACACCAGTCAGAATGGCCATCATCAAAAAATCTAGAAACAATAAATGCTGGAGAGGGTGTGGAGAAAAGGGAACACTCTTGCACTGCTGGTGGGAATGTGAATTGGTTCAGCCACTATGGAGAACAGTATGGAGGTTCCTTAAAAAACTACAAATAGAACTACCATATGACCCAGCAATCCCACTACTAGGTATATACCCTGAGGAAACCAGAATTCAGAAAGAGTCATGTACCAAAATGTTCATTGCAGCTCTATTTACAATAGCCCGGAGATGGAAACAACCTAAGTGCCCGCCGTCGGATGAATGGATAAAGAAGATGTGGCACATATATACAATGGAATATTACTCAGCCATAAAAAGAAACGAAATTGAGCTATTTGTAATGAGGTGGATAGATCTAGAGTCTGTCATACAGAGTGAAGTAAGTCAGAAAGAGAAGGACAAATACCGTATGCTAACACATATATATGGAATTTAAGAAAAAAAAATGTTATGAAGAACCTAGGGGTAAAACAGGAATAAAGACACAGACCTACTGGAGAACAGACTTGAGGATATGGGGAGGGGGAAGGGTGAGGTGTGATAGGGCGAGAGAGAGACATGGACATATATATACTAACAAACGTAAGGTAGATAGCCAGTGGGAAGCAGCCGCATGGCACAGGGAAACCGGCTCGGTTCTTTGTGGCTGTCTGGAGGGGTGGGATAGGGAGGGTGGGAGGGAGGGAGACAAAGAGGGAAGAGATATGGGAACATATGTATATGTATAACTGATTCACTCTGTTATAAAGCAGAAACGAACACACCATTGTAAAGCAATTATACCCCAATAAATTATACCCCAATAAATGTTAAAAAAAATGTTAAAAAAAAAGAGTGTTTTGAATATAAATGTTGTGATAAATATGTAGCTGTTTATACAAGAAAGTAATAAAATCAAATGCTAATAAAAAAAAATAATAATAGGATTATCTTTCCTTCCTGTCTATGCTAAGGAGAAAAAGGAACTGTTTCTCTGTTGTTCTAGCTTCCTCTTAATAAATGAAAAAATATTTAACTTATATGCAACCTAGTCCTTCAGATTTAAAATACATGGGGTTTTCAAGAAATTACTCCTGTTTTTGCATGTACTGTCAAAAAAAGATACTGAGAATCATTTATAGGCACTTGGGGATTGAGGAAATTCCAGTAGTCATGCCTGAAATCAGAACTAGCCAATAACAATGCTCCTAGGTAGGCTTCCAGGTTTGCTTTCCCTGTGGCCAATATTATTTTTCTTTGACCATCTTTATATTTTATGACCAGTTCCCTTTTTCACATCTATAGTTTGTGGCTTATTATTTCTTCCTCTCTTGTTTTAACTCATGTTTAATAACTCACCAAGAAAATGACTGTTTGCAGTTAGAAGCGTAATTTTATTGAAATTACTAGAATCTTCAGTGTTTCTCCTAATGGTTTTCATTTATGACATCATGCTGTGACAATAATTCTGTGTATACTCTATAATGATACAGTTATACAAGTAAGCATGTTCACTTGTAGTAAATGACTGAGGAGACTTCCTGTAACCATAACAAGGGCAAATTCGGCCATAAGTACTAGCAAATAAAGTGGTATTCACTTATTAATTAGATAATTTGCAGGAATATTTTTGATAACATACTCAAATATGTGGTACTAATATCTACACCACTGCTTAAGTCAAAAATGGAGGACAACACCCTGATGTCCTCATCTCTGTCACACTCACATTTCATCGATCAAGCCCTACTGAGTTTTACCTCCTAAATTAGCTCTACCCTTTGCGTCTCTATCCTTCCTGCTATTGTCCAAATTCAGGCCACCATCATCTCTCATCCATATTATTTTAACTGCCTTCTAACTCAACTCCATCATTTTTCTCATGCCTTCTCTTGGATCTATAGCCACACAGAAGAGCCATCTTTTCTATAACGCAAACGTGATCATGTTCCTCCCACACTTAAAACCTTCAATGATGCTCCTTTTCTTCAAACCCCTTATGTGGCTTCTAAGGTTCTTCATAACCAGAATCCTGCTTCCATCTGGGTCTTTTCTCATCCCATTGCCCATTCTCCCTCCTCCCCACCACACTCCAGCCTCCCCTATCCTGCTCCAGCCATACTATATTTCTTTCTTATTGTTCCTTGAACTGGCCACATGATCTCTCTTTTCTGAACTTCACACTGTTTCTCTGCTCAAATATTCTTCTCCCCATGTTTTCCTTCAGTTTTCAGCTAGAATACCATGCTTCAAAGTAAACTTAACCTCATAGCCATTGCTGAATTAGATGTCCCTCCTGTGGGTGCTCACAGCATCCTACACTTAGCACCATGGTATCACATATCACAGTGTACTGGTGCTTGAGCAAAGGGACAAGGTCTTGGGAAAAGAATTGCATTCATACACACACATACTGAATGTCTAGTAACTAATTACATCTGGCATTGTGGTTATAAAAGAATGTCAGCATGATACAGAGGAAAGGACAGACCAGGGCTTGATCTTGCCTTTGCCTGCTGACCATCTGTGAGAACTTGGACAAGTTTTTTGATCTTCATGAGCCTTTGTTTCCTCATCCATAAATTGGGGTTACTGTTCTGATTCTGTACCCTCCCCCCTCCTTAAAGCACGAGGTAAGGAATAGAAGATAATCAAAGGAATCTTAAGAACTTGACCATCTCAGAGTCCAGAGGATGGTACTGGGTGTAGGGTGAGGTGGGAGATGGATAGCTGAGAAGCCACTTTTAGCTAAATGAAATCTACTGACCTGTCCCTTAGATGGAACCACTCTTCAGTCTGGGCTCAGGGTGGAGGACGAAGGAGGCAATTCACTCCAGGACCCCAGGGGAACTCCAGCTTAGGTGGTAAAGATGTGAAGATGGTGGTGGTGTGAAAATGGTGGTGGAGGGCACTTCAGTTTGCACACAGATCACTTGGGACTATTGTTAAAATACAGATAATGGTTCAGTAAAACAGGGTGGAGGCTGAGATTTTGAATTTCTAACAAATTCCCAGGTGATACTAATGCTGCTGATCCAGGGAGCATACTGTAAGTAGCAAGGATGTAGAAAATAACCATTTATGCCATCTCTTACTGGTGTAATGATATGGAAAAAGTATTAGCTTCTTAGTAGGTAACATAAGAATTCCTTTGGGGAAGAATACCCTGTGTGTTTAAAAAACATACTCTGATAAATTACTGGGTTTGGGCTGAGGGGAACTGACTCACCAAAGCACATATCGAAATAATTATTGACGATCTTAAACTGCCTTCTCAGGAGATGGGGCGTCCCATTAACTTCAAGGCCTTTTTGTCTGTGCACCAGGATGAGTGGGGCATCTGGGTTTGAAGACAGAGAGTAATTACTCTGCAGAGGAGGAGAAGGGAGCCAGAAGGGATACAGATTGAGTGGGGGAACTAGAGAAAGAGAAACCCACATTAGAGAAGTGTCTATATCATTATTTAGAAGTTCTTTGGTTGACAATATACTCATTTTTGTTCTTCCCTTCCGAGGAATCCTTTGGACTTCTCACCAATGCTTTTGTGCATGTGTTTTCTTTCTTTCTTTGCAGGGGGCGTGGGCTTGAAGAGGTGGATGAGGGGGACAGCTCACAGCAGGGTTACACTAGCCGCAAAGGGCCCTGATAGGTTCTCTTCAGCAGCTGGAGTGGGGTAGGCAGGAGCAAGGGTGGGACACATCCATCTTCTGTTGTCGAGTAATATGGCTCTGCTGCTATCAAAATCAGTAATTAAAGCCAAGAGCATTAATGGGTTAGCAAAAACACAGAGGCCACAATGACAAAGGAGATGAAAATAGGATGCTTGGGAAAAGGTTAACAGTGTCTGGAGTATTTACCTAGAAAAGAGCAAAGCCATCGTGATGATCAAATTTTATCAGCCATATTCAGGCCTTATTTATTTCATAACCTCACAAAACCATAACTCAAGGAACTGGCACTGGTTTTAAAACATAGAATCTTAACCTGGGATCCAGGAAAGGGCTTGGAGAAGTGGTGGTTTTGAATTTCCTAAAATTATGTGCAAAAATTATATGCATATGCATATCTTTCTAGGGAGAGGCTATGTAGCTTTCAGCAAATTGCATGCTGAATGGACATGAAAATAGTTAAGAATCGCTGATTTCAAAATGAAAACAAGCTAGTACTCTTGCCTATGAAAATAATGAAAAAATGGGGAAAAAAGGAAACTAGGAATCTTGTCAATAAGAATTAAAAGAATCAGGCCAATGTTACACTGTCATCCTCTTAAAAATAGTGAGATCCAGTCAGAGGAAAATGAAACTTTTGCATCTGCTTAGAAAAGTAAAACTGGCTTCCCTTGATATTATTCAACAGAAAATAATGGCAAATTAATCTCTTTCTCTACAGTAAATAAAAACAACAGCAAAAACATGACATCAGATTGTAAAAGTACAAATTCAAGTTGGATCAGTAGTTCTCTCCCCCAGGGCATATTTGGCAATGTCTGGAGACACTTTGGGTTGTCTCAACTAGGGGTGTGCTACTGGCATCCAGTGAGGAGAGGCCAGGGATGCTGCTAAACCTCCTACAATGCACAGGACAGCCCCACAGCAAAGAACTCTCCAGTCCAAAATGTCAGCATTGTAGAGGCTGAGAAACCCTGAGTTAGAATAAATGAAAACTTCCTGGCTATGAGGAGTATGAATAATTGAAATAGGTATCTTAGGAACTGTAAAATCTCCTTCTATGAGGTTTTTAATGATCAAGAACCTCATCCCTAACGCACAAAGCACCTTCATTTTCTGCAGAGGTGAAAGTACAATCTATGGAGATGAAGCTCACATGAGAAAGACTTGATATTTTTCAATTTCATGTCCTCACAGTTCCTGTGTTTGCAGAATGAATAAATATCTCTATTTACAACAAGTGACCTGCCACTAATTCGACTGCCTCTAAGGTCAAATGCCTTTCTCAATAGGAAGGATAATCATATTTCACCAACTTGAAATTGTAAAGAAATTTAAATAGGAAGGCCATCACCTGATCTGGAATTTAGACAGACTGGTGGCAAGAGCCTGCTGGGAAGCAGTAGCAATCCCTGGTAAAATATCCATATAAGCTTCTCAAAGGACCAGTTTGGCATGGGCTCAGCCCCTTTCAGAGGAGAGGTGTCACCAGTACCAAAGTGACCCATGAGTTGTGTGGGGATCCTTTCCCTTTGGATAGAGCATCAAAGCTGGCTGAGTAGCAGACACCACCACATACCTCAGGCTGCCTTTTGAGCCTGAGGCATAAGATGAAAAGCAGATTGAAATCTCTGTAACAGTTTTATGTTCACATCAAAATATTATAGTGAGTGAGTTGGGGGAAACAGAAAATCATGTCAGCACCTCAACAAAATTATCAGACTACATGTGCAAATCACCTTATTTTGGAAGTCATATACGTAATCACTGGTCAATGAATACATTTATATTCTGCTTGTAAAATACTGCCTTTTAAGGGAGAAGATGTGATTGGAGTTTAATAAGCTGAATTATTAGGATTTAAATTCATGGGCACAATTTGTAAATTTATGAACATGGTCTGCATAAAACCCTCAACATTAACATTTCGTAGGTTGGAGACATGCAATAGAAGCCCATTTTATTCTTAATGAATAATTGGAAAGCATTTTACACTGTTATAGACTTTCTACAGAGTCATGGTTCCGAATTTTTAAGTTAGCAATTAGTCATCTACTGGATATTCAATGCAGTAATAGTACTCAGCGTGTTTTCCCAAGCCAGTCTGATTAAACAGCTAATTATAGTGCTAGCTATTGCAGCTATGGCCTCCAAGCTTAAAGATATTCATAACAGCTAGACATGGCTATATTTGGCAGTGTTTTGCTATTGCTGTAATACAGAGAGAGCTATATGAGTTATAATCTTTTCTCATTGTTAGTGAATGGAATGAAGAGTGCGCTTGGATTAGTCTGTACTCTGTAAAAACAAATATAGAGTCAGATGTGAAAAATCAGGAGAATCAAATGAATGTAGTGGGCTACCTTTTCTGAAAATCTTTGGCATGAGATACAAAGCTGACCTTTTGAATGGATATGAATTATTTCTCACATATATTTCATCTGAATTAAAGGTGAGGTCTTCTTTCTTCCACCCACTCGATGGTACACAGCACCACTAAATTAAAGCTTGAAGGTTATGGTTTTCCTTTGCTTGTTCTTCAAGAATTATGACCTTAAAGAATTCTTCAATATTTGAAGCACAGATCCCAGAGCCTAACTCCATGTCCCTTGAGAGACTGAAGGCTCAAAACAGCCCCAGATCACTCCTTTAGTCCTTGAGTTGGGGCTCTGAAATAACAACAACGACTGAATTGAGTGCTCCTAAGAGAAAGATATGAAAGTCCCAAACCTCATCTCAAACCATTCTGTGCTTTATGCATTCCCTGAGAAGAATCCTGAATTGTCAGGGGGAGCATAGCAGACCAAGGCAATCACAATAAATTCAGAAACAAATTCAGTCAAAAATAAACGTAGAATATGAAAGGGATTTTTTTAAAAATGTAGACCAGTTATCCTGGAATTGGGCCTTTAATGGAACCAGGTTCAGCAAGTCCCAGTTCTATGTCCTTCTGGTTCACCCAGAAGTACCATTTTCTGTTCCAGTTTTGGTTACTCTGTGAGTAGGGTAAAAAGTCCAAATTCAGGTGTACTGATCCACGAAGGTCACAGGAAAGATAATGCTTTAATTGGCAGTAAAAAGAGAATCTATTAAAACATAGCCCCTCTTATATTTTTAACAACGATAAGATAAAAAGACTGTCTCCCATTAATTAAGTGATCAAAATTAATCACTAAAACAGACAAACTAACATCATGATATAATGTACCAAGAAGGACACAACATTACTTCTTTGGTTTTCCTGACAAAAATGAATAACCTGAATCTAATCATGAGGGAACATCAGGCAAATTCAACCTATGGGACATTCTGCACAATAACTGGTTTGTGCTTTTCATAAAAATCAAGGCCAAATAGCACAAAGAAAGGCTAAGAAACTGTTCCAGATTAAAGAGGAATAAAGAAACGTGAAAACTAATGCAATGTGTGATACAGGATTAGACCTTGGTCTGGGAAAAAACAAATAGTTATAAAAGATATTATTAGACAATTGATGAAAACTTAATATGGACAGTACTCCACATTATATATCATCAGGGAAATGCAAATTAAGATGACAGTGAGATGTTACTACATACCTATTGGAATGGCCAAAATCCAGAACACTGACAACACCTATGCTGGCGAGGGATGTGGAACAACAGGAACTCTCCTACATTGTTGGGAATACAAAATGGTATGGCCACTGTGGAAGGCAGATTAGTGGTTTCTTATAAACCATACAGTCCAGTAGTCATGCTCCTTTGTCTTTACCCAAAAAAGCTGAAAGCTTATGTCTACACAAAAACCTGCAAAATGATGTTTTAGCAGCTTTATTCATAATTGCCAAAACTTAGAAGCAACCAAGATGTCCTTCAGTAGCTGGATGAATAAAATGTGGTACCTCCAGAAGATGGAATATTATTCAGTGCTAAAAATTAATGAGCTATCAAGTCATGAAAGACATGGAAGAACTTTAAATGGATATTACCAAAGTGAAAGAAGATAATCTAGAAAGGCTACATACTGTATGATTCCAACTACATTCTGGAAAAGGTAAAAGCATGGAGCCAATAAAAAAATCAGTGGTTTCCAGGAGTGGAGGTGAGGAAAGATGAATAGGCAGAACACAGAGGATTTTTAAGGCAGTGAAAATATTCTGTATGATATTATAATGATGGATATATATCATTGTACATTTGCCAAGTCCACAGAATGTACAATATTACCCCTAAGGTAAACTGTGGACTTTGGGTGATTATGATGTATCAATGTGGATTAATTCTTAGTAAAATTAATGTACCATTCTGGCAAGTGCTGTTGATAATGGGGGAGGTTATGCATGTGTGGGAACTAGGGATATATAAGAAATCTCTGTACCTTCCTCTCAATTTTGCTGTAAACCTAAAACTGCTCTAAAGAAATAAAGTCTTAAAAAAAGAATATAGATTGTTGATAATTAGTATTGTATCAGGTTAAATTTCCTTTTTTTTTTTTTTTTTTAACTTTTGGCTGCATTGGGTCTTCGTTGCTGCGTGCGGCCTTTCTCTAGTTGCCACGACTGGGGGCTACTCTTTCTTGCAGTGTGGGCTTCTCATTGCGGTGGCTTCTCTTGCTGCGGAGCATGGGCTCTAGGGGTGCGGGCTTCAGTAGTTGTGGCACATGGGCTTAGTTGCTCCATGGCATATGGGATCTTCCCGGACCAGGGATCGAACCCATGTCCCCTGCACTGGCAGGCGGATTCTTAACCACTGTGCCACCATGGAAGTCCCCAATTTCCTGGTTTTGATAATCACAGTGTGGTTATAAGAGGACACCCTTGTGCTTGTGAAATACACACTGAATTATTGACTAAAGGGGTACGGTGTCTCCAAAATTCTCTCAGAAGATTTAGGAAAGGAAAATTACAGATAGAGATATAAGTAGAAATAGAGATATAAATAGAAATGTGTGTATACAGAGAGATATGCATGTATAACAAATAGAGAAAAAAAGGAAAATGTAAGCAGTTGGTGAATTTATATAAAAGGTATATACAAGAATTCCTTGTACAATTATTGCAAAAATAAAGTTATCTTATAAAAAATGGCTGCCATTTATTTGAGCATTTACTATGTGTGAAGCCATGCTCTAGATGTTATATACACATTAGCTCAGGTAATTCCCACAATTGATTTAGGAGATAGGATGGCCCCATTTTACAGAGGTGGAAACTGAGGCCCAGAGAAGTTAAGTGATTGTTAAGTGACAGAGAGGCCTGGTCTCATCCTGGGTTGTCCAATGCCGAATGCCAAACCTGGGGTTTTGGCCACTATGCTCTCCTCTCCATGAGAGGCGTATTTTTATACTTATGCATTCCAGTTACCACCCAGACCTTTCTAAAGCAAGATCCTCTGGCAACTCTAAGCTGGCTCTAATACACTCTTCCTCCTTCAATGCAAAAGCCTCCACACAGCCATGTGCACATATGAGGACTGGAGTTACTTCTGGGGCCAGAGAACAGCCAATCCCTAAGCAGATCTCTGGCCTCCTAAGCCATTACCCCATCAGCAGAGCCCCCTGACCAGGCATCTCCTTTGATATTCTTATCCTCTTCCTTCTTGGTGCTCTCCTGGGCCCCACACTTCTCCCTGATGCTCACGGGAACCCCCACTGATTTCCCTCTTTGTCATATATATTTTTTTAATTTTATCATTTGGCTGTGTCAGGTCTTATTTGTGGCATGCAGGATCTTCATCGTGGCACACAGGCTTCTCTACAGGCTCTCTAGTTTTGGTGCACGGGCTCAGTAGTTGTGGCACGTGGGCTTAGTTGCCCCTCGGCATGTGGGATCTTAGTTCCCTGACCAGGGATCGAACCCACATCCCCTCCGTTGCAAGGCGGATTCTTAACCACTGGACCACCAGGGAAGTCCCCACTCCTGCTCATTTTTTTAAGTGAAAGTTGGCTCCAACCTCAGGATGCTGCTGCCTGCTACGTCCCCCTCCAACAAAGATGTGTATTGTTCTGTTTCTTCTGTGATTCATGTTCTTGTGATAGGATTGGCTTTTCCAATTGTCCAAGTGTTGAATTGTGTCCCCCTAAAAGATATGTTGAAGTCCCAACCCCCAGTACCTCAGAATGCCACCTCATTTGGAAATCGGGTTATTGCATTAGTTTAGATTAGATAATGTCATACTGGAGTAGGATGGGCCCTGAATCCAATCGGTCTGATGTCCTTATAAGATGTGAAGACACAAGAGTAGAGAACACCATGGATGATGGAGGCATCTATCAGCCAAGAAATGCCAAGGATTACCAGTGGCAACCAGAAGCTAGAAGAGCAGTATGAAAAACATTCATTTCAGAGCCTCCAGAAGGAACCAACCCCACTGATACCCGGATTTTGGACTTCTGGGCTCTAGAACTGTGTGAGAATAAATTTCTGTTGTTTTAAACTACCCAGTTCATGGTACTCTGTTATGGCAGCTCTAGAAAAACTAATACACGAAGGCTGCTTCAAACTCCTTCTCCTACATCAAGTGGTAAAAATCTCAGCTCTTTTAAGGGTCCTGCCACTAGGTTGTACCTCTTCTACTCCTGATCACTGAAAACTACCAGCCTCCTGGCCACTCATTTTTCTTTTTTTAAATAAATTTATTTTAGGCTGTATTGGGTCTTCGTTGCAGCACGCGGGCTTTCTCTAGTTGCGGCGAGCGGCGGCTACTCTTCGTTGTGGTGCACAGGCTTCTCATTGCGGTGGCTTCTCTTGTTGTGGAGCATAGGCTCTAGGTGTGCGGGCTTCAGCAGTTGTGGCACGTGGGCTCAGTAGTTGTGGCTCGTAGGCCCTAGAGCGCAGGCTCAGTAGTTGTGGTGCACGGGCTTAGTTGCTCTGCAGCATGTGGGATCTTCCCGGACCAGGGCTCGAACCTGTGTCCCCTGCATTGGCAGGCAGATTCTTAACCACTGTGCCACCAGGGAAGTCCCTCTTGGCCACTCTTAACAGGTTCATTGACCCTTTGGCTCCTTTCTTCTCCACCCCCTCCCGTTACCTGCTGATATTCCATGTGTTCAAATGACTCTGTAGATGAGCTATCTGACACCTGAGCCTCAGTTTCTTAGCCCCAACTCCAGTAAACCCCACTTTACTGGAGCTACCTCCATCTTTGGCTTGGACCCATTCCATATTAGAAATCCTAGGTAACCACTCTCTGACAAAACCCCAAGTCCTCCACAGTATCATGCACCTCCTTTCTTTTATTTATTTATTTATTTTTTGCGGTACGCGGACCTCTCACTGTTGTGGCCTCTCCCATTGCGGAGCACAGGCTCCGGACACGCAGGCTCAGCGGCCATGGCTCACGGGCCCAGCTGCTCCGCAGCATGTGGGATCTTCCCGGACTGGGGCATGAACCCGTGTCTCCTGCATTGGCAGGCGGACTCTCAACCACTGCGCCACCAGGGAAGCCCAACCTCCTTTCTTAAAACTCTTCTTCTCTAGCTTCCTAGTGTCCTCTGTACCCTAAATCTCAGCCTATTATTCCAGTCATCCCCCTTCTAGCCTCACTTGTTTCCTTCCTTGACTTGGCCCACATGGTTGATGACCTAAGCTACAATTCCACTCAATCTCTTAATTCTTCTGCAGCCTGGCTTTTATGCCACAGCCACCAGGCAAAACTCAATCTTGAAATTTGCAATGTGGCTTTCCTTCTGTATCCAGATTGTTAAATGATAGGTTGGAGAAAATTCCATCTCCAGGTGGGTTGGCTCCACTACAAAGCCAGGGTTAGCATAGCGACTCAACTCTTTTTCTTGTCCCCTGTCATCTTCTTTTCCTTTCCCCTCAGCAACTACTGTGACCCTCACTCTCCTCAGGTCCCTCATTCTCAGCAGAGAAGCTGTCTCCTTCATATACTACAATAGTGAGGTCTTTGGTGATGAACTATTCAACATTCTAGGTCCCCCTCTATAAACACAGCCACATCCATATGCACCTTTACCTCCTCCTGCCAATCTAAAAGGACAGAGTGCTTTCCTCCAAACCAAAGCCATTCCGTCTGCTTGTTCTTGTGATCCCAGCCTTCTCATTTCCCTCTGGGACCCTAATTCTTCTTTCTTATCATTTCAACCCACTGTTAAAGTTTCTCTGATCCTGAAATCAATCAGTTCTTTGATTCATCCCACTCTAACCACTGTGCTATCTTCCCCTTAACAGTTTCTTACCTCTCATTCACTCCTCAACTCACAAAAATCTGGCTTCTAATTCTATTGTACAATGAACTGCTTGTCAAGATCACCAATGACCTCCATCCTTGTAATCAATGGGTCTTTTTAGCCCTATGTTACTTGTCTTCTGTGCTAAATTTAACACTGTTGGAACATTCTCTCTTGAAATTTTCTCCTTCCTTGTCTTCCATGACAATAATTCTATTTTTTCACCTATATTTCTGCCTTTTTCCTCCTTTTCAATTCTCCTTTCCCAGTCTGTACATTTGGTGTTACCTGGGGTTCCATCCTTGGTCTACTACTCTTCCATGGGTCATGATTTTACCCCCATACATTATTTCCTTAGAGAGAACTTCCACGACCCCAGCTGCAAATCAGGTCCTTCTCTTAACTATCTTGTAGTAGCTTCACCTTTCCATTATTGCACTAAGCAAAAGCACAATTTTCAATGATATGTTTATGTGACTTTTTTTTTTTTTTTGTGGTATGCGGGCCTCTCACTGTTGTGGCCTCTCAGCCTGAGCCATGGAGCACGGGTCCAGCCGCTCTGTGGCATGTGGGATCTTCCCGGACCAGGGCACGAACCCGTGTCCCCTGCATCAGCAGGCGGACTCTCAACCACTGCGCCACCAGGGAAGCCCTATGTGACATTTTTGATTAATGTCTGTCTCCCCCACTAAATGGTTAACTCTTTGAGGACAAGAACCAATAATTATTTTGTGCATCTGTTGTATACCCAGAGTTAAGTGCAGTGCCTGGCCCATAAAGTATGTGACTCCTAGATCTAACCAGGCAAGTATATTCTATGATTTCCAAGTTCACAGCTCCAGCCCTGACTTCTCTCCTGAGTCTCAGATTTACATGGCCAACTGCTTACAAGACACCTCTATTTGTATACCTCATAGTCATTCTAGACTTTTCTAAAACTAATCTTCCTCCTCCTGATGCACTTGTCTTCTATTATTTATCTTCAACCACCCAGACATCCAAACCAAAACCCTAGGAGTTATCTTACATTCTCATTCACCCCCACATCTAATCAATTACTTAATCTTACCCATTTTAGTCTAAATCTCTCTTAAAGTCGTCCTTCCTCTCCATCTCTGTATCACTGCCCATATGCCGGCCCCACCATCTCTCATTGAGACTATTCCTCTGTCACCTGCCTGGACTCTCTGCCTTTGCACATATGTGTGTGTGAGACTGGAGTGATCTAACTGAAATGCAAATCTCACCATATCACTCTCCTTTGGAAAGCCTTTTCATGGCTCCTCATTGCCTGCAGGGAAAAAAAACAAACCCTCCAGATACCTCCAAATTCCACAAAACCATGTAAGGTCTTCTGCTATCTGGGCACAACTAGTTTTCCCAGTTGCATCGACTGTCTCTCATTATCTGGCACTTCCTACACTGATAATACCAAATGTTCACAGGCTCATCCATACATCCCCACGCCTTTATTTCCGCAGGTCTAGCAATCAAATGATGCTCTTCTCTCCATAAAAGTACATCGCACCAAAAGTCATCATCACCAGCATTATCCTCCTCATTTATGTGTCTGCCACCCTCCCTATCTCCACCCAATTAGACTGAGTACCTTGACAGTTTAGCCGTGTGTAGTTCATTTTCATTGCCCCATAGCTTACTAGCACCTTCCTGACACATAATAGTTGCTCAGTAAATCTTTGACAGCCTGACCTGAATATACTTGGAACATAAATGTGCTGGGAGCTGGTAGTATGACAGTTTGGTTTTGAAACTGTTTTCTGAGGTTCTGAACTACTGACCAAAGAAACTTCTTCCTTGTCCAAAGGAAAACAAAGACTTGCATGGTATCAGATATTTCCTAATGCTGCCAGTCTGGTACATATTAGCCTGTTATAAATGGCCAAGTTAGACAATAAACAATAACTAGTCCACTGGGTCATAATGTCATCTTGAAATGCTTTTTTACCCCCCTGATCACCCCTGCTCGCCTCACAATTAAAACAAATCAAGTTCTATTCTACATTCTTTCCTTTCCAAATCTAAAAGGATAAATATGCGCCCATACTAACCAGCAAAATAATGGTAAAGAAAGAAAAATTTACTTTTAAAATTTGACCCTATAAATACTGTAACATTAAACAATTTTTACACACACCATTATTTTATTTCTGTCAAATCCCGCAAAGTGGGATTGCTGGATTAAAGGAAACTCTTTCACTTCAAAAAACAAATTAAGCTCCACTGTTTAGGGAGTAAAACAAGCAGTGATTCAGGAAGAACAGTGACCTAAAGAAGCAGTTCTGGATTTTTTCCAGTTATTTCACTCTGGCAAGTGACATCTCTGTGTAGTCTTGTGTTTCCACTTGTTACTATAAGCACCAGTAGTCCTGACTCAGAGAATGGGGCTGCTTTGAGGTGCTCCCACCAATGACAGCAGAAATAAATGATTAATTCATCTAGAAACAAAAGGGTATAAACTGTGTGTCCTTCCTGCCTTAGCTTCAATACTTTGAAAAGAATGTTGCGTCTGGGGGGGGTGGGCAGTGATCTAGGTCGTAAAAGAAAACATTAAAATCCTGGATTGGATAAAAAAAGAAAAAGCTGCAACTGTGTCCCCTGTTAGAATCTAAGGTTCAGGGCTGCACTGAGAGGTAACTGGCTTCAATCCCCTTTCCCAGGAGGAACCACAAACCCCAGCTAAACCAGGCGGAGGCAGGTTCTACCTAGAGATCCTAAGGCGACGCACCTTTTGTAAGAATAATGATAGCCTCCAGGTATTGCATGTGTGTTTCCTGGTGCTAAGTGCTTTACTGACTCTCTTTTGACAATGCAAGCCTCTTTCTGGTTTTTCTGTCCTCAATGGAGATAGAGAAATGTGATTATTTTTCAAATTTCAAATAAACATTTACATATCAGCTGGAAAAAAAGTGAACACCCCATCCTACCCTACTCAACACACACACACACACACACACACACACACACACACACACACACACACACACACACACACACACACACACCCCTCCTAGACTTTTATCAGTAAGAAACCTGACAATGAGGAAGAAACTATTTGAGTACAGTTCCATTGTCTCAGGTGACCCAAGTAGAGTGATTTTTCAGTTAATGTAGAGAGCCTTAATGAAAACCGGGCCTGGAGAGAGGTCTAGTGTTGCTAATTCAAAAGGAGCAGGGTTAAAGCTATAATAACAAGAGAACATGCTCCCTATATAGACTAGACAAGGTAATCTTTGGAAGTAACTACTTCTTTCACAGAGGAAGTTTGTTTGCCTTTAAGGAATGTCAGAAGGCAGTCTGGAGGCAGGCCCTTTGGAGGTGAAGCACCATCAGTGTAAGTCCTTTCACCAGAGAATGTACCCTATAGAACAATTTTACAGAAGGGGGATCAGAGAAAGCCTCCACTGGCATCCAGCTGAAACCAGAGCTTGCAGAATATTCCAGACTCAACAACTGGTGGGCACCAGGACTCTACATCCTGGCAGGAATCACAGGGAGTGACAGAAAGGGAAGGGGAGATAGGGCAGAGTGGGGTCCAAATAAAAGAGGGGAAGACTCAAAGATAAGGAAACAGAGGAAGATTAGGAAGGTAAGACGCTTTCGTGGAGATTCTTTCTAGAAGCCCCCAAACATGGATGACTTATTCCCCTTCTGAGAAATAAATAGAATGTTAGCTTTTTTTTTTTTTTTTAAAGCTACAATTTCTGTGTCTGCCCTTAACCCTCTGCTTCTTTGGGTCATACATGACTCTTTCAGGAAAAAAAGTGATTTAAATCTTCTCCCAGTGGAATCTAGGGAAGGTGAGAAAGTATCAGGAGAGGTAGGCATGCTACATCTGATGACACCTGTTCTGTCCCATGATGGACTGCTGGGTGGGGAAGAGCCACAACCAGCTGAGGGTCCTACAGCCTGAGGGAGAGTAAGATGATTCCCTGTGTCCTCTGGCTGCCGCCCCACCTTCTCAAGAGGGTCACAGGCTACTAGCAGTTTCAGACTTTACCTAATATACACAAACACTGTCTGGGGTTTGTACCTCCACAAAACTTACTTATGCTGTTTACTTACGCATATTAAGTGTTGCACTCAATGCATAGTATGAGTTATTGCATACTTCATCCTCATCTGCTGCTTTTTTCCTGCAAATTTTATTCTCCCCAATTTGGAATGCCGCACAGTTCTTCAAACCCACCATGATCTCTTAGGCATCTATACATGCATATGATCTCCTCTTCCTGAAATGTCTCTTTTTCTCTTTGCTGGAAAATGTACTTATCCAGGTTTTTGCTCATTGAAGCACATAGTATGTATTCAGGAAATGTTTATGGAATGAAGGAATGAATGACTCCTTTATCCCCAAAGAGTTAATCACTCCCTTCTCTGTGCTGTCTTAGAACCTTCTGTATATGTTAGTAGTTTCACTTACCATGCCATGTTGCCTATTTCTTATTTCTCAACCATAGACAGATTTTTTTTTCACCATCATATCGAATTTTATTCCAATGACACTAATACAGCTGAAGATGCTCATGGTGACATGGCATAAGATTTCCTGCCTTCTAGTTTCTGTCCAAAGAGAATGTCTACCCACTTGTTCCTTCCCCCCTTTCTGGGAGAAAATCCACAATAGGCCACTTACCCAAATAAACCTCTTCATGTGTCTATTTTAAATTTTGGGGCGGGGACATTTGAGTTCCCCTCCGAAGAAATGAACCAAAAAAAAGTGTTGGGTGTCCCCTCCCCTCCCCCACCTCCACCGGCCAAATAAGTACCTGCTGCGAAGGCTTTCCTGTTGCTCCGAAACCTTTAAATAGATATGAAAAAACCCGTCATCAATCGTCCATGATGAGCAATGGCACCAAGTGGGCCCCAGAAGGCTGGCAGGCGGAGCATCTCGGGTCTGGACAGTCTCGCGAGGCGTTGTGAGGAGAACGAGAGGCTAGAGGCTGTGTGGGTCGCCGGCTGGACGCGGGCGCTGCGCAAGGAGGCGTGCCCGGCAGAGGTGCAGTGCAATATGCCGCTTCCAATCTGTCGTGGAATTTGTCTGGGGCTGGGATGCCTTCCTTCAGGCCTGTGTGCTTCCTCGTGTCCCCCACAGCCTGGCTGGGGCGGCTGGTGTGGTCGAACGGGTCTGCGAGCAGGGTCTGGAGGTGCCAGGAACGGGAAGGCCTGGCCGCTCGTGTGAGCCCTCAAGTCGGTCGTGAAGCCAAAGGGCCTTCACGACAAGCAGCGGGGTGCCAGCCACCTGGGACTCCTCTAAGACGTGGCCCCGCTTGCTGTGCAGGACCCCCTTGATGCTACCAAGCCCTGTTGCGGACATCGGATCTCCACAGGTGGAGGGGCTCCACGGGCCGGGGCAGGAGGTCAGCACGGCGTAGAGGCAGCGCAGGGCGTGAGGAAGCTCTGAATGGATCCACGTGTAGCTTCAAGTAGTGAATGTCGAAGCGCCCGCTGTAGGCCAGCCGCCACGCTGTCCCCATCTCGTTGAGGTACTGCGCGCCCTTGGTGATGTCGGGGAGGTGATGGGGCGGGTGCTTGAGGGCCCAAAGCACCGCAGGCTTCGGACCTCCGCTACGTCTCACTCATACTTCTTAGCCAGTTTGAGGCCTGTTACTTGAGCTCCTGGCAGGCGGACACCTCTGGTCGGTGTCCTTGGCCAAGGAGTCTAGGAAGGGCCGTGCTTTCGTGTACAGCCGATTGTGCTCACAGGGGGCCTCGGGCAGGCACTGTAAGTTAGACTCCTCGCTGATGGTCTCGCTATACTGCACGACCGGCTAGGATTTCTTGGTGGGAATGCAGGTGTGGGTCTTCTCCCTGTCCTTCAGGCAGACCCACAGGTGCCACTCACCACCCTGCTGATAATGTGCTCCCCCCGATTCCTCAGTGGTGCGTTGTACCACGTGGACCGACTTGGCCAGCCTCTTCAGCCCCTCCTCCACCGGCTTGGGCAGGTCAGCCAGTTGTTGGCCTCCGTGGTGACCCTAACAGTCAGGCTCGTGCTGAACTTCATCACCCGCATGTTGTGAGCATGCTCAAAGATGGTGATGGTTCCTGTCTTCACCAGGAACTGGCCCATGCCCAACAGGCCAACAGTGTTCCCCCAAGGCACGTCCTGGTTGGACTTTACATAATGCTAGACAGATTCTTGGTTGCCGACACTTGATGGCACTTCTGATGTCTCAGCTGGTACCCAGCCTTGTTCAAAAAATACACAGCCTGGATCATAGTCAGCAGAAGTTTTCCCAGTGGTGAGGACACGCTCAGTGGTCTAAGGAAGAAAAGTTAAAGAAATCCTGGGCTTGAAAAAGACCTGAGTAGAACATGGGGATTGAATGACACTTGCAAAGGGCTGTCACATCACAGGGAGGAGGGATAATGTCTTTGTGGCCTTGTGGTCTAGACCTAGACTGGTGGTTGGTGGCTAAAAGGAAATAATTTTCAGTTCAGAATAAAAATGAATTTTCTAATTGTTAGAGTAGTCCAAAGGTGAAATATTTAGAAAGAGAGTTTACTGTCTTTAAACGTAGATAAAGTGATCCTTGTAGACAGTGTTGAGGGGGTGACTCACATATCAGATGAGGATTGAATTTAAGGACTTTCTGGCTTTTCCCAATATGGCATCCTTTGGTTCACTGAACTTGAGTTGTTTTAGTAAAAACACTAGTCATTTACTCATTGTAGCACAGCGAGGGAATCCTGCTTTATTTTGTGTAATGGAAAGAGCATGGTTTGTAGAAATAGACCTGGGTTTGAATCCCTCATCTGTCATTTTTCTGGTACACCTTTTGAGAGAACTCAAGTAAGTTTCCAAGCCTCAATTTCATCGTTTTAAAAGTGAGGGTGAAAAAAAAAATAAATAAATAAATAAATAAAAATAAAAGTGAGGGTGCTACAATATTTACCATCTAAGATTGTTGTGAATGTGAAGCACGTGACAGAGTATCTGACAGTATGCTGTAGGAATATTTGTCATTAATATTAATGTATTGTTGTGATTACTCTTATTAGACATCTTGAAATTTAGATTGATTAATTCTATTTCTAAGACTATCTCAAAAAATATGGCCACACACAAAGATTTAGTCAGAAAAATGTTATTACAGCCCAATAATACATATTTATATAAGTAATTTATTATTATAATGGAATAACACTGTAATACTGTTTGGTGACCAAATTTTTTTCTGAGTGTGGTGATTATGGGGAGAGTTTATTTTTAGTATCTCTCTCTTTTTTCCCCCCTTAATTTTCTACTGTGTATATATGTTTTTATAATAAAGAGATTAATCATAATAAAGCATTAAGGAAGGAGTCAGTTCCTCATGCCTAGGGGTCTTTGGTCCCTGAGTGGGGAACCAGGAAAGATACCAGCATCAGATGGGAATAGAGGTGGATAATCTTAAGGTTTCTCTGTATCCTGAAGTATTTTGTGCAGTCAATGAGTGGTACAGATGCTAAGTGCTATAGGAGATTAAAAGCTTGTGGGGCTCCCTGGACAGGCTTGGACTTTTGGAAATCCCTGAAGTTTGTATTTGCAGAGGGAAGCTGAGGAGGAACAATGTGGGAAATGCAAGAGGTTGCAGAAACAGTCCTGCTATCAAACTGCAACAGATGGTACTCTAGCTGCTATTAGTTCACCGGGACAATAAACTGTCCCTGATGTGTGTCAGGAGATTTTCCTTTATTTAGAAATTTGAAACACACTTTAAAATCTCTCATTCTCTGGTCATTTTACAAGCATTTTCTAAGAGGCTGAGCCATCTGCCCTTGGTTTCTGGCCCTCTGCAGGGCAACATCAGTGAGATTGGAGCAGCTGAATTTTGACAGGTGACTTGAAATTGTGACAGTGACAGTTATAACCCAGCACTGTGCAACAACATCTCAACTGAGGCTCATGTTCCCAATTTGGATATCAAGGAATAGAAAGTCTTTTATCTGATATGCTTTAGATACCAAGGTTGTGTCAGGGAGTGTGGGCAGGACACAGAAGTCTGTAGATATTAACCAGCTGATGTTAGAAATTTCTCAAAAAGAAAGGCAGTTCATTACCTAGCTTTTGGATGTACAGGAAGCTGGTAGATGGAGAGTTAGGTCCTGAAGTAAAGCAATGAGTGGCATCTTGCTGTCCAGGGAAGAAAGAAGAGAGTGGCTGTTTTCTTGTTTTGTTTTGTGCGTTTTTTTTTAAGACCAGGAAAACAAGAAAGAACAAAAGAGAGGGAGAGTGGGGAATGAATTTCAGTGCCATTGGCCATGGGTAATAGTCCTTATTAAAGAACAAAAAGCTTAGGTTGACAACTTAGAAAATTAACTTTTACCTTCATGTGGAGTCTCTAGAAAGTTCCTTTCCAGTGAGGGTGAGGCCTGACTAAATGAAGAGTATTGCCTAAAAAGCTGCTCCTGTCTTTTATTTTTGGCAGCGTTGCTGTTATTTCAAAAGAGGCCCCCGTAACTGAAACCCAAAGTTCATCAAGGTCCAGCAACCTGGGTTCATTGCAAGTGTGGGTCCCACAAAGTAGGTGGGAGGAAAACTTGTAAACACCATTGACACAGTCTCTGAACAAAGTGCTGGGAAGTTAACCCCCAAAGGCTACAGCTTCTTCAGTACTAAGTGGGGCACAGATGGGACTAGCCTGATGCCCTATAAGTGAAATGACTGATGGGCAGCCAAGGACGCCAAAATTCCTCCAGAAGATCATTGTAAAATGTAAGTAGAGTCTGGCTGTTCACTGGGAAAATGGGGGTAGTTCAGTGGGTATTTAGGGGAGTAAGTCTTGAAGGAAAGGAATCTAGGGGTATTTAGGGATTCAGGGTCTCTCTAGGACCACCCAGCTAACACAGGATAAGGAGGGGGCCCATTTCTACAACTGGAGAGCCATTTACCATTCAGTACTTACCTCTTCATTGAAATTTAAGCCTCTGAATACAACAATTTTGTGGTCAGTCAGTATGAAGAAAGGACACATTATCCAGGATATTTACTTTTGGAGGGGTAGATGCTCAAATGGAGAAGGTCAAGGCATGGTGTTACCTAAGAAGGGTTATAAGGGGCCTTTGAAGGCCCCTTTTGGATCCATAAATCTAGAACTCAGTTCCTTTCAACCATCTTAATGGATTTTTAATGCAGTCAGAGAATTGGAATTCAGAAATGTTAAAGTATAGCCAGGTCTAAGCTTGTGTGGAAACTGCTTTTGGAAAACATACAGTACTCAACCTGTTAGTAATTAAAATTAATTACTGAATAGCTTCTGTCATAGGTGAGGGTTCTATATCACCTTAAAAATAACGTAATAAATAGCTCATGGTAAACCTAGATTGGTTTGCTCATCCAGGAGTCAGGAATAATTTAAGTCAATAATGTGGGAATAGTAGACCTAAAAGGAAAATTAAATTTTCAAATAACAACTCCAAATGCTATTAAACAAAAGGTGAATAAAAATGCAGTCTGGGGCTTCCCTGGTGGCGCAGTGGTTGAGAGTCTGCCTGCTGATGCAGGGGACATGGGTTTGTGCCCCGGTCCGGGAAGATCCCACATGCCACAGAGAGGCTAGGCACGTGAGCCATGGCCACTGAGCCTGCGCGTCTGGAGCCTGTGCTCCACAACAGGAGAGGCCACAACAGTGAGAGGCCCGCATAAAGCAAAAAAAAAAAAAAAAATGCAGTCTGTTTGGAGTTTAGTTTTTCTTGCAAGCTCATTAAGCTTATTTCTTAAGCTTGTTCTTCAGAATGCTAATGCCAAGAACCTAATGCAATGAAATCTCAGGCCTCAGGCCAAGGAGAGGCTTACTTCCACTCTTTTTAGTTCTTGCTTCCTCACTTGAAACCTGGCAGCCTCAGGACATGCCATCATTTACTTTCAGAGAACTCAGGTTATTTGCACTGTTTAGGTTTTGCTGTCTATTTTCTTGGCTAGGTTTTTGCATTTCTCTCTTAGGAAAGAAAACTGATAGAAAGATGGATGAAAAGTATGGAATCAGTGAGTCCAGGGAAGGTTAAAGTTTACTACTTGAGATGCTTTTCATTGGGCCAGAAATATTAATTGGGCAGGTAGTGACACCACCTGGTCTCCTTGGGAATCTTCACTTAGTCAGTTCTTTGAAAAATGGACAAATTTTATTGCCTCTGCGTAAACTGTGTTAGGCACAGTAAAAGCTACATAAGAAATGGGAGGGCCCTGACCTTGAGGGCTTTATTATCTGTGGATTATTGTATATGCCTTTTCTACCCCATCTCACCCACCCCTTACTCCAGAAATTCTGATTCAGGAGGTTAGGAGTGGGAGTGGGGTCCTGGCATCTGGATATATTTTTCTGAGGATTCTGATGATCACTCTGGCTTAGGAAGTGATTCAGGGGAAGACTCTGACTGATTATTTACCTGGAGAAATACTCTAGAAATGAGAGAACGGAAGAACCAAAAGAATTCAGAGTAAGTAGATCAAGGCTAGCTGGGGTAATCAGAGAGGCTTCAATGAAGAGGAAATTCTTGTAGATCTGTGTGAAAAAGCAGAATGGATTAAAAAGAAAAAAAAAAAAATATATATATATAATAAGATAGTATGAGCTAGGAGATACTCTGGGATGAGAGGAAGGTATTTTATCCCCTACATATGCTATTAAATAATAACCTAATTCTCCAATTTAATTTCAGTTTCTATTCTGGATTCTTATGGAACACATGAAATTTTCTCTAATCTCTGCTTTTAATATCTAATGTAATCACGTTTCCCCTGATTTTACCAAGTGTGTCAGTCAGAGTATTGTCAAAAAAACAGAAACCACTTCAGTTTCAAATAGAAGTTTCAAACAGAGGGAATTTAATGCAAATCTTGGTCTTATAGGTGTTGGAAGGGATTTAAGAAAAAAAGAAAAAGCAAGGGAGCTTGAGAAGCACAAAAGATAAAGAGTGATACCCAGAGATTAATATTTGTAGGAAGCAGCTATAAACTCTAGGACTGGATCCCAAGATCAGGCTTCTAGGGGTTCCACCTAGCCGATGCTAGGGCTGTGGAGGATGATCTCCCTGGCCACAGCTGGGACCACCAAAGAATAACAGTTACAGCAGAAGATTGGATCACTGACGGGATGCAGCTACTTCCAGAAACACCAGCAGAAGCAAAAGAGTATGAGAAAGAAATAATGGTTCTTTCTTTTGCTAGCTAATGAATGAGTCTGGGAAATGTAGTTTGTAGATACCAAACCCCAGCAATACAGAATAGTTGGAAAAAGGTGGATGTGGAGCTGAGGGGAAACAGGTAGATAACTGGTACATCAGGTAAAATGAATCAAGATGTACTTTCTTCAGGAAGACAAACAAACATGTCCCAGTCAGAGGTTCATGCATGACTGCCAGCAGGTATTAGTACTAAAATATGCCAAATCTTGTAACAACCACTTAGCAGCTCAGTGCAAGAAAAGTAGAAAATGAAGCTTATGAAGTTCGGTGAATACTATGTGAATGTGCAACTCTTCCCTTGGCTTTTCTCATTTTAACCTGATTCACCGACCCATCCATCTATCTACCCATTCATCCATCCAGTTAGTGCCTACCATATGCCAGACATTGTGGTGCACGCTGGGGATACAAAGATAATGTCATACAGGCCTCCTTAACTAGCTTCCAAGCCAGGCAGGCAGTGGACAGATTTGATAGTCACAGAAAATGCTTCAAGAAATAACCATATTATTTACTCCTTATGCTTTTCAAAGTAGTTTCTCATCTCCTATGCTAAAATTTTTGTAGGATATTTTTAAAAGATAATTTCACATTGAACATATTTTATTTCTTGCCAAAAACTTTCCATGAACATTGTATATCATTTTCTTATAAATATAAGGACACTCACATTTTTACTATTTTTCACTCACCTGCCTCTTACTCTCCTTTTTGATGAATAGGCTTTTTCCTCTGACCAGTGACCTTTCTGAATCTCTTCCTTCTTTGTAGGCCTCAACAGTGGTACCATGCCAAAGATTGCCACTGTTAATCCTGTGGCCATTTCTGTCCCTCTTCCCATGTTTTTCTTCCAATTTTATATGGCCTCTTAGACTCTTGGATTTGTCCTTTTCCTCCATTATCTTCACCAGCTGGCTCTTGTAGATCAACTTTAAAGACTTTTTGAGAGATCAGACATTGCTATGAATCCTTCTCTCCTTGCCCTGCTCTCAGGAGGGTCTTGTCTCTCCTGTCCCAGAATTTATATTGAAACAAGTGTACTTTCTGCTTTCTACCATTTTCTTTTTAACTCATTGCCTTTAAAAATCTTAACTATATATTTGTAGTGACCAATGTTTCCCAAAGTGTTCAGAATGGACCACCTGCCTCTGAATCACCCAGGGAGCTTATTAAATATCCAAATTCCCTGGCCAACTCCAGTCCTACTGACGTATAATCAGTGGTGTGTGTGTGGTCCAGAAATTTACATATTTAACAAGTTCCCCAGATGATTCTAATCACATGAAAGTATGAGATGCACTGATAGAGATCTTTGTCTTCAAGCTCTAAAGCTCTGAAATTCTCACCTCCTTTGGTGCTTTTGAAAACACTGGTGTCTTTAACAGAATACTTTCTTATCATCAGACTTCCCCGATGGGCAATAATAATTTGAAGTTGGTCCCCTTATTTCTGAAATCATTTCACTTTGAATCAGTTATTTCTTCTCATAGTAGCATACAGCCAAGATGCCTTCTAGGTTTGAAACCTTGTACCAAAATACTCCTGTGGAGTAGAGCAATATTGATGTCAACTACAGTTGGTGAATATGAGGCTCAGAAGGAGTACGAGGCTAGTGGAAGGTCACATAGCCAGATCATTGCAGAGCTGAGATTGAAGCTTAGGCCGCCTGGGACACTTTCCGTGTCTTCCCCCAGTTAAGACCTCCTCTTTTTGGATTGGTATCTGTATTAAAAGATAAAACCCACACACACACAAACACACATTTCCATCCTTTGCAACGTACCATGAAATGTATTGAATACTGGCCTTTTTTGGTACCTACCTTTCACAAAAGTGAAGTGGCATCTTTTCCCCAACAGCAAAAAGATACTTGAAAATGCGTCTGTCATCACTAGTGTCTCTGAATTAACACAGTGATGCTGATTGTAAATGGGGAGGGATGGTGCACACTGAAGTGAAGCAAACAGTCGTGATCATTTCAAGCTCCACTGAAATAGCAGAAGACAATTCAGCTGCCACTATCCAATGGAGATGAAGCAACTCGATGTTTAGCTCTCAGATCTTGAAATCCCATCAATTCAAAACAACTTATAAGCATTTACATGTATTTACATATTTACTTTCCCATCTCTAGATAATTTGCACTAAAAGAAGGGACTGATATTGTCAGTCTTCCAAAATGGCTGATAGTTCCAAAGTCATTTAGATTTGACTTTGCAACTTTTTTTCATGTTTAGTATTTGAATTTGGGCTTAATGTATTCTGAAAAATTATAACATTTTAAATAACAATAACACAGTAGTGAGAACCAGGTAGTAATATCTGCCTTTTTTATTCTGCATCTTGATTTAACACTTCTCCTCTTTATGGTCCATAGTAGGAATACTGGTGATCTCATACTGCACCAACCAAAACTGAAACTCTGTTTCTGACTCTCTCTGTCTCTGCCTCTGTTTTTTTTCTCTCTGTCTCTCTCTTTCTCACATATATAATTATTATATCTATTTCAAAGGACTGATTTAGGGTTTCTAGATGAAATACAAGGTGCCAAGTTAAATTTTAATTTCAGGTAAACAACATAAATTTTTCGTATAAGTACATTCCAATATCTCAGATAAACAGTGAATAATTTTTAGTATGAGTATGTGCAAATATTTCAGGTAAACAATGGAATAATTGCATTTTGGACATACTAAAAATTGTTTATCTGAAATTAAAATTTAACTGGCATTGTGTATTTTTTATTTCCTAAACTTTGCAGCTTGAAGTGAAAATTAGATGAGATAATGTGTGTACGGTAAATGTTCATTAAAATTATTTTCATAATTGAGCTTCTGTAGACCCTAACAAATAATAATAATTAGCATTTGTATATTACTTTACTATTTACAAAGCCACCTAATATTCATGACTCTTCTGATCCTCTTAGTGACTCTGTGGTATCCCCATCTACCTCATGAAGAAATTATGCCTCATAAACATGTTTTACTGACTGTACAGCAATCCACAGTATGCTATACAATCTTTTATTTCATAGACATGTATTTTTGAATATTAGCCTCATTTCTAAACATTGCTACTATAAATATTATTGAAATGAACATCTAAGAGCATAATTTTTTTATAAGTACTTTATGAGCTCCTTAGGTCAGAGACCATGACTATTTTGTTTTCCATTGCCCAACCAAAGATACTGTTCAATACATATTTCCTAAATGAATGCAATTTCCAGATTTACTGCTAGACTCTTCTAATGAAAATAACAATGATATTAATACTATTTTATGATGTACCAGGCATATTCTAGATTGCTTTCATTTACTGATAATAATCTTCACAGTACTTTGTAAAATAGGTAGCATTATTACCAGACTTTATGGATGTGGAGTCTGAGGCACGAAGAGATTATGCGATTTCCTGCCCAATTGTTTGGCTAGTAAGCAGTGGAGCTGGGATACAATTTCAGGTGACCTGGCTCAGAGCCTGCATTCTTATCCATTTCACTCTTCAGCCTCCAGCAATGGAATTAATGGCTCAAAGAACATGCATATTTGTAAGCATCTTAATGCACATTGTCAAATTGCTTTTCAGAAACATTGCACCTATATATTCTTCTACCAGGAATTCATGAGTGTCTCAACACAGCTCTTCTAGCATTGAGTATTCTCATTAAAACTTCTTTTCACATCAGTTAGGTGAAAAATAGTATCTAATAGTTACTGCATTGTATTTATTTGATTACAAAAGCTTGAGCTTTCTTTTTCATATAGTTAAAAAATATATTTTTTCTCTTATAAGGTGTATATTTATATCCATACCCTTTGGCATGTTAGGACTAAGCAAGCCAATCACATGAGTCTTATTGTCATATGTTGCAAAGGACTTACGAAAATCAACTTTGCTTGTCTTTCGGTTTTGCCTTTGGACCTTTGGCTTATGAAGTTTAATTATAAAGAGAGAGAAATATGTCAGTCTTTTGTGATTTCTTCTGTTGCTCTTGTGCTTTGAGAGCATATAAGTCCACCATTTTAAACTGGACATTGTAATCCATTGCTTTTTCAAAGTCTTTACCTAGAAAAACTTCAGCCTTTGAAAGCTCTCCTTGTTATCCTCCTAATTTTTTAGATACTTGATACTATTGCTTAACCTTTCCCTACTCACCCCTTTTCCTCCTAACAACTTCTGAGAGAAAAGCTTTGCCCCTCCTTCAGGGAATTCTTTCCTCCACTAGGATCATGTCTGAAAATATTTAAGGAGCAAGGCTAAACTATTTTTTTTAAAAAAATCCACATTGCTAATCCAGCTGTTTTGAACAATAATAAGGCTTTATATTCTGTCTGGTGTTTTAGTATATTTCAGCACCCTTTCTATATGTTATGTGACCTCAGCATCCCTGTGAAGCCCATAGCACAGGTACTTTTTCCCTTTTACAGGTGAAGAATCAGAGACAGAAGTTAAGTGACCCAAGGTCACTGAAACTCATGTAGCTAGGACTGGAGTCTGGTTATTTTAAGTCCTGCTCTTGTTATCTTTTCACTACTCCAAATTTTCTTATAAATGACTTATTGTCACAACAAGAGACCTAAATACTCACATAGTCATTTTTCCTCTCTCAAGTGTTTTAAGGTTCTGATACTTGCCCACTCATGCCAGAATGTTATCAGTTGGGGGCAGTGAATTCTATGAGCATTTGCTTTATGTGCACACATTTTAAAAAAGTCAACAAACACTGATGTGTATATTCTATTACTGTAGAAGCAAATATTTCCTTAAAGAGGGGCTTGCAGTCATACTTAGCTGGTATTTCTCATAACTTCACACACTAGAAAGCCATGTGTCTTCTGATTATCTTCTGTGTCAGCCACAAGATGGTACCCTTGCACATGGGAAAATGTTCAAGATGTATTATAAAGTGAAAAAAATGGATTTCAAAACAGTATATTCAATTGTGTGCACATGTGTGCATGTGTGTATGTGTGTGTGGAATTGGATGCACAATAAATGGCTAGCAGTGGTTCTCTCTGAAAAATGTAGCTGTTTATTTTTTGACCTTTGAGTATAATCTACATTTTCTATAGTAAGCCTGCTTTGTGTATGTGATCACTCATCCAGGAGATGGGAAGGCTCTGCTGTCAACAGAGATTGCATTCCTATCCTTATGGTGGGGGAGATGTGATGCTTGAGTTGACAGCCTGATCAGAATCACACAGAGTTGGGAGTGGGCATAGTTTCCCAAGAAAGGGATGCCAGGGAGACAGATGCCACGTGTGAGCCTAGCTGTCTTGAGGGCCTCGGGCTGGGCCTGTACGAAATGTTCTTTTAGCAATTGGTCAGTAATTGGCTGAAAGTCCTGTCTGGGTCAACCCCAATATTGGTTCTTCTAAAATATGCTATGAGGTGGAAATTTGAGGATAGCTAAAGTTGACCAACAGCACCTTCTGTCTTTTTGTTTTGGAGGGGTGAGTAGAGTAGGAAGTAGGGCATAGAGGTTTTTGCCTACAACAGCCATTGATTCAGAGGAGGCAGTTGTTCTGACTCATTTTGTAACTGTTCTTGGAGCAGAAATACTTGGCAGTGATGGCAAATAGTCAGAAAGCAATATCACTGAGGCAGTTTCAATAGGGAATTCTTTCTCTGTACTTCAGTAGGAAAATTAAATAGCAGAGGTATGCATTTGGACAAAGATTTCTTGTATTACCTGAGAGCCTCATACTACCTGTTCCATTCATTGTAAGCTATGAAATGTAACTGTCAAAAAGGTGCACACATACAGTATAAATTGTTCAGTAGTCACAGTCTGAAAATTTCATGTTTTTCTCCCAGATAATGAAAAATAATTAATTTCACCCTGAGTGTTGAGAAGTCTTTTTAGACCCAGGAAAGAGTTTGGCCAGGGGTTTTGCATAACATTTATGTAATTCAAATTGATTCTTGGTATAAATTGAGTTGGGTCTCAGAAACATACGCAGCTTCAGCAGTTTGTCATCCTAGGGCAATGGTTCCCAAATGCTGGTTTGTGTATCAGTTATATGAGAATCACGTGGAAGAGGTTTAAAAATACCCCCACACCACTCCCAAATTCTGATTCGGTAGGTCTTCAGTGGATCCTGAGAACCCCCAACCTTCCCCAGGTAACTCTGATGCGGTTGGGGTGGGAAACCATCGATCCAGACCACAGGACATGGAAGCTAACATCTCATTTTCCACATTTAATGCAGTGGGTGATCGGTGATGTCTGAGAAAGGTGTTCTGCATTCCCCAGGTCCCATCATGGTGCCAGAAAAAGTCCAGTTTTATGTAAGAAAGCAACGTTTCAGAGCTCATAAATCACAGAACCCAGTGTTTCCATGTGCTTGGGACCTAGGGAACACAGAAATCACTTTCCTGGAGGCAATGCCTGGTTTTGAAATGTGGCATTTAATAATCCAACCTGTGTTTTTCTTTCTAGTGTATTTTTGCCTTCTGCAAACATTTATACAGTGCTACTAGTACTAGTTAGTGCATGAGGCATTGAGGTGGATAGAAATATCAGCCATCATCCCTGGCTCAGAGAACTCATTGTCCATCAGAGGCTGGGGAAGGACTGTGGAGTCCTACCATCACTACATGGAGTGACATCTGCTGGTGGCAGGTGGGAAGAATATGGGTGAAATAAGGACAATATAGCACAAGATTCCTTCAAGGGTTAGATGAACTATTATAACTTAGCATCTTTCCCAATTCTTTTTTTTTTAAGATTTACTTATTATTTATTTATTTAATTTATTTTTGGCTGCGTCAGGTCTTAGTTGCGGCACACAGGATCTTCGTTGAGGCATATGGGATCTTTTATTGTGGCACATGGGCTTCTCTCTAGTTGTGGCATGCAGGTTTTCTCTTCTCTAGTTAGGGTGCATGGGCTCCGTAGTTAGCTGCACACAGGCTCTCTAGTTGAGGCGCGTGAGCTCAGTAGTTGTTGTGCGCAGGCTTAGTTGCCCCGAGGTACGTGGGATCTTAATTCTCTGACCAGGGATAGAACCACATCCCCTGCATTGTAAGGCAGAGTCTTTACCACTGGACCACCAGGGAAGTCCCCTTTCCCAATTCTTGACTCTATTTTTAGGGTTCTTAGGAAAATCACCTATTTTAGCAGGTCTGGGCCCCTTCAAGCAAATACCACTTACAATAGGATTTTCATCTTTCTATCATCAGTCTCCTAAATTAGATGAAACTAGGAGGCTTTCTTGAAGCAACTTCCTTGCAGTTGCTGTGTAATTTTTTATTGGAGGGCAACTGTCCTTGGGTGGCCCAGCCCATGAATGCCTGGCTACTTACCATTAACATCCTGACTACACCCTCTGGCCCTCTCTCAGGCAGCCTGCAACAACAGGATATGTCCAGTGGTTCTTGCAGTTGGTGATACACCTGCTAGAAGCCACTGTGGATTTCCCACTTCTTTCCTAACTAGAGATGGCGGACTCATCCCCAAAAAGGTGCTCATCCTCCGCCCCTCCATCAGCATGCACTGCCTGGAGTGATGAGGTCTGTAGTCCTTATTTCTCCTGGGCTGAGACATCTCCCTTTTTCCCCACAAAGTCTGAGTGCTGTTGGTTCATTTCTGTCAATGCTGTGTTCCTTGTGTAAGAGACTTTGGATTAGAGGGAAAAGATTCTGTTCTTAATTTCCATTGGAACAGACAATTTAGTCTTTAATCAGACCAAAGCACAACACATAGTAGGCACTCAATAAGCCTTTCCCTCCATCTTTATAAGTGTAATTTGGGGTTTGCCGGTAGTCAGGGTAGAAAGTGGTTCCTTTTCGCCTGTGAAGGGCCAGCTACCTAATTTGCAGGGTCCAGTGCAAAATGAAAGTGCAGGGTCCCTTGTTTAAAAAGCATGAAAAAAGTGCCATGAAAGGTACTAAAATATACTTTCTCCTTTCTTCTGTAGACTCTCTCATGATTTGTCATGGTGTTTAAAATTTGCTATTTAATGTCATTCTAAGTAATTAAAATTTTAAATTATTACCATGAATTTTACCATTCATAATTACATTGTGCAAATGTCAGTCTAAAAGCAAATATTAGAACATTTAACTTGTATGCAGAATCAATGTAGTTGCACATTTGTATTTCATAGATCATACATGCATATGTATTTCATTCTTATTAGAACAGTAGAAATGCTACACAAAACTAACTCAGCTTTTAAATTTCACTTCTTGATATATGCACATTCTATCAACATTCTCTACCTGATAAGTAATGAATAACTTAAAGGAAAAGGAACCAAGTGTTACCCTACCTTTCCCTTTCTTTCTGTGTCATCTTTTCCACCATAAGTGATTGGCCAATTCAGGGAAGTAATGTGAATAAGGAAGGATATAATAGGGTCCTTGGGCATTCATATTTCTGTCTTCTTTGTGTACTCAAAGCAAATTCTGGTTCAAATGGAAAGAGTAGTCTCCCTAAGGTATCAGTTTACTCCATTGCAAATGTAACATGCTCACCTTGTACTCACTTTTGAGTCTTTCTGCACTCCCATGTATGTAGATTTACCAGAATTCTATACTCATGGGGTATCACAAATGCTATATGTGATCGTGGTGGCAAGAAACAGAAGCAGACACTCATGTTGCATGTATCTCTTACACTCAAACTTTTGCTCCACTGTTCCATCGTATTTCACTTACATAGCAGAAGTTCAAAGATAAAATTATTAAAAATTTCAAGATGGCAACAGTCGAGTATTAAACCCAAGCACAGGGCTCTTCTGAGCAAAGGCCCTGTGCAGCTGCACCAGTGGTATGCCCAAGAAGTTTGTGCTACATGAATTATTTCTAGACTAATTCCTCTTGCCTCAGGACACTTCAGCCACCCTTCATGGCATAAACAGAGCAGGCTGAGTAGAAGTTATGCTGCCACAAATATCAGGGATCCTAGAGGATGGGAGGGGGCAGCACACAGTACCTGAAACTACCCATGGAGGCTGGATTAGAAGGGGACTGAAACAGACCCAGGTGCAGTTATGGCTAGAAAAGGTGCAAACAGACAGGCAGAGCTGAGGATCCAAGGAAACACTGTTCTGTCCACATTTATTGTGAAACAGAAGGACTAAGAGGTGGCCTATACCCTTGAAGGAAAGAGGTCCTTGGGCGAGACTTGAGCCAGGCAACAGATTTGAATTTCACTTTGTAGGAAATGCGGAACCACTGAAAAGATTAGGAGAGTTACGGGATGATTTCTATGCTTTATAAAGATGACTTTGGCCACAGTGCAGTAGTGGGTGGTGGGAGAGACAAGGCAAGGGGCTGGGGCCAGTTGGAAAGCTGTAGCAATAGTCCAATATCTTGTAGATCACAACGAGAGGTCAGCAAGGAGGGCCACACACTGGGGGTGTTGGGTGTCCCAATGGCAAGTCCAGGCAGGGAAAAGCACTGGAACTGCCCTCACTGGGCTGGGATTTGTGGGCAGGGCTCCAGCCATCAGGTGGGTGAGTGGTCAGAACAACACAGACCACATACAGAAGCTTGAAGGAGAGAATTAACTCATATACGGAGGAGGAGTCTGGGGCTTAGGACTGAGGTGGTATCTAGTAGAAGAAGTAGAGTGAAGCTGAGGGGACAGCTTATGAGAGGCAATGTACTAGGGCTACTTACATGCCTTCTGTCCCCGTCAGTCAGGATTTGTCACGGGCATGCACCGAATCAGCAGGGAGAAATACTGTTCTTCTTTTTGTGAGGAGCAGAGGAGATGTCAAGCCTGGGAGCCAGACCTGACCACACAGTTTATATATGAATCTTTTTAAGAACCAAAAAATTATATCTTTTTCTATCACAAAAATCAGGATATTAGACAATACAGATGAGTAAAATGAAAAAATCAAAGCAAAGTATAATTCCAACCATCCTGGGTCACTATTAACATTTGGGGGCATACACATTCAATATTTTATCTTTGCAAGTTCCCCCCTTCATTTACAAAAATGTTAGTCTTTTAAGCTGAATCTAGGTTGGAGGAGGATATCTTTTACCTTTTGAAGTTTCACTCATTTGTGGTTCCTATATAATTCATACATTTTTATCTCAAGTCCCTCTCTCTAGAAGCAGGACCAGGTCTGCTGTTTTGTTTTGAATTCCCCAGAGGATTCTAATTCTTTCTTCAGAGTCTTCATGAAATAATGTCTTGTTGACTAGAGGGCTAGTTACCTCAGGAAATGTACATTGAGTATGGTGTGGATCTCTTATTCCTTAGTTGAAAGAAAGAGAAAACATATAATTAATTAAATATAAAATATTTTATTTATATATAGTTATATAAAATACTTAAATATATTTGTTATATATAAAATACATACATGTTAAATATAGTATATTTAGTATCTAGAAAACCTGACATTGTGCAGCTCCCATTCCTTCAGTCCTTCCACATGACCCATAGTTTGAGATCCCATTGCCATCCAGAGGAAAAAAGACTGTGAGCAGATCAAAATCCCTGAAGATTTTGAAGATCTGGAATAATGAACCAAATGAACCAAGTTTAAAGAGCTTTACTTAAAAGAGATAAAGACCTGTATTTGCAACCAAAAATCTAACAAGACCCGTAGAAGAAACACACAACTCTGAGATGGTGATGAGGCAGCAAACTATGGCTCAGGGGGAAGGACTGGAAGAACAGGACTGTTATCATGGAGAAGTCTGAGAAAGTGATGCTGCTTACTTGTCTGAAGATGGTCATGCAGAAGAGGAAGCTCCTTACTGATACAGAAACCCATGCAAATATTACTTTGGATAGCCACAAAGTGCTATTGATTTGTATTTCGCTTCCAGTCTCCAATTCTTTTCACTGTCTCTTCACTTATGTACTCCTGCAATTTCATGTTTCCTTTTTAGTTGCTTGCTTTTTGCCATGAACATAGGACTTTATTAGATAAACTCTCTTTAGATCTGGTGCATGGTTCCAACTTGTCAAAATCCATTGGGAGTTTCCCTGGTGATGCAGTGGTTGGGAGTCCGCCTGCCGATGCGGGGGGGGGCGGCCGGGGGGGGGGGGTGGCCCCCCCCCCCCCTGCCGATGCGGGGGACGCAGGTTCGTTCCCCGGTTCGGGAGGGTCCCGCGTGCCGCGGAGCGGCTGGGCCCATGAGCCATGGCTGCTGGGCCTGCGCGTCCGGAGCGTGTGCTCCGCGGCAGGAGAGGCCACGGCGGTGAGAGGCCCGCGTACCGTAAAAAAAAAAAATGCTTTGGGATTCTGATTTGTTCAGTGAGCATCTAAACCAGCTCTTGCAGTTGTATGCGCATTTGATCAGAATGCCATTATTATGTTATAATCCTCCATGTATTGATGAGAAATAGATCCTTAAGAAGGATAACTACTTGCCCAAGGCCTTACAGCTAGGGTGTGTCAGAGCCCAGACTACACCTGGGTCTTCTATTCTCAGGCCAGTGTTCCTTCCATGGAACGGTACTCTCTCAACACAATTTTGAATTTTTGGTAGAACTTGAAGATAGATGCCCCAGACACAATGTAACAGAGACGTGCCCTTTGAGTAGTGCTTTCACAAACATTTCGCAATAAATTATTTTAATGACTTTAGAGTTGGTATTGCTGCTCTCATTTTATAAATAAGAGGCCCAGGAAGGTTAAGTATTTTTATTCAAGGTCAGAAAGCAAACTACATATCAGTTGCTGCAGAGAACAGTTAGGTTCGGAAGATGTCTTCCCTTCCTGGGATTCTTAAAACATCTTAGGGAATACTCCTTTAGAAGACCTAGAATAGTAGCTGACCTATCAGGAATTATTAAAATGGGAGGACCTCAAGGTCTGATCAGTCAAGATACTAGAGAATCTTTTTATGGTGTACAAAAATTCTAAGATGAAGCAAATTTCTAAAAAGATGCATAACAAGAAAGCATGTAAGCACCATTTGGGGTCTGATTAGAATTCTGAAGCTAGTTCTTTACTTTTAGAAGTATAGTAGTTGGAGAGAATTTTCAGGAAAAAAGAAAACATTGTTTTGGGCATTATTTGCTCTGTTTAATTAAGACTTAAGTTAACATAAACAAGATTTTTATTTTTCTGACTGAAGAGTTTGAAGAGGTCTTTTAACACCAAGCAAAATCACCACCTTATTTCAGGTATAAATCAGCAAGTTTGTAGAGACCAGCTTCACTTTGAATTAGAACAATAGATTCCATCCTCTTCTTTTCAAAAATGAGGAACCAAGTTTCAGAGACATGAAATAGCTTAGTCAAAGTCATCCTCAGGCTTGGGCTAGTGCTTACCTCCTAACTTTGTCCTCTTCCTGTCTTCTGCTTCATGATGCTTTGTTGCCTTCTGGTTGGGAAAGCTCAGCAGGGTGACTTAGTTATTTTCTTTGTAGATATTCAGAAATTGAATATCTCATTTTAAAATATCTCTTTTTAAATGGAAGAAAAAAACACCACCTAAAGTAAACACCACCTGATAGAGATGATTTTAGCATTATTCACTATTTGAGAATAGTCAAGCCACGTGATGCTTTCATTGACAGAAATAAGCAAGAATTGACTGTGGTCAACTTGGGCTACGTAAGAGGAGGCATCATGCAGTAGAAAGTCCATGGGCTTTGGAATTATACTTGGGTATGAATTCTGGATTTGACATACTCTCCCTTATAGCTTTGGCCAAGCTACATAAAACCTCTCTGAGCTCCACTCACTTTCCTCACTATAAATTGAAGATGATAATACTTTCCTTAATTGTATTAAATGAAGATTAAATGAAATAATAGATGTACAAATATCTAACCTAATGCATTGTCCATATTTGACACACAATAATATGTCGGTCCTCCTTTTCCATTCTAGAATTTGCTTCTTCAAACACATTATTTCAATAAATATCTATAGTCCCTGTGTTTGGTGTAAAGGATAAAGAGATGATAAGCACAAGCACAGTATCTGTCCTCATAGAGGACAGATTCGGGAAGATACACATTAAGTAAGCAATTACAGTTGAGTGTTATGAGTGATTAGGTAAGGAAATGCAGGGTGCTAAATTTGGACTGAATAGGGAGATCTAGTTTAGGGAATCAAGAAGGGCTTCCCTGAGGAGGTGATACTTAAGTTAAATTCTAGCACATGCATAAGATTTAGCCAGATGAGATGAGGTGAGGTTGGGGAAGGGAAGTCACAACTATTCCTAACAGAGGCAGCAATCAAGTGTGAAAATATTGAAGAGAGAAAGTTCAAGAAATGTAAAGTGATGGGGAGAGTGACAATTGATGTAGCTGGGGAGGTGAATAGGGGATATATCCTCAGGGTTTTACAAACCATTGTTATGATTTTAGAGATTAATTTTAAGGGCAGTGGGGAATCATTGGACAGTTTATGAGTTCAAGTGAAATGATTTTTGTCATTGAAATTGAAAGACTGTAGATATTATCTCTCTGGAAGTGTGTAGATAAAGGCCATTACTCAAATGGGCTGATAGGATTGCTTCAAAAATTGCCTTCATCCATCCTTCATAGAATTCAGGGATGTCTTTCTAATGGGAAAGTGGCAGGATTTAGCCATTGTGCTCTGCCACAAGAGGGAGCTAGTGGTCTTCCGTGGTCAAGTAATTTTCTGTTGGTCCATTGTCTGACAACATGGTAGCACTGGCAGTTGGCTCAACAGCCGGCAGTTTTCCAGGGACAAGGCCGTTATGGCAGTTGGTGGTTGGTAAATTCAGTCCCTACTCTCTGTGCCCAACCATATGTCCAGACCTTCCTAGTCCTGAAGCCTCCAGCCAGCCAGAACAAAAACTTAGTCTGAAAAGGCCTCTCCCTGTCACCATCGCAATAACTTGATCATTTATGCTCAAAACAGCTCTCTGACAGGAAAACGTTTGTGTTCCTCCGGAATGTGAAGGAAGGTTCATGGTTTTAAAAATTCATGAATTGCGTGGAATGGAACGTTCCTTTTCTGAGTACAGGAAAGAAACAGAGAGGCTGTGTCTTCATGACATCCAAGCTATGGGTCATCTCAGGCAGGAAAAATCTAGTCAAGCCAATTATTTGGCGTGGTAAAGATCCCTTTCCCTTCCATTCCAAGAAAAGGTTGTAAAATTTTTTCACTTTCCAGCTCATTGCATTGGGTTCACTTGAGAATATTCAGGCTTAGGCAACCAGCTGAAGAAATTCAGTATTTCTTTCTTCTATTTAAAATTATATAAAGGCAGTGATTCAGGCTGGGTATATGATCAAGTAAAATCCAATTAAAAGATTCAAGTGGACTGATTTTCTTTGGTTGGTTAAATACAGCTATGAGGATAGGATAGAGCCTTGGGAAATTGTGGAGTTTATCTTTAATCATTCTTATCACTCTTTCTACGTTCTCTCCTGCCTTCTTGGGTCTATTTCTTCCTTCTGGATGCCAGATCCCCTCATACCCAAATCAGACTTCAGTTCCCCACCAAAGCATATCCAAGGACCTCTCCTACCCTGTTTGTTCTCTCGTCTACACTTTTGAATGAAATCTTAGAACCTGTGAGTTTGAAACAAAGACATTTGATTAAATTGATTTACTGTAAGTTTTTAATAAACTCTAATGTGTGAATGTAGGAACACCCAGCACACTCTCTAGCTTCTTGACCCTTGGGAAAAGATTTTGATAGCCCAAATGAATACTTGGTGGTGGCATTTTAGGAACACAGTATTTTGGCAGCTGGTGGAATGGGGTGAGTTGGAGCAGGCCTTCTCAGCACTGTGAGTGGGTAGTAATCTACGTTGCTGCTTTTGGAGTCTTTTGTCCTTCCATGTGAGCAAGTCAGGGTGATAAGATGCAGCTCAGGTTTTCATTATGTTTGATTTGATCTTTCTCATTTTCATGTAATCTTTTTCATATAGTTAAGCCATCTCTTTTTCAACTGCCTTCCTTTCCCCATACATAATACTTAATAGCATGTTTGTGGAAACTAGAGTTACTGTTTGATGATAGTGTCTGAGAAAGACCTACGACAGACAGAATTTTCTGAAGAGGGAAATACCTCTTTTATAAAGAAATCATATTGAAAGGACGTGGAATTTTTCTATCAGTTAAGAATATCCCATGTCTTCGCTTTATAGTTTTATTTTAAAAGCAATACATGGGCTTCCCTGGTGGCACAGTGGTTAAGAATCCACCTGCCAATACAGGGGATATGGGTTCGAGCCCTGGTCCGGGAAGATCCCACATGCCACGGAGCAGCTAAGCCCATGTGCCACAACTACTGAGCCTGTGCTCTAGCCACAACTACTGAGCCCATGTGCCACAACTACTGAAGCCCACGTGCCTAGAGCCCGTGCTCCACAGCAAGAGACGCCACCTTAATGAGAGGCCTGCGCACCCCAGCGAAGAGTAGCCCTCTCGCTGCAACTCAAAAGAAAGCCTGCGCACAGCAACAAAGACCCAACGCAGCCAAAAATAAATAAATTAATTAAAAAATAAATAAATAAAAGCAATACATGATGACAGCATAAAGATATAGAATATAAAGTGTAATAGAAAATATAAAGAAGAAAGTAAAAAAGATAAGTGTCATCACAGTTTTAGAGAATAATCACTGTTAAACTATTAACATTTTGAAACATTTGGAACTTTTCAGATATTTTTCTATGCATACATAGTCATTTTTCAAACGTAAATAAGCAATATTATATTATGGTTATTTTGTAACCTGATTTTATTCACTTCATTACATATTGTGAGCATTGTTCATATCGTCATTTTAAATGAGATCACACAATTCCTTTGCTTGAAGGTATTATCATTTACTTAAGCAGTGTAACTGATCTCCTGTTAATGGAACTGTTCACAATTAAAAATGGCCAAATATTGCATCCTGAGATTTACCCTTGCCGGGGATATAGCACACACTATTTTTTTTTTTTTTTTTGGCTGCACCAAGCATTAGTTGTGCCATGCAGAATCTTCGTTGTGGCATGTTTTTAGTTGCAGTATGCAGGATCTGTAGTCACAGCATGCAGGCTCTTAGTTGTGGCTTGTAGGATCTTTAGTTGAGGCATACAGACTCTTAGTTGTGGCATGAGAACTCTTAGTTGCGGCATGTTAATTCTTAGTTGTGGCATGCATGCAGGGGATGGCATGCATCCCCTGACCAGGGATAGAACCCGGGCCCCCTGCATTGGGAGCACAGAGTCTTACCCACTGGACCACCAGGGAAGTCCCACCACACACTATTTTTGAAGAGGGTGTTTTCTAATGTTCACTAAAAATACTGTGGTCCTAGGTTCTATCTAGTATTTCAGAATGAGCTTCAGAGAGAGACCAAAGGCCTACAGAGATTTAAAGAGGGATTAGCTGTCCTTTTTGGTAATAGTTCTTCAGTAGACTCCAGGATATCTTAAGATCAAATGAGAATAATCAAGTGTTTCCACTCTTACAAAGAGAGCCTTGAGTATTCCATTCAGTTTTCAGCTGAGGTTTAACCCAGAAGGGCAGATTTTTAACTTGACTATGCATTTTGTGTCAACTGTATGTGTTTCAGCATTTAGTATACAAGTCTCTATAGGAATTCTATCCAGACTACTGTTGAACCAGAGTTACTAAAGGGGAATTTAAGCAAAGGATCGAGGACTATAGAAACCTCTTTTGTAATATTGGACTGGGGGTCCTGCTCTGTGTCCTCATTCCTGGGAACGCTGTTGGAGCCTGGCATGAAGAATTGCCACAAGAGGTTGTAACCAGTTTATTTACCTCAACAGCCATCTAGCCCTTATGAGATTATCTTAGCTGGTACAAAGTGTTGATCAATGACAGTTGTATGTGTATATGTGTGTATTTTCAGAGCAGAAGAATTAAATGAATTTACTATGGGTAGAGCAAAGATACAAATGAAAAACCAGTATACTTAGAAACGTTGCTGAGTACCTATTGTTGAGGATGTGATAGAGGCGGAAAGAATCCAGTCTGGATTAAATAGTTCTGGAGAAGCTGACCATTAAGGGGCCTTTTAATATTAATAGCTCAGACACTAGGAAACATCTCTTGGACAGGACCGTTGCTACTGCAGTATAGGATTTCTGCTCCAAAATTTGTGTTTGACTTCTAAATGCCTTAAATATTCTTTTTTAATTAATTGATTGATTTATTTACTTTTGGCTGCGTTGGGTCTTCGTTGCTGCATGCAGGCTTTTCTCTTTAGTTGCAGGGAGCAGGGTCTACTCTTCATTATGGTGCGTGGGCTTCTCATTGCGGTGGCTTCTCTTGTAGCAGAGCACGGGCTCTAGTCGCACTGGCTTCAGTAGCTGTGGCATGCAGGCTCAGTAGTTGTGGCACACGGGCTTAGTTGCTCTGCGGCATGTGGGATCTTCCTGGACCAGGGATCAAACCCGTGTCCCCTGCATTGGCAGGCAGATTCTTTTTTTTTTTTTTTGCTGTATGCACGCCTCTCACTGTTGCGGCTTCTCCCGTTGCGGAGCACAGGCTCCGGACGTGCAGGCTCAGCGGCCATGGCTCACGGGCCCAGCCGCTCCGCAGCATGTGGGACCATCCCGGACTGGGGCACGAACCTGTGTCCCCTGCATCGGCATGCGGACTCTCAACCACTGCGCCACCAGGGAAGCCCCCAACAAATGTTTTTGATCATAAGAATAATGTTCAGACTTTTCCCCTATGAGGTAAGATCCCTTTCCCATTGGAGTCACTGAAGGTGGCAAACATATGACCATGAGCAACTTTAAGGGAAATTCATCATAAAGTGCGTTTTTTAGTGTTGTTTGAAAAATAAGCTGTTGCTATAGGATTTTAATAAAACTGGCCCCATGCCGAGATGGAAAGCATGTGGTCATCAACTACAAAGGGAGCTTCAGCTGAGAGGGCTCATTTGGGGATGAAAATTGTCTTCCTGTTTTCTTACTGCATCAGTGATACAGCAGTTTCTTTTATAATTTCCAGTTGTGCACAAGCCAGTCAGAAGAAAAATGAGTTTCCTTTCCTCCCTAGCTGAGAGAATATTCTTTTAAAACAGGGAAAGAAAGATAAACAGAAGAAGGAAAGAAAGAAGTAAGGAAAAAATCCATGGTAAAAAGTATATTTAAAAAATCCTCCCCCTCCACTGGTTTCAGGGAAGAGAGATTAGTTTGATATACAGCTTGTTTTAGATCTTATCTTAACCAGATAAGTTGCTTCACCAGGCACATGAGGTTATTGGGGGGAACTGATGAGCACTTTTTAGTGATTCAGTATTGTGTAAGTAAATATATCCTCGTTCACTGACCATTTATCTCGTTTATTTCTGCTTACAAGCTAGAAAAAGAATATCAGTTGATCGTTGGAATTTCACTTGGATTTTCTCATAAAACTGTTCACACATTTTATTTCTTTTGGATGGGGAGAAGAGAGATAACATTCCAAACTTTCAAAAACAAAATAAAAACGTCAAAGATTACAAGGTCCTTCTCTTCATCATCAGGGAAGGAGCTTCAAATTAGGCCATAGATTTTCTACTGATGTGCAACCAAATTCAGGGTTTTAAGGTGTAATAAAATCATTGTGTTACAAGGTCAGGAAATGTGGTTAGGAGCTTTCACTGACTTTTGATGCCAAGCCTTCCCAGATATATTTGCAGGGTTGGAGCAAGGTGAAATGAGGACTAGGGTAGGAATGTGGGGATCTGGAAGCTTGAGCTTCCACCCAGGGTTTATCCGAGGATTGATCTTGGCCCCTTGGGTGAATTACCCAGGAAGGAACAGTTCATACACCACAGCTTTGTAAATCTAAATCTCTGTGCCTGTAGAACCTTGTTGACACTCGGTGTGGAAGGGAAAGAGACCAACCATCAAATAATTTTTTTACAAGAACTTTTGACTCAGATTGAGTTCCCTAGGAAAATGGGACATTACCTTCAAGGGAGTGAGGGAAACAGGATTGGGCAGAAATAGAAATTGAACTACCCTGCAATTGAAAGAGAAGGAAAAGAGACCAACCATCAAATAATTTTTTTACAAGAACTTTTGACTCAGATTGAGTTCCCTAGGAAAATGGGACATTACCTTCAAGGGAGTGAGGGAAACAGGATTGGGCAGAAATAGAAATTGAACTACCCTGCAATTGAAAGAGAGATTTCAGCCAATCCTTGGGATCATCAGAGGGATCCCTTCTTGACGCTAGAGGGCCAGACTCTTGGTACTCCCCTCCATCCACCAGCCATTACATAAAGACTGCCCACAGGGAGGGGTATAACCTTGAGTGAAGCCACTCCCTTCTGCAGAGAGCAATTCCCCAAGAGGGGCAGCTGGGAGCTGTCAATGGCCACCATTGCCAGCAGCAACACTCTCAGGAATGAGGGTTTTTTGTTTGTTTTTTTTTTCCATTTATAAAATAGGGCCAATACTATCAACTTTATGAGGTTAATATAAAGAGTAAATGAGATAATCCTTGTAAAGGGCCAAAGCTGGCATGGTAAATGCCAAGAGCTTAATGCATATTAGCAGTTATTATTTAAATGATAGCAATTTAATATTAATAATATTTGTAAAAGTGTTATTAGCCATCAGCCACATCTGTCTGAGAGTGTGTATTTTCCGGGTGCAAGATGCAGGCGGACTTCGGGAGAGTGACAGTGTCTCTGAGATGGATCATGTTTTTCTTATAACAACCAAATGTAGTCAGTCATGTGCTCTTCTGTTGTTGTATCCCTTCACTCTTGGAAGACATGTTGAGACACAGAGCCCTTTGCTGTCAGACAATCTAAAAGCCAGGGGTGGGTCAGATGCTTAGATGATGCCTCCAGTGTTTCTAAGCCTGCTGCCTCCTTGGGAACAAACGGTGCTATCTGTACAAGGCAAGTGCCCTTGTTGAATAAGGATGGCAGAGGGAAATGATGACTTCGTTAGGAGATGGAGAATAGCATAGGTAGGCTTTAATTTCTGTAATTTAAGTTTTTGCAAATTCTGGTATTCTATTAAAATTCTATCTATCTGACATTTGTGTCAGCATGAACAAAAGTAAGAATACATATATTGGTACTTGCTTTTTTTAACATGAAGCTTAATTATTTTTCAATGTAATTATTGACTGAGGTGGAGACCAGGGTAGCCTACACTTCTCAGTTCAATAACTCTTTTTTTAAATTATAAATACTTTTATTTATTTGAAATTGATTGTTTTTATTTTTTTTCTCTAGCTGCGGCGAGCAGGGGCTACTCGACGTTGCAGTGCGTGGGCTTCTCATTGTGGTGGCTTTTCTTGTTGTGGAGCATGAGCTCTAGGCACATGGGCTTCAGTAGTTGTGGCTCACGGGCTCAGTAGTTGTGGCTCACGGGCTCAGTAGTTGTGGCTTGCGAGCTCAGTAGTTGTGACACACGGGCTTAGTTGCTCTGTGGCATATAGGACCTTCCCGGACCAGGGCTCAAACCCGTGTCCCCTGCATTGGCAGGCAGATTCTTAACCACTGCGCCACCAGGGAATTCCCTCAGTTCAATAATTCTTGATGTTAACTTCAGCAGAAATCAATGTCTGCTTATTGTACTCCCAGGAGCCATTGCAGGCAACTCTACCTTTTAAAATAAATGTTAGTTCTAAAATTAAATTAAAAGCTGGGTCTTGGCATCTCATGAGTACTGTGTACTCCCAAGTTATTTCTACGAAATGTTAAATAAAACATTTATTGGCTATGTTGCCCCTGTCACCAGGCAGAAGCTGTTATTCCTCTGCATATGGGAGGGAATCATTGTAAGGTGATGAAAGGTGAGCAGTAGCTCCTCAGAGGAGTCAGCCAGAAAGACTGTAGGCCTTAGTCTCATTATAGTAGAAATAACAATCAGAAATCTGTCCTGATCTTTGCCCTGAAGGAATGTAAGCAGCTGTTCCTGACTTCCTGAGGCTAGTGGTTCCAAAAGCAGTTCAGGTGAATCTACAAGGTCAAAGTGGAAGAGGAAACAGAAAAGGTCTGATGAGCCACATGCCTGTTCCAGGCACTCCAGCGGTGGAGCCAGTAAGAGGTTGGGAAAAAGTAGGTACAGGGCTTCCCTGGTGATGCAGTGGTTAAGAATCCACCTGGCAATGCAGGGGACACAGGTTCAATCCCTAGCCCAGGAAGATCCCACATGCCACGGAGCAACTAAGCCCGTGCGCCACAACTGCTGAGCCCATGTGCTACAACTACTGAAGCCTGTGCACCTAGAGCCCATGCTCCACAACAAGAGAAGCCACCACAATGAGAAGCCCGTGCACCACAACGAAGAGTGGCCCCCGCTTGCCACAACCAGAGAAAAGCCCATGTGCAGTGAAGACCCGACGCAACCAAAAATAAAATAAATTTAAAAAAAAGAAGTAAGTGCATGAGGAGATTCACATGTATGTATCGATGGGTGTGCACAGCTGTGGGCATTCCTGACATTTGGGGTTTAGTACGTGTTGGAGCAACTGTTAAAACTGACTTGGTTGGAAGGAGCTACTTTCAATCCCCAGAGATTGGTAGCTAGGATGACAACCCAGATGAGGTATTTGAAATCTCCCTTTGGTGAATGCAAACCTCTGTCTCTATAAGCTGGCATAGTCTTACCAGATGGAAATGCCAAGGATGGGACTAGTGACAAGTTTTAAGGATTTAGGGACCCAGCCATCTCCTAAACTACAGCCAGCCTGGGATTTAGGGACCTGGCTGTCTCCTGAACTGCAGCCAGAGTGGAAGGTTTTGGAGTGGAGGAGTGCAGGCAGCAGCAGCAGAGGGAGCCCCCTGTGAATTCTCTAAGATGACTCTGGTTGATAGTAAGATTTTACATGTTATGGGAACATTTTTCACACCCATCTAATCTGCTCTGAATAGAGACTTCACTGTATAGGGTTGTCTATGTGAATGCCAGACAGACTGTAACCCAGACACATATGTTAAAACACACGTGTGCACACACATGTAATGTGCACAGATACCTGTGTGCTCATCCCTCTGGGAGCATTTGTAGAGATTCTCACTGTATGAGGTATATCAGGACCACATGAATGTGATGCACAGACTGCAAAATTTCTGATGTAAATAGGTAGACTTTAAGAATGATGAAAGCAAAGGTTTTTGTCTCTTTTGGTCAATGATATATCCCCAGTACATAGAAGAGTGCCAGCACATATTAGGTGCACAATAAATATTTGTTGAATGAGATAGGTAATATTTCACCACCAATAACAGCAGCACCGGGCTTCCCTGGTGGCGCAGTGGTTGAGAGTCCGCCTGCCAATGCAGGGGACACGGGTTCATGCCCCGGTCCGGGAAGATCCCACATGCCGTGGAGCAGCTGGGCCCATGAGCCATGGCCGCTGAGCGTGCGTATCCGGAGCCTGTGCTGCGCAACGGGAGAGGCCACAACAGTGAGAGGCACGCGTACCGCAAAAAAACAACAACAAAAAAACCCCATAACAGCAGCACCACCTATACTACCAATAACAATTACACCAGCGAACTAGAGAATTTCACAGGACGAGGAGCACTTCAACTTGGGAAGGTACTTAGCATGTTGCTTGGTATGTGATCCTTCATTACTGAATGAATGGGGGAACTTTTGTATTACTCTAGTTTTTTTTAAATACGAAAGTAATACCTGGCCATGGTAAAAAAAAAAACCCAAACATTAAAAAAGAGTATATAACAAAAAGTAGAATTCCTCATCACTCTGGCCACTAGTCTCACTTTCCAGAAGCAACTAGTATTTACAGTTCATGTGTGTGTAGGGGAACATACTCTACACTGTTCTGTCCTTGCCTTTCTTGTGTTGGATGTCTTTCCTTACCAGATTATATAGATCTACCTCATTTTTTTTCAACAAAGGCATAAAATACCCATAGAATTGTATCATGTAGATGTAACATAACTTATTTAATTGGCCTCCAGTAGTTGAAAGTTGCACCCTTCTGAAATGTCACTTGACATTTCAAACAATGTAACAGTGAACATCTTTGTCATGCTTCAGGGGCACCATTGCCAAAGCCTCAATGGGAATGGTGCCACCTGGCCCAACACTGTGTAATGCAGTGGCCCTGAGCCTTATACTTAGTCTTTGCACACATGTCCAAGTGTTTCTGTAGGATAAATTTCTAGAAGGACAATTGCTTGCTCAAAGCCTATGCTCAGTGTGAAGTTTGATAGCTAATCTCCATAATGTTGAATGATGTTAACATGAATCAACTGATTAGTCATTTGTGGGAGTCTGTATTAGCCAGAGAATAGAATGTCTACCTATCTATATATCGATATCTATTTATCTGTCTCCTATTGGTTCTCTCTCTCTATATGTGTGTGTATGTGTGTATGTATATAAAGAGATTTATTATAAGGATTTGGCTCATATGATTATGGATGGTGAAAAGTCCCAAGATTTGCAGTTGGCAAAGAGGAGACCCAGGTGAACTGATGCTATCAGTTCCAGTCCAAGTCTGACTCTGAAGGCAGGAGCCGGATGTCCCAGCTAGAAGAGAGTCAGGCAGAGGGAGCAAATTCTTCTCTTACTTACCTTTTGTTCTGTTGAGGCCTTCAGATTGGATGAGGTCCACCCACATTGGGGAGAGCAATCTGCTTTACTCAGTCTGACAATTCAAATGTTAATTTCATCCAGAAACACCCTCACAGACACACCCAGAATAATGTTTAATCAAACATCTGAGTACCGTGTGACCCAGTCAAGTTGACAAATAAAATTAACCATCGCATTGTACTCACTTTTATTATTTTTTAATAAATTTATTTACTTATTTATTTTTATTTTTGGCTGTGTTGTGTCTTCGTTGCCATGCGTGGGCTTTCTCTAGTTGCAGCGAGCGGGGGCTACTCTTTGTTGCGGTGCACAGGCCTCCCATTGCAGTGGCTTCTCTTGTTATGGAGCATGGGCTCTAGGCATGCAGGCTTCAGTAGTTGTGGCACTCGGGTTCAGTAGTTGTGGAGCACAGGCTTAGTTGCTCTGTGGCATGTGGGCTCTTCCCGGACCAGGGCTTGAACCCATGTCCCCTGAATTGGCAGGTGGATTCTTAACCACTGTGCCACCAGGGAAGACTGCTACTCACTTTTAAAATGCAACTCTAGACTAAAATATGACTTTTATTTCTATCCTATTTGCATAAGTAAATGCACTAATACTCAATGATTTGTATGTGTTAAATTTTGTTTTCAGATTCTTGGTCTTTGGACACTATAAGATTTAGTGCTAGTGAGTATATTCTACCTTTTTTTTT
>NW_006794836.1:373168-392288 GCF_000442215.2 Lipotes vexillifer | reverse complement strand
TTTTCGGTACGCGGGCCTCTCATTGCTGTGGCCTCTCCCGTTGCGGAGCACAGGCTCCAGACACGCAGGCTCAGCAGCCATGGCTCACGGGCCCAGCTGCTCCGCGGCACGTGGGATCCTCCCGGACCGGGGCACGAACCTGTGTCCCCTGCATCGGCAGGTGGACTCTCAACCACTGTGCCACCAGGGAAGCCCTATTCTACCTTTTAAAACACTTGTTAATGTATTACGATAAAGCTAACCCTAGCTCCTGGCATAATGCTCTCCCATGAAAGTCTAATTTAACCTTCCTTTTACATACGTAATATTGCAAACATCAGTGGGCATTTTACATCCAAAGGGCTTTGGGTTCAAACCTTTAGAGATTTCCTTACTGATGTTTCTCAGCTGTTACTTCAGCAAATTCCAAATTCACTCTTGGTGATTTTTATAGCTATAATAGCCATTCAATTTCATTTATAAATGAAATAAGTGGCCTTTGATCATATACTCTTTGCAAAGCCTGATGCACTCTGTTGAATGTGTTTTGTTCCCTCTGTATTTTTAAAAGCAGTAGCTGCACTAGAGACAGCTTGACCTTACCGTGAGAAATAGCATTTTATCATGAAACTTGGCAGAGCCTTCAATTTCCTCCCGTTTAATATCTGTCAGTCATTCCCATTGTCCAGGAAATATTCTCTCTGCTCTCCATGTGAAAGTTGTTATCTCTGGTGGCAGATACAACTTCTCTGAGGCCAGATCATCCTCATCCCACAGCTCAATCATGTAGCATTGCCGGATCCCTGTGGAAAACCAATCATGTTCTTTAAAGTGTGGCTGGAAAGTTAATGATGCAAAAGAAAGACACTGGATCCCCTAAACATACCATTAAGTTCCTGCCCACTTCCCCTAAATTGTGTGCCAATCTCTTTGACACTGCTTATGAATCCAGCAGGCATAAAATAGAGGCTGAAATGAAAGGAAGAGGTCTTATTTACCATATCAAAGTATTGAGCTAGAAGGGACCTTAGACTTTGTCTAAACATAAACCTTCATTATAAAGACAAGAAAGCTGAGGCCCAGAGAGGGGAACTGACTTGACCAAGACCACTCAGCTAATTGGTGTTGGAGCTGGGGCTGGAAAGCGTATATTTTTATTGACCAATTTAACTGATATGTAATTTGCATACCATAAAATGCAGAGAACTGAGATGTCCAGTTGATGCATTTTGACAAATGGATATATCTATGTAATCATAGCTAACACACCCACGTCCAATCAAGATATAGAATATTTCTGAGGAATTTTCCATATATTCCTTTCTAGTTAAAAGTAGGTTTTTCACTCCTGATCTAGTGTTTTTGCTACCACTGATCTTTTCACCATCATAGGTACTCTTACCATTTGACGAAAAGAGCCCAGGGCCAGAAACAGGGTATATGGGTTCTCCTTCCAGTTCTTGTTCAATTAACTGTATGATATTAGGCAAGCAGTTTCACTGAGTCAGTGTCTCTAGCTATTATAGGATGGCGTACGGTGGGGAGCCAGATTGTAAAGGTGATAAAGCTTGCCTTTGGTTCTTCCTACCCTTCTTTTCTGAAATCTTTCTTATCTGGGCTGTGAAGTGTTGCTAGTTCTATCTAATTCCAGCTACATTCTGTACGTTGTTTTGATCTAGCTAAGTACCATTACAAAGTAAGCTGAGTAGTCTTGTTTTATGTCAAGGTATTAATAACTTTGTTCCTGGAAATGCTTGTATTTAATAATCATAGTGACATCTACAGTTTATTGGAACCTACACTGTATATCAGGCATGTGTTTAGTACTCTATATATGTTGCCTAAATGGATGTTGCCTTATAGGAGCTCTATAAAGTTGTTGGGTCTATAAAGTTGTTGGTTGTAAGGCCAGTCTGAGGCTCAAGTAGGTTAAGTCATTGGCCCATAGTTGCACAGCTAGTATGTAGCAGAGTTTGCACTGGGACCCAGATCTGCTCAACTCCACAATCAGGACACTTTACATTCCCCTTCCTGCCTCAGGGAACTCTTGAAGATGACAGTGACTTCACCCAAAGGAATAACTCTTTGAAGTTAGAATTTGACGTAGTATATCTTTCTGGAGGGAGAATGACATCTGACTGGGGAGCTCATGGACAGCATGTGCATCACCCCAGGGCTGTCAGTGTGGTTGTTCTCCTGGTCCCAGGACCACAGTGAGAAAGGCCTGAGAAAGCCCTGTGAACAGTGCACTGGCTCTGCATGAGTTCTATGTTTAACTGTGTCTGGACAATTCTGTGCACTGGGGTTTTGGACTCAGTAAGATGGAGCAAATGGATTTTGGAGGGCAAGTAGTTATTACAGCCAATATCGCCTATAAAAATTGAGATTGCAGGCCAGAGTATATAGCTATGTTAATTACAGGAAAAGAGAAAGGAATCATCATGCACTCACTCAAGGAAGTAACTCTGGCTAAGGACCTCATGCCTACTAAAGGGGTGCTCTGTCCTCTTCCCCACAACATAAAGAGAGGTTTCCTGGTTTAAGGTTATGAACTAAATCTTATTCACAAAGAAAATGATTAGGAAGTTTTGCCTGAGGGAGTACTCAAGAGTTTCTGTTGGGGTATCTAAATTCATTCATATACCTTTGCTTCTAGTTGTCTGACTTGCAAGTTTAGCATAGTATTCTTTTTTAAAAAGCCCTATTGGGGGCTTCCCCGGTGGCCAGTGGTTAAGAATCCGCCTGCCAATGCAGGTGATGCAGGTTTGAGCCCTGGTCCGGGAAGATCCCACATGCCGCGGAGCAACTAAGCCCGTGAGCCACAACTACTGAGCCTACTATCTAGAGCCCGCATGCCGCAACAACTAAAGCCCACACACCTGGAGCCCGTGCTCCACAACAAGAGAGGCCACTGCAGTGAGAAGACCACGTGCCACAGTGAAGAGTAGCCCCCGCTCGCCACAACTAGAGAAAAGCCCACATGTAGCAACAAAGACCCAAGGCAGCCAAAAATAAAATAAATAAAATAAATAAATTTATTTTAAAAAATATACTAAAAAAAAAAGCCCTCTTGGGTATTAAGAGTTTTCCTAAAGTGGTACAGAGGAGACATAGAAATAAAGCAACTCAACAGATAGAGGTGCCAAATTAAGTACAGCACATGTAATTCAGAGCATACTATCCCCTTGCAGGGGATAGGCAAGCCCCAGGAGAAACAGCTGAGAACAATTCTGTTGTGTGGTTTATGGGAGGAATCTAGATCTAGCTGAAGAGCATCCCAGACTCTAGCCTACTACTGATTAAGACCCCCTTTTGGGTAACTTCTTGACCTTGGACCTGTTGAGAGACACTCTCAGGCAAGGAATCAGAGTGCAATCCTTAGTTTTGTTAGTAATGCACAGATACACATGCCACCCTTTGGCCAATACCCAGAAGCAGTTCTGGAAATGCCTTAGTCATTTTTGAGCTGGGCTGAATCCAGAGACAAACCCTGGCCCCTGAACTTTGGAAATGCTGAGGCTCACTAGACTTGATTAGTTTTGGTGCTGGTGAACTTCAACACCTCCTTCTCATCTTTTAAAAAAAGCTGCCTGAGGTCAGAGGCCTGAGACTTCAGAAAAGCAGATCATATAGCATGCAGCTGCATTCACAACAAGACAGTGGAGGCTTTGAGGGTTGCTTGCCTATAGAAGTTTGCCCCCAACTGTGGTTTTGCCTGGTCAGTGGGGCACAGAAGTCTAATCGCCTTTGCATCAGCAGTTTTAGCCTTTAGTGGCACAGAGGTATCAAGACAGGACAGTTCTCAGAGTCTGAGAGAAGAAGAGGTTGGGTCAAATTGTGTTTGTTTGCTCAGGGATAAAAGATGAAACCGAGTCTTGGGAGGTGGCTGCCATACTCCAGGCTGGCATAACTTTCCAGAGAGCTAACTGACCTCCTGACCAAACCAATAAGCCAACAAACCACTAAGGACTAGAGCTCTGAAGGAGGACCCCATATCTTAGCCTGAAGAGTCGCCACTTACACCTGCTAAATGTATAGACAGTAGGACTTGTTTTGTGCAAAGGGATGTTTTTCTTTCACAGTTCAAAAAATCTTTCAATGGTTCACCAAGCAAAAAATATTTATTTTTGGCAATGTATGAGAATATTCATTTATGACCAATTCATTCTTTTGAGCACTCCATCAACATGTTGTTCCCTGGAGTCTGTGGCACAAAGGTACAAGGGCAAGCTGAACTGCCCAATAACACACCTAGCCCTTCAGGCCTGCCTTGGTCCTGATTATCTCTGTGCCCATGAAAGCCTATGGGTGGCCAATGGAAGAAATCTCTCTACACAGAGACAGCCTAACCCAAGACAGAGTTCATTTAATGACCATCTGTAAGAGGCATGGCTATTTGGTTACCATTCTGTGCTCTCTGATACTGGAGATCAGGAAAGTCTCTTGGTTTTACCCCCAAGATGCCCCACTGTGCCTCAGCCAACTGTGTTCTCGTGCCCTCACAGGCCAAACGATCCAAGCTGAACTATGAGCTACTTTAAAATTGGAGATCAATGATGGAGACCTTACATAAAAAGCCTAATTTTAGTAGCCACGGGCCAGCCTCAGGTTTTCCCCTTGTTCCTGAGCCATATGCCTTCATGACCTTGAGAAAATCAGTTAGCCACCCAAAAGAGGGTGTTACTGGGTGTTGCCTGAGCTTTACTGATGTTAGCAAGGCTCAAGACAATGGCTGCATTTTTTATTTAAAGTAGGAATACTGTGAACCAAGACAAGCTTCTTCTATAATGACAAAAATACACCTTTCCACATCAGTTGTGAATCTAACTTCATAAACATGATAGTTCAAGTTTATACTGAACACTTCGTGAATCGGAGGATATTTTAAAAAATGATTTAGCTTACTTGTTTCTTAACCAAGAACAGCTATTAACCCTCTAGAGATTAAATTAAATCTCTTAGATCCAAACACAACTCAAATAGAAGCACTATTAGTTTAATTTTTTCTCCAGATTCAGAATCCAGAAATTTTTTAAAAAAGAAAACTGTGCATTCATTTTCTCTGAACATGACTTCTTTGTGGTCCAGATTTCTAGCTCAGATATAAAATTGGATTCTTTGAAGAGGTTCAGAAACTAATTTTAAAAACCTAAGGCTTATCAATAAGTGGCAGAGAGTACTTTGGGTACCATTTTATGCTCCCTAGTTCTAGGCACCACAATATTTTGTTCAAAACAAAATCTTTCATTGTCATTTAATGTCCATCATAAGGCAATACAGATTATAAACTTTTTGCTCTTTTTGCCCATGAAAACTACTAATTCTTGTCAGTTAAATGGAAAGTTTATTTTCAATGTAAAATCTGAATAATAAAGAATTCTTAGAGAAAGGTATTTTTGTGTTTTAAAATATATATTTGAATACTTTGTAATAAGCTCAAGCACTAAACAGTATTTTCTGAACTATGTAAAAGATTTTTCCTCACCCCTCCCTTCTTGATTTATATTTTGTTTGTTTTTAATTTTGGAAATTTAAAAAATACAGAACAGTGTGAAAAATAATAAACTATTATCCAGTACCCACTAACATTTTATTATATTTACTTTTAGTATTTTTTTAATTAAAAAATAAGACATTTTAGATCAAATTGAAGTCCCCTTTGTTCTACATTCTCTCTCTTATCCCATTCCCAGGGACAGTTGCTGTTACGAATTTAAGATATATTCTTAAAATATTTTTAATACTTTTTATGTGCATACTTATATATCAAAGGAAAATATGTACTAGTGTATGTGTGTGTTTTTTTAAATTAATTTTTATTAGCATATAGTTGCTTTACAATGTTATGTTAGTTTCTGCTGTGTGTGTTTTAAATGTGCAAGAGGGACAGTTTACCGTACATATATTTTTTTGTATATATCATCTTACAAGTTGCTTTTGTCATTCAATATTGATTTAACCATGAATATCTTGATTGGTGGATGAGTCGTCTTTGCTTATATTATTTATAGTATATGACATATTTGGAATTACTTACACCATTTTAGTTTTTTTTTGTTTGCTTTTGTTTTTCCATTTTGCTTGCTTTTCCCCTCTCTTCTCATCTTCTATCAGATGGTCACATTTCTTTATTTTCCCTTTTTTACTAGTTTGAAAGTTACACATTCTATTTCTAGTCCTTTAGTAGGTACCTTTAAAATTTTGTTATACATAACTCACGTAATTTTAAAATAAATACTGAAGTTAATTTATACTATCCTTCTAAACAAGGAATTTAGCACATTTTTACTATAGACAATCCTCTTCAGTCTCTCATATTAACTGTTGTTTAGAGTTTTAGTTCTACCTTGTTTTTAAATACAAAAGAGTGTTTGTTATTGTTAGCTAACATTTTTACAGTTGTTTTGTTTGTTTTCTTTTCTCACCATTGCTGTTGAATACCATCCTTCACTCTGGCTTCTTATTCTTTCTTGCTAAAGTCTCTCTTTCAATAGTTCTTTTGGTGAGGATCAGTTAACTCTCTTGGGCTTTGGATGTATAAAACGTGTATTTATATTACTTTCATTCTTGAGTGATCATTTATCTGTGGATAGAATTCTATTGTGTCAGGTTTTCCCCTTGAATACTTTGAAGATGTAATTCATTCTCTTCTGGTATCTGTTGCTTCCAAAGAGAAGTTTGCTGTTAGCCTGCAGCCAGTCTAAATGTGTGATTTTTAATTTTTAGATAATCTGCCTTCTCTTTCTGTTCGATTTTCAGATTTTCTCTTAATATTCTATAGTTTCACTACAATGTGTCAATGTTTTGGAATTGTTTTTATTTATCCTGCTCATGACTCAGTGCGGTTCTTATTTATTTTTTAAACTTAAGTATTTCTTTGGTTCTAAAATTCTCATCCATTATCTCTTTAAATGTTGCCTCTTTCCTATTTCTCTATTCCATTCTTTTGGAATTTCTACTAGAATTATACTTTTCCCCTTTCTTTCCTCCATGTCTCTTAGTGTCTTGTTCAAATTCTTAATTTTTAAAGTTTATCTGTGCTATGTTTGCTGTTTTTTCAGCTCTCAGTTCACTAATTCTCAGTTGTTTCTTTTTTTATTTAAATGAACATATTTTTATTTCTTCTATTTCTACTCAGTTCTTTTTTTATATATATAAATTTATTTATTTATTGGCTGCGTTGGGTCTTTGTTGCTGTGCACGAACTTTCTCTAGTTGCAACGAGTGGGGGCTCCTCTTTGTTGTGGTGTGCGGGCTTCTCATTGCGGTGGCTTCTCTTTGTTCTGGAGCACAGGTTCCAGGCACGCAGGCTGCAGTAGTTGTGACACGTGGGCTCAGTAGTTGTGGCTCATGGGCTCTAGAGCACAGGCTCAGTAGTTGTGGCACACGGGCTTAGTTGCTCCGCAGCATATGGGATCTTCCCGGACCAGGGCTTGAACCCGTGTCCCCTGCATTGGCAGGCAGATTCTTAACCACTGCGCCACCAGGGAAGTTCCTCTACTCAGTTCTTTTCCAAATCCAATAGTTCTGGTTTCATAATCTATTTTTAGATTAGAGGTTTGTATTTTTCCCCTTTGTGATAAGGATACTGTTTTAAAAATATTTTCAGGTGTTTTATTTTCCTGTCCTGAAAATCTTATCACCCACATTGCAGTGTGACTGGCAGAAAGAGGGTTGGGAAATGCCCACTATATTTTAAAAAGACATTAATCGGTTTTTATCACCAAGTTAGGTTTTCTCTGAATCCACACAAGAAAATAAGCGTGAAGTCCAGACTCCTTTAAATGTAAAGAAGTTATTCTAACCAGCCTTGAGGTCTAAGCAAGAAGCCAGAATCAGTAGGAAAGTGAAAGTCCAAAACCCACCACTTTAATACCTGTGTATAGGCAGGACCAGCTACGTGGATGTGCAACCTGGCCAGTCACACAGGGACTCATGCTTAGAAGGGACCCGTACTTGGTTTAATGCTCTGCTGTTACCATCTTGAAATTCCTAATAATTTTTACACAAGGGGCCCTTATTCATTTTGCACCGGGCTCTGAAAATTATGTAGCTGGTTCTGGTACTAGGGGAAGTCCTGAGAGACAGGAAGAGGAAGTAAAAGAAAAATTAACTTTTGTTGGCCCCAGGGCATCATGGGTAGAAGAGGCAAGAGAAACACTGAGTGAGACATATATAGATTCACTTCCTCCTTGGCACAGGAAAGAGGATATTATAAGATGCAGAGGAATGCCAGGAGGGGTCCTTTTGTCCCATTTCACACTTTGGACTCTGGAAGGGAAATTCAGTCCCCCACCTCTAAAATGGAGATAATAAAGCATTCTGAAAGAGGCTTTAAAATAAAAATGTATTTCAAAATTTCAAAGAGATACAAAGCAGTAGGATTGTAAATTTACTCATGTGGTACTCAGGTGAACAGAGAAAATGTAGTTTAAAGAAATTTTCTATTAATTATTCAAATTTCATTAGTAGGTCTCATCATTATAGAAGTGGGAAGAAAAATCTGAATTTTAAGTCAAATCCAGTAAGCCTGGTCCAGTGCAATAATTGAAACAATCCTTCTAAGCTTGATTTTTGTTCATGATTTAAACATGCCCAATTGCTCAGAAATCCACCTAGTCTCCCTTTGCTCTCCCAGGTGCTGAGTGATGTCTAGAGGATGTAGCAAACATGGTCGTGCTACGGACCTTGAAAGATGGAAACGATTTCCTGAAGGTGGTGAACTGGTAAGATAGGAACCTTGGTTTCTGATGACACTGAAGATTCCATATCAGCCCTGGACTGCCTACCTGCTCTGAACTTCTTTTAGGTGAGAGAGAAATATATTTCTATTTTGTTTAAATGATAATTATTTCAAATGTTCTCTTATATGCAGACAAACTTAATTCTGATACAGATACTTAGGCTGATTCTAATTTTTTGCTGCTATAAACTATGCTGCAGTTAGCATACTCATCCAAACATTTCTGCACATTTGTCTGAGAAATTTTAGAATATATTTCTAGAAGTTGAATTATCAATTAAAAGATTTATGAACATTTTTTATTGTTTTGTGAAATATCTTGCCTAACTTGGGAAGGCATTCTGAATGGGGATCCTCTTGGACGATGAAGAAATGGGGTGGGAATATGTGGGACACTGATACTGGGAAGTGGTTGACATAACATGGGAAATGTAGATGAGAGCCGGATGTCCCCATGTCAAGCTAAAACTCCATTCTACTATTCCCTTTACTAGAATGGCTTAATCAAAGTCAAAATTATAAAAAATAACCCAATAAAATAGTTGCATTTCAAGCCTGTCAGGTGTTCTTAAGACATTCATTTGAAATAATTGTAAAGCAATAGACACCCCCCCCACACACACACACACCCCCACACACACAAGCTACTATGCTGGGTCCACTTCCATCTATGATTTTTAGGTCACTCTGGATTATTGGGAGATTATTATTGTTAGATTATTATTGGATTATGTAAATAATTAGTTCTCAAACTTCAGCACAGTTAAAAATCTATCTAAAAGCCTATTGGAAAAATACATTTCTGAGCTTCACATATTCTGATTCAGTTGGTCAGGGGTGGGGCCCAGGAATATGCGTTTTAACTGGTATACCACTTTGAGAAGCACTTATCTAGATACTTTGAAGATTAAACTATTGGTTGAAATCCCATCCATCAGTAAATCTTACTGCCTCACTGTTAATTAATTCTTTGCTCAGAGAAGCTGACCAAAGATGGGCATAGAAGTGCAACTGAAATTGGCAGTTCTGGTCCTTTCTCTCAGTTGATTGATACTTTATGATTGTGGATTTAAAGTAATAGCCGCACTTATGAATAATGAATATGATATTTTAGGAATTATTTAATGTATTTTTTATTCCTCTTAAATCAAGATGCCATATGGCTTCCCATCCTTTTAATCAATGAGTTTCAATACTTCAGAGGCAGGATAGTTACTGGCTAGAACACCAAAGTCATCCCTTAGCTTTGATTGTCAAATGAAGCTTTTTAATGTATTGTGTCCCCAGGGAGAAAGTGCTGTTGAAAGCTGGGCTGTATCAAGAGAGGAAAGGAATTTCTAATTTTCTAAGCTCCCTTTATATATCATTTATTTCTAATGGTACTGGATTCTTATTAGAGAATGAAGTCTGTAAAATTTCTACTTTCATACTTTCTTGAGGTTTTTTTGCAGCCATGTTCATGATCAGTTTTTATAATATGTCTTTCCTTTAAAGGATGTCAAGTTCTTTAGCAATTAAAACAAGTGAGTTGATTGTAATATTCAGTTCCTCTGTATCTGTATTTATTTTTTGTCTCATAGATCTCACTGATTTGAAAGAAGTATATAAAATCTCCTATATAACTGTATTTTATCTGTTTCTTTTTAACTTTTGCAGTCAAATTGTACTCTCACGCTTAAAGAACAAAAATTAACAACAAACAAACTGAGCAACATAATCCCTGCCTTACTCCTTCCTATTCCCATATCCTCACTACTCAGAGGCAGCCACTTTCAACTCTGCTTATCTTCCTGGTGGTTACTACCATATTTCAAAATTACATGTAACTTTGATTTTAAATTAAAAAAATTATCTATTGACTTTCTACTTTGGACAGTGAGTTTGAGGAGAAATGGAGATAAACACCTGCTTTCAATCTGCCACGCTTAAAGTCTTTAAGGAGGGGGAAAATGAGGAACAAAGGCAAGTGGTGAGATAAGTGGATCCTGGTTGCTCTTTTGCAGGTCAGAACGTCAGCTTGGGGGTAATGAATATTAGAAATAATAATACATGTTAAAAATATTTATTGAGCACTTACTGTTCTAGTAAAATGCCCTCATAAGCTTGTATTCTATTGAGAGAGCCAGACAATAAATAAATATGTAAAACACATATGTCAATCGGTAAAAAGAAAAAAAAAGCTATGGAGAAAACAAAGCAAGGAGGTAGATAGCATAAAGAGGTGGGGTTGGGGGTAGGCTTGTGATTTTTAACTAGGATCATTATGGAAGGCCTGACTGAGATGGCAGCATCTGTGCAAATGCCTGAAGTAGGCGAGGGTACTGGCTAAGGGTATTTCAGGAAGAGCAGAATGAAAGAAAGGCAGAAGTAGGAAATGAGATCAGTGAGGTAATGGTGGGTCCCAGTGGCAGGAAAGGGTGAGAATAGATTGTGTCTGACCTTGTAAACACTTTGACGTTTACTCTGAGATGGAAACTTCTGGAGACTTTTGAAAAGAGGAGTGACCTAATTTGATTGTTGTTTTGAGGACAGACTGAAGGGAGACAAGGTGGAAGCAGGAGATCAGTCAGGTGAGTAATGCCATAGTCCAAGTGAGAGATAAGTACAAGTTGGACCACAGTTACAGTAGTGAAGACACTGAGAAGTGTGAATTCTGATATATTTTGAAGGTAGAGCCAACAGGATTGCTAATGGATGAGCTTTGGCAATCTGAGAGGAAGGAAATGTTGCCTGAGAAACTGGAAGGAGAGAATTGCTACTTCCTGCATTGAGGAAGATTGTAGACAGAGCTAGTTTTAGGGGGAAAGATCAGAATCTAGTTGTGGACAGGTCGGGTCTGAGATGCCTGTTGGTCATCCAAGTGAAACTGTGGACTAGGCAGTTGGATATTGGAATCTAGAATTCATGGGAGACGTTTAGACTGAAAATGAAATTTGGGAATCATTAGCATAGATGATTTTTAAAGCCAGGAGACTAGATGAGAACACCAAAGAGTGAGTGAGTATAAAAGAGGAGATAGGAGAGAAGAGACCTAAGGACTGAGCCCTGGGTCACTCTACATTTGGAGGTCAGAATAGGAGTGGGAGATGAGTTGATAATGGAGTCAGAAGAAAACCAGAATTTCTAGGAAGCCAAGTAAAGACAGTATTTCAAGGAGAAATCTCAATCAACCTTGTCAAATGCTGCTGGCATGTTAAGTAGGATGAGGACTGGGAGTTGACCACTAGACTGAGCAATAGGAAGTCATTAGTGGCCTTACAAAGAGTAGCTTCAGTGGAATGGTGGCAGGGGGGAATAAGGGGAACCATGGAGGAAATCAAAATAAATATAGCCAACTCCTAAGAGGAGCTTTGCTGTAAAGGGGAGCAGAGAAGTGGGGTGATAGAAGGGGATGGATGAGGATGTAGGTTCAAGGTAGAAAAGAAATTTCAGTATGTTTAAGTGGGATTAAATTAGCAGAGAGAAAAAAGGTGATGATGCAGGAGACAGGGGAGAATTGCTGGCAATGGGATCTAATGTTGAAGTGGAGTTGTCTTTAATTAGGAGAATGGATTGCTTGTCCTCAGTAACAACAGGGAAGGCAGAATATATGGGCACAGCTGCAAGAGCTGGGTAGAAGTGATGGTGTAAGCCTGTGGATGCTTTTCTATCAGTTTTCATATTCTCAGTGAATTGAATGCCCCTTCATCAGCTGAAAATGAGTATTGATGAGGAAATGCTAGGAGTTTGGGGAGATGAGAGAAAGTATGAAATAAGTCATGGAGGAGAATGGGAGAGAAAATGGTCTAGGGCAGCATTAAGGCCTACGTGAGATGAGTGACTTCAGATTTAAAATGAGACCAGTCTTCATAATCATGAGTTTTTCTCCAGCCACACTGGAGCTGTGCACACGTTAGCCTGGGACAGAAAGAGAGTTAGACTGAACCAGGGTGAAATGTTGCCAGACAATTATGAGTTTGGAATCCAGAGTAATGGAGCTTATCCCTCACTTCCTTGGGTGCATGCTGGGAAAACTCTAAACTCCAGTTGCCAGAGTGCTAGTTTAGAAATGGCTGAAGAAGGGTGGACGTGATTGGGCAGAGAGTGCTCTTGATTCACAGAATGTAGCACATGCCTGTGGGGTCAGAGAACGCAACTAGGAAAATCTGTCCCCCAAAAGGGAACACAGAAATGCTAAGAGCAGCTATGGACCAGAAGAGATAAGAGATAATTTGGATTAGAGGTAGGCAAGATTTGCAGCCAAGAGGGTACCTCAAGGATAATGGACTCTAGGCATGGGTGTTTGCAGAGTTTCCAAAAGAATCAGGTGGGATCAGGCCCCCACAATGGTCAGCAGGTTCAGGTATCCAGGGAAAAGATGCCCAGTCTCCATGTCCCCATGGTGAGCAACAGCAAGGACATGTGAGCCATCTCTCCTACTCCCACCCTCCTGCAACCATAAATACCCCTGGGTCCAGGAGCCATCTTGGTAAGGAAAATGGGGAAGAAGCATACACCCTGAAAGATGGAGCATTTCTTCCAAAGACACTGGGGTGAGATAGAATTTTTAAATGTTTCATACTGGAGTTAAATGAGTTATATTTAGTTAGTTCGTTGAGTCTTCCCCCACCCTTCTCACTTCTACCCCTTGGCACACCAGGAGCTCAAAAGTCAGATGATAGCAGTTGTGGGAAATAGAGGAAAGCAACATAATTTTTTCTCATTTGATTTGTAGTTCATAAACTTCTACTTGGGTGTAGACATTTTGGATTATTTAGGGATTTAAATCATACATATTATTCCATGTAACAAAATATTAAAAGTCTGAAGAAGTCTGGAGAAAACAGGAATAGATCCAGACCTTCTAGGGGAATACTAACCTCACACTAGACCATGAAGCCATGAAGATCTTGTGAATTTTCCAATGAGCAAGAAGCAAAGCCACTTATAACCAGGTGGTATTAGATCTTGACTTCTTACCAATCTATGTATATTGGTTAATATCAACATGAGAATGTCTGCTATGAGAAGTCCACTCTACCACCAAAAACATCCTGGTTTTTTTCTTTTTTCTTTTTTTTTTTTGAACAAAAATTGCTATGGAGCTTTCACACCCATTAGGGAGATTTCCAGTTTTGCACTTTGACCCTGAGGTACGTTAATGATCCCTCCGCCCCATTAGCTCTTGGACTGTATCTTAGATGTCATCAGCACCCTAATGGGCAGTGTCCTGTGATTTGACAGTGCTACAGCTGTTTGAGGATTTTGCCTTTTTAAAATCCAAGCCAAGGCCACTGCAGCTCAGGAGAATCATGTGTGCTCTAAGAGTAGAGGTAAAATGAGGGCAAAGTAGGTTTTCCAATGGCCTTGTGCAGTGCTCAAAGTTGATATGTTCATCAGTGACCCAGTGGGCAGACAAGGGCAATGAGGAAGCTTCCCCGTGGAATCAAAGGCACTAGCACCTGAGAGAATGGGCCATTCAGAACCATCTTGGGCCACATCTCTATCTTTACCAAGAGCTCAGCATGACAGAATGTCCTGCCTTAGAATGGAAGCTGTTAGATGGCATCTGGATTTGGACAAAGCTACTGTTATCCCTACTTTCCTTTCAGAATTCAGTCCTGCCAAGTTGCTATAGGATTAGGGATAACGTATTTAAAGCAGAAGACATATACTAGGTGCTCAAGAAATGCTTGCTGTTATTGCAGAAACAATGTGAATAGTATTAGTATAAAGCAATAGTTTTCAAAGATCTTCTCAGAAGTCCATGGTTAAAAAAGGGAAATTTAATTTAGACCAATGTTTTTCAAATCTGTCTGTGGTCAGAATATTTTCTGAGGCTTGTTAAAAACATACCCTGGTGTCAGTCCTAGACATTCTGATTCACTTTGGGGTAGGGAGTGGGCATCTATATACTGATAGTTTAACAAGTTCTACAGGTGATACTGATGCACAAACCAGTGGTTCTCAGCCCTGGCTGTACATTAAAATATTAAAATAACTAGGGAGCTACGAAAATTACAGATGCCAGGGCTGTACCCTGGGCCAACTGAATCAGAATCTCTGGGCAAGCAGACACTGGTGTTTAAAAAGCTCCTCATGAGATTCTGATGTGCCACTAAAGGGTCTCTGGTTTACATCATCATCACCTGAGGTGCTTGTCAAAAATCCCAGTGCACAGGCCTCATCAATGCTATTCTGTACTAGATTTATTTGAGTGGAGGCCCAGGGATCTGCATTCTAGCAAACTCCACAGGTTTTTATGCATAACCAGTATTAAGAACCACAGTTATAGACAATAATTCTCAAACTTAGCACATTGGAATCTCCTGGAATAATTTTAAAAGTACCGATAGTTTGGTCTCACCCCCACATATTCTGAATGAATGGGAATGGGCTGTGGCCTGGTCATAAAGATTTTTTAAAGCTCTTTGGGTGATTCTAATATCCAGCAAAGCTTGAAAACCAGTAGTCCCCAGGTCAGTAGCATCAGCATTATCTTCTGGGCACCTGTTAGAAATGCAAATTCCCAGGCTTCACCCCAGACCTACTGAATCAGAAATTCTGGGGTTGGAGCCCAGTTATCTGTTGTTGTTTTTTTTCTTAATTTTTATTGGAGTGTAGTTGATTTACAATGTTGTGTTAGTTTCAGGTGTACAGCAAAGTGAATCAGTTATACATATACATATATCCACACCTGTTTAAGATTCGTTTCCCATATAGGCCATTACAAGAGTATTGGGTAGAGTTCCCTGTGCTATACAGTAGGTTCTCATTAGTTATCTATTTTATATATAGTAGTGTGCATATGTCAATCCCAGTCTCCCAGTTTATCCCTTCCACCCTTATCCCCTGGTAACCATGAGTTTGTTTTCTACATCTGTGACTCTACTTCTGTTTTGTAAATAAGTTCATTTGTACCCTTTTTTTTAGATTCCACATGTAAGTGTTATCACATAATATTTGCCTTTTCTGTGTCTGACTTATTTCACTCATATGACAATCTCTAGGTCCATCCATGTTGCTGCAAATGGCATTATTTTGTTCTTTTTTATGGCTGAGTAATACTCCACTGTATATATGTACCACATTTTCTTTACCCATTCCTCTGTTGATGAACATTTAGGTTGCTTCCATGTCCTAGCTATTGTAAATAGTGCTGCAATGAACATTGGGGTGCATGTATTTTTTTGAATTATGGTTTTCTCTGGGTATATGCCTAGGAGTGGGATTGCTGGGTCATCTGGTAGCTCTATTTTTAGTTTTTTAGGAACTTCCATACTGCTCTTCATAATGGCTGTACCAATTGTGCTTCTGGTGATTCTATTGCACACTAAGGTTTGAGAACCAGGGACTAGATCTTGCTAATTAGCATGAATCAATTAGCAAGAATTCATGGATCAGATTAGCTGGTTGACACTTTGATTCAAGGGGCTTGACCCAGTCAGTTTCTACTGAAACAATGGGAAAGGCTGGCGGTGTGCAGCCCTAGTTGAGGGGTGCCTAGCTCAAGGCTGCCCAGAAAGGTTAGCCTCTGGTTGTGTGTGTGAAATGAAGAGCTCTGATCAGCCCTGAACACATGGGTTCTTTCTCATTTGAAAAGCCATGTTCGGGGCTTCCCTGGTGGTGCAGTGGTTAAGAATCTGCCTGCCAATGCAAGGGACACGTGTTCCAACCCTGGTCCAGGAGGATCCCACATGCCGCGGAGCAACTAAGCTCATGCGCCACGGCTACTGAGCCTGCTCTCAAGAGCCCGCAAGCCACAGCTACTGAGCCCATGTGCCGCAGCTAGTGAAGCCTACGCGCCAAGAGCCCATGCTTCACAACAAAGAGAAGCCACCGCAATGAGAAGCCCACACACGGCAACGAAGAGTAGCCCCCACTCACTGCAACTAGAGAAAGCCCATGCACAGCAACAAAGACCCAACACAGCCAAAAAATAAAAACAAACAAATAAATACATTTATAAAAAAGAAAAGAAAAGAAAAGCTATGTTCTACCAAAGGAGAGCCCAACCCTCCCAAGGGCTTTCAACAGCTGTTCCAAGCTTTGGTGAGAACTAAACCCTAGACACCATGTTAAAATTCAGCTTCCTGAGCTCCATGCCAACAGATTTGGGTTCTCTGGGTGTGGGGTAGGCACCAGGAAATAGCATTTTAAACAGGCACCCACGGTGGTGCTGATGTAAGTGGTGTGTAAACCAAGCTCTGAAAAACATTGGTTTTATGGGCTGCTATCTCAAGGCTTTGTGAGACCAACTTCTGAGACCTTCAGATTTTAGCCCTGGTTCAGCTTCAGAAGGTCTGGGCTCCTCCATCAGCGTATGGGTAGCAAACCCAGGTCACTATGTGCAAAGTCACTGGCCGAGCTCTTCCAGCACCTGGTTCCAAAGTGAGGCTTTTGATGTCAGTGAGAAGCTTCTTTTGTTCCAGGCCTTCCCAGCCCCATTGTTGCACTGCAGTCTGGCTTTGAAATGTCACTCTAGTGTCCCCACCCTTGCTTAGAAAACTTTGCTATGTGCAAAATCCAATGTGCTTCACCTGACCCTAATTCCTTGTGACTGAGGCCAGAAGCAACAGGTCGAAGAGGCTCCTTCTGAAAAGAAATCCAAAATGCTGCACATATTTGGCCTCCAGGCGGCGCCAGCCTTTTGGAAAAGGAGGTTGTTTATGTAACAGATTGGCAGTTTCATCGGCTGTGTAAATGTCATTCTTTAAAAATAAAGATGAAACTCTCAGTTAACTCAAACAGGAGCAAATTAAAAAGTAGAGTGAAACATCTATTTCATGAACACAGTTCATCTGCTGTCTCTGGTACTTCAAAATGATACCTTTTCTCCAAATGATAACTGGCACCCTCCCACTGGCTTTAGCTAGGCAGTGACAAAACAACAGATCAATTCACTCACTTCAGTGAAGAAGAAAAAATCCAGTCAGTTAGGATGGGCTTCATGTAACTCACACACATGGAGACTGAATCCTTTCTATGCAACCAAACATATAAGCAGAGCCACTGAAACATGACTGAGGTGTTAAGTTTGTCCCCCAAAATGCAATAAGGAAGTTTGTAATGAATCTCAATTGTTTTTAAACCCAAAGGATGATTATTATTTGTGAATTCACCAGGAAGGTCCTTGAAATATCAGTTTTCAGCCATTGTAAGGGTATGTCTTTAACATGTAAAGCCATATCTCATTTAAAGGGCTTTCTGTCCCGTGTGCTAATGCAAAATCTCAACCTTAGCTTCAAAATGGAATCGCTTGGGAAGCTTTTAAAAATTCCAAGGTTCAGGTACGTATCCCAAGCCAATTAAGTAAGGATCTGGAGCTGGGACCCAGGCAACAGTCCTTTTTTAAGCTCCTTAGGCTACATAATGTGAAACCACCCCTTTCTGTTTGCAGCTATTTTCTCTGGAGTTCAGACCCTAGTCCTTGGGGCTGGGTGCAGGGACCAATCTCTAATACTCAGACTGCTTTCTCCCAATTTCTCTTCTCCTAGGGTCTGCTCCAAACCTTGTGCAGACCAGTCCCTAGAGGGCCCATCTTCAGTATCTTATGCCTATCATCCCAGGTGTGTCTGAAATCCAGTGGTGGCTACACCTTGACCTCAAGCTTGGGGCCCCACCACATAGTAATTGACTGGTCTATATGAAAGATAGCTCATTGTCTAGTATGATGGTTCCCAAATACCAGTCCAGAGTTAATTCTTATCCTGAATAAGAATAGCTCAAGGAGCTTGTTAAAATATGTATTTCTGGGCTCAACCTCAGAAAACCCCATTCAGTTGGTCTGGAGAAAGACCTGGAAAGTTGTGTTTTAACAAGCTATCCTTCTGGGGGAAACTGATTTAGTCCAGTGCCTCCAATACATAGAGGTAACAGAATCTCAGAGGAGATGTGGCTTGTTCAGGGTCACTTGTCTAGTTAGGAAAAGAGGCAAGATTAGAAGCAGGTGTCCTGACGATCATGAAAAGAAGACATGCTATGGAGAAATACAATTTTTGCATTTCAAAAATATTTTAAAAATCAATGAAGTTTCTTTCCAACCTTACCAATTAGATATTCCAGAAACAGCAAAGCCTTCTGAAGTCAGATCTGTGTTCTAGTCCCTGCTTAGTAATACATTAGCTGTGTGGTTTGAGGCAAGTATTTTCATCTCTCTGAGTCCCAATTTCTCTGTCTTTCAAATGGGATACTACTTGTCTCATAGGGTTTTGTGAGGATTAAATGACATAATGTTGGGCTTCCCTGGTGGCGCAGTTGTTGAGAGTCCACCTGCCAATGCAGGGTACACGGGTTCGTGCCCCGCTCTGGGAAGATCCCACATGCCGCGGAGCGGCTAGGCCCGTAAGCCATGGCCACTGAGCCTATGCGTCCGGAGCCTGTGCTCCACAACGGGAGAGGCCACAACAGTGACAGGCC
>NW_006794836.1:365560-373158 GCF_000442215.2 Lipotes vexillifer | reverse complement strand
AAAAAAAAAAAAAAAAAAAAAAAAGACATAATGTTGCAATGGAGAGGACTTATTTTGAACCCACATGAGATACTGTTTGGAGACTCCCAAAATTAGGGCAGAGAGAGGATTTTGCAATGGGTGGGAGCCAGAGAAATATGGTTTCTGCTGCTTTTGTGATCCCACTTTAACATCGTGCTATGTGGCCTACAGATGATAAACAGATTGGGAAATGGAGGCCTACCAAGGTGCAGTGACTTGCTCAAGATCACATAGCACATTGCTTTCAGACACAGGTCTTCTGACTTATCAATCATTGCCCTTCCTTCTACATCTCCTACATGTCACCGAGGAAATTGCTTCAAGGCAGTAAGTTTTTACATTAGATGATCATAGTACTATATTACCTACCTGAATTTCTTGGAACTACATACAGACACCAAGGATAGGATGAAGGAAGGATCACTCATCCCCCTAACCTTATCTTCCTAAATCTGATTCAGTGGGGGAAGGGAACATAGGACACTTCGGCAAAGAACAAGAGACCCAGGGGAGGGCCTCTTGGATCCTTCTAGGATACATATAAACGGATCCTGATGTTTCAGGTTTAAATCTTACCCTAAGCAATGTTGAAAATGCTCCCTGTTTAGCCCTGGGCTATCTGGGACCCTGCAGAAGAGATGCTAGACAGAAGCTGGGTCAGTGCCTTCCTCAGGCTAGTGGGGTGGGGATGGACCCTGGAATCATCACATTCTCCCCGTTTTCCACACCTGAAAGCTTTGTCAACACAGGAAGGACATGGAGTTGAGATGACACTTCAGTTTGAGCAAAAACCCTTTGCTGAGTAGTGTTGCTGGATATTACCATCTGGTAAATCTGGAAACCTTATGAGCAACTGAGGATTTTTTTTTTTTTGAATTTTTCAATTTTACTTTATTTTTTTATACAGCAGGTTCTTATTAGTTATCCATTTTATACATATTAGTGGCTATATGTCAACCCCAGTCTCCTAATTTATCACCCCGCCCCCCCTGCCACTTTCCCCCCTTGGTGTCCATACGTTTGTTCTCTACATCTGTGTCTCAATGTCTGCCCTGCAAACGGGTTCATCTGTACCATTTTTCTAGGTTCCACATGTATGCATTAATATACGATATTTGTTTTTCTCCTTCTGACTTACTTCACTCTGTATGACAGTCTGTAGATTCATCCACGTCTCTACAAATGACCCAATTTCGTTCCTTTTTATGGCTGAGTAGTCTTCCATTGTATATATGTACCACAACTTCTTTATCCATTCATCTGTTAATGGACACTTAGGTTGCTACCATGTCCTGGCTATTGTAAATAGTGCTACTGTGAACATTGGGGTGCATGTGTCTTTTTGAATTATGGTTTTCTCTGGGTATATGCCCAGTAGTGGGATTGCTGGGTCATATGGTAGTTCTATTTGTAGTTTTTTAAGGAACCTCCATACTGTTCTCCACAGTGGCTGTATCAATTTACATTTCCACCAACAGTGCAAGAGGGTTCCCTTTTCTCCACATCCTCTCCAGCATTTGTTGTTTGTAGATTTTCTGCTGATGCCCATTCTAACTGGTGTGAGGTGATACCTCATTGTAGTTTTGATTTACATTTCTCTAATAATTAGTGATGTTGAGCAGTTTTTCATGTGCTTCTTGGCCAATTATATGACTTCTTTGCAGAAATGTCTATTTAGGTCTTCTGGCCATTTTTTGATTGGGTTGTTTGTTTTCTTAATATTGAGCTGCCTGAGCTGTTTATATATTTTGGAGATTAATCCTGCGTCCATTGATTCGATTGCAAATATTTTCTCCCATTCTGAGGGTTGTCTTTTTGTCTTGTTTGTAATTTGCTTTGCAAAAGCTTTGAAGTTTCATTAGGTCCCATTTATTTATTTTTGTTTTTATTTCCATTACTCTAGGAGGTGGATCAAAAAAGATCTTGCTGTGATTTCTGTCAAAGAGTGCTCTTCCTATGTTTTCCTCTAAGAGTTTTACAGTGTCTGGTCTTACATTTAGGTCTCTAATCCATTTGGAGTTTATTTTTGTGTATGGTGTTAGGGAGTGTTCTAATTTCATTCTTTTACATATAGCTGTTCAGTTTTCCCAGCACCACTTATTGAAGAGACTGTCTTTTCTCCATTGTATATCCTTGCCTGCTTTGTCATAGATTAGTTGAGCACAGGTGTGTGGGTTTATCTCTGGGCTTTCTATGCTGTTCCATTGATCTATATTTCTCTTTTTGTGCCAGTACCATATTGGCTTGATTACTATAGCTTTGTAGTGTAGTCTGAAGTCAGGGAATCTGATTCCTCCAGCTCCATTTTTTTCCATCAAGACTTCTTTGGCTATTCGTGGTCTTTTGTGTCTCCATACAAATTTTAAGATGTTTTTTGTTCTAGTTCTGTAAAAAATGCCATTGGTAATTTGATAGGGATTGCATTGAATCTGTAGATTGCTTTGGGTAGTAGAGTCATTTTCACAATATTGATTCTTCCAATCCAAGAACATGGTATCTCTCTCCATCTGTTGGTATCATCTTTAATTTCTTTCATCAGTGTCTTATAGTTTTCTGCATATAGGTCTTTTGTCTCCCTAGGTAGGTTTATTCCTAGGTATTTTATTCTTTTTATTGCAGTGGTAAATGGGGGTGTTTTCTTGATTTCTCTTTCAGATTTTTCATCATTAGTGTATAGGAATGCAAGAGATTTCTGTGCATTAATTTTGTATCCTGCTACTTTACCAAATTCATTGATTAGCTCTAGTAGATTTCTGGTGGCATCTTTAGGATTCTCTATGTAGAGTGTCATGTCATCTGCAAACAGTGACAACTTTACTTCTTCTTTTCCAATTTGGATTCCTTTTATTTCCTTTTCTTCTCTGATTGCTGTGGCTAGGACTTCCCAAACTATGTTGAATAATATTGGTGAGAGTGCACAGTCTTGTCTTGTTCCTGATCTTAGAAGAAATGGTTTCAGTTTTTCACCATTGAGAATGATGTTTGCTGTGGGTTTGCAGTATATAGCCTTTATTATGTTGAGGTAAGTTCCCTCTATACCCACTTTCTGGAGAGTTTTTATCATAAATGGGTGTTGAATTTTGTCAAAAGCTTCTTCTGCATCTATTGAGATGATCATATGGTTTTTCGTCTTCAATTGTTAGTATGGACATTGATTTGCTTATATTGAAGAATCCTTGCATCCCTGGGATAAATCCCACTTGATCATGGTGTATGATCCTTTTAATGTGTTGTTGGATTCTGTTTGCTAGTATTTTGTTGAGGATTTTTGCATCTATATTCATCAGTGATTTTGGTCTGTAGTTTTCTTTTTTTGTAGTATCTTTGTCTGATTTTGGTATCAGGGTGATGGTGGCCTCATAGAATGAGTTTGGGAGTGTTCCTTCCTCTGCAATTTTTGGAACAGTTTGAGAGGGATGGGTGTTAGCTCTTCTCTAAGTGTTTGATAGAATTCACCTGTGAAGCCATCTGGTCCTGGACTTTTGTTTGTTGGAAGATATTTAATCACAGTTTCAATTTCATTGCTTGTGATTGGTCTGTTCATATTTTGTATTTCTTCCTGGTTCAGTCTTGGAAGGTTATACCTTTCTAAGAATTTGTCCATTTCTTCCGGGTTGTCCATTTTGTTGGCATAGAGTTGCTTGTAGTAGTCTCTTAGGATGCTTTGTATTTCTGCGGTGTCTGTTGTAACTTCTCCTTTTTCATTTCTGATTTTATTGATTTGAGTCCTCTCCCTCTATTTCTTGATCATTCTGGATAATGGTTTATCAATTTTGTTTATCTTCTCAAAGAACCAGCTTTTAGTTTTATTGGTCTTTGCTATTGTTTTCTTTGTTTCTATTTCATTCATTTCTGCTCTGATCTTTATGATTTCTTTCCTTCTGCTAACTTTGGGTTTTGTTTGTTCTTCTTTCTCTAGTTCCTTTAGGTGTAAGGTTAGATTGTTCATTTGAGATTTTTCTTGTTTCTTGAGGTAGGCTTGTATTGCTATAAACTTCCCTGTTAGAACTGCTTTTGCTGCATCCTATAGGTTTTGGATCATCGTGTTTTCATTGTCATTTGTCTGTAGGTATTTTTTGATTTCCTCTTTGATTTCTTCAGTGATCTCTTGGTTATTTAGTAACGTATTGTTTAGCCTCCATGTGTTTGTGTTCGTTACGTTTATTTCCCTGTAATTGATTTCTAATCTCACAGTGTTGTGGTCAGAAAAGATGCTTGATATGATTTCAGTCTTCTTAAATTTACTGAGGCTTGATTTGTGACCCAGGATGTGATCTATCCTGGAGAATGTTCCATGTGCACTTGAGAAGAAAGTTTAATCTGCTGGTTTTGGATGGAATGTCCTATAAATATCAATTAAATCTGTCTGGTCTCTTGTGTCATTTAAAGCTTGTGTTTCCTTCTTAATTTTCTGTTTGGATGATCTGTCCATTGGTGTAAGTAAGGTGTTAAAGTCCCCCACTATTATTGTGTTACTGTTGATTTCCTCTTTTATGGCTGTTAGCAGTTGCCTTATATATTGAGGTGCTCCTATGTTGTGTGCATATATATTTCTAATTGTTATATCTTCTTCTTGGATTGATCCCTTGATCATTATGTAGTGTCCTTCCTTGTCTCTTGTAACATTCTTTATTTTAAAGTCTATTTTATCTGATATGAGTATTGCTACTCCAGCTTTCTTTTGATTTCCATTTGCATGGAGTATCTTTTTCCATCCCCTCACTTTCAGTCTGTATGCATCCCTAGGTCTGAAGTGCGTCTCTTGTAGGCAGCATATATATGGGTCTTGTTTTTGTATCCATTCAGCAAGCCTGTGTCTTTTGGTTGGAGCATTTAATCCATTCACATTTAAGGTCATTATCGATATGTATGTTCCTATGACCATTTTCTTAATTGTTTAGGGTTTGTTTTTGTAGGTCCTTTTCTTCCCTTGTGTTTCCCGCTTAGAGAAATTCCTTTAGCGTTTGTTGTAGGGCTGGTTTGGTGGTGCTGAATTCTCTTAGCTTTTGCTTGTCTGTAAAGCTTTTGATTTCTCCATCAAATCTGAATGAGATACTTGCTAGGTAGAGTACTGTTGGTTGTAGGTTCTTCCCTTTCATCACTTTAAATATGTCATGCCACTCCCTTCTGGCTTGTAGAGATTCTGCTGAGAAATCACCTGTTAACCTTATGGGAGTTCTCTTGTATGTTATTTGTTGTTTTTCCCTTGCTGCTTTCAATAATTTATCTTTGTCTTTAATTTTTGCCAGCTTGATTAGTATGTGTCTTGGCATGTTTCTCCTTGGGTTTATCCTGGCTGGGACTCTCTGTGCTTCCTGGACTTGTGTGGCTATTTCCTTTCACACGTTAGAGAAGTTTTCGACTCTAATCTCTTCAAATATTTTCTCAGGTCCTTTTTCTCTCTCTTCTCCTTTTGGGACCCCTATAATGTGAACGTTGGTGCATTTAATGCTGTTCCAGAGGTCTCTTAGGCTGTCTTCATTTCTTTTCATTCTTTTCTTTTTATTCTGTTCTGTGGCAGTGAATTCCACCATTCTGTCTTCCAGGTCACTTATCTGTTCTTCTGTCTCTGTTATTCTGCTATTGATTCCTTTTGGTGTAGTTTTTGTTTCAGTTATTGTATTGTTCATCTCTGTTTGTTTGTCTTTTAATTCTTCTACGTGTTTGTTAAAGATTCCTTGCATCTTCTTGATCTTTGCCTCCATTCTTTTTCCGAGGTCCTAGATCGTCTTCACTATTATTATTCTGAATTCTTTTTCTGGAAGGTTGCCTATCTCTACTTCATTTAGTTGTTTTTCTGGGGTTTTATCTTGTTCCTTCATCTGGTACATAGTCTTTTTTTCTGGAAGGTTGCCTATCTCTACTTCATTTAGTTGTTTTTCTGGGGTTTTATCTTGTTCCTTCATCTGGTGCATAGTCCTCTGCCTTTTCATCTTGTGTATCTTTCTGTGAATATGGTTCTTGTTCCACAGGCTACAGAATTGTAGTTCTTCTTGCTTCTGCTGTCTGCCCTCTGGTGGATGAAGCTATCTAAGAGGCTTGTGGAAGTTTCCTGGTGGGAGAGACTGGTGGTGGGTAGAGCTGGCTGTTGCTCTGGTGGGCAGAGCTCAGTAAAAGTTTAATCCACTTGTCTGCTGATGCATGGGGCTGGGTTCCCTTACTGTTGGTTGTTTGGCCTGAGGCGACCCAACACTGGAGCCTACCTGGGCTCTTTGGTGGGGCTAGTGGCGGACTCTGGGTAGGCTCACGCCAAGGAGTACTTCTGAGAACCTCTGCTGCCAGTGTCCTTGTCCTCACGGTGAAACACAGCCACCCCCCACCTCTGCAGGAGAGCCTCCAGCACTAGCAGGTAGGTCTGGTTCAGTCTCCTATGGGATCACTGCTCCTTCCCCTGGGTCCCGATGTGCACACTACTTTGTGTATGCCCTCCAAGAGTGAAGTCTCTTTTTCCCGCAGTCCTGTCGAAGTCCTACAATCAAATCCTGCTAACCTTCAAAGTCTGATTCTGTAGGAATTCCTCCTCCCATTGCTGGACCCTCAGGTTGGGAAGCCTGACGTGGGGCTCAGAACCTTCACTCCAGTGGGTGGACTTCTGTGGTATAAGTGTTCTCCAGTTTGTGAGTCACCCATCCAGCAGTTATGGGATGTGATTTTATTGTGATTGCCCCCCTCCTACCATCTCATTTTGGCTTCTCCTTTGTCTTTGGATGTGGGGTATCTTTTTTGGTGAGTTTCGGTGTCTTCCTGTCGATGATTGTTCAGCAGTTAGTTGTGATACTGGTGCTCTTGCAAGAGGGAGTGAGAGTGTGTCCTTCTGCTCCGCCATCTTGAACTAGTCTTGCGATTGAGGATTGGCTTTAACTGAATTGTTTCACTTAGCTATCTACAATTAATTGCTCAAATTCACAAGTTAATTGGCTTAGGGCTTCATTTCACTGTGTGGTATAGACGTTGATGATCTCTGGAGGTATTTTTTATGCTTGTAATTTGTGTTTTTTTTTTTTTTAAGGTCAGCATATTTTTTTAAGTAAATTTATTTGTTTAATTTATTTATTTTTGGCTGCATTGGGTCTTCATTGCTGCATGCGGGCTTTCTCTAGTTGTGGCGAGCGGGGGCTACTCTTTCTTGCGGTGTGCTGGCTTCTCATTGTGGTGGCTTCTCTTGTTGTGGAGCAGGAGCTCTATGCAGGCTCAGTAGTTGTGGCTCACAGGCTCAGTAGTTGTCGCACGCGGGCTCTAGAGTGCAGGCTCAGTAGTTGTAGTGCACGGGCTTAGTTGCTCCGCGGCATGTGGGAATCTTCCCGGACCAGGGCTTGAACCCGTGTCCCCTGCATTGGCAGGCAGATTCTTAACCACTGTCCCACCAGGGAAGCCCCTGTAATTTGTTTTAATTATGGCACTGGGGCCTTCAGTAAAAATAGGTGGAAAGGCCTGTTTCTTCCAAGAGCTGTTCTGATTTTAGTTGTAGGTTTATGGGAGTGGGCGTGACTGTCCATGGCTGGCCACACTTTGAAACTTTGAAGGTCAGAAGTAGAAAAGAACCATGGGACACCTCCCAACCCGCCCCCCCCCCCCCC
>NW_006794836.1:352524-365550 GCF_000442215.2 Lipotes vexillifer | reverse complement strand
CCCCCCCCCCCCCACTACAGAAAGCCTTCTATAGTGTCTTTGTGTGCGAGAATGAATGCTGCTTCTCTTAAAGGCACTGGTATGGCTGAGGGAGTGAGGAAGTGAAAGGAGAGGGCAGGCTAGGCAGCCTGGGGACAGCGTATAGCACTAGGCCGACTGCTTACTGGGCCTGGTCAGGCTGTTTGGTCTTCACCTAGGTAACCTGTTGCCAGGAGGATGACAATAACTTCCCCATGACAACACTGGAGCTAGGTCCCTGGCATTGCAAACAGGGCTAGAAAAGTCTGCCCTTCATTAGGCCTGCTGGTTAATGAGCATGCATTTGTGCTGCAGTCATTTCCAGAGGGGTGGAGGGGGCAGAGGGCACTTGCCAGCTTCCCAGTCTCTCCAGCCATAAGCTCCTTGACAACCCCACTTTTTCTGCCCATCTGCATACCCTGGAGCTGCCTGTTTTTACAGTTGCTTGTTTTGATCTGGTTCTGTGCTTTCTTTTTTAAATTTGTATAAGGACTGAATACTATATCCAGAAAACGCCTTTAGAAACAGACGATTTACAGTCTGCTTGGGAATTTCCCTAATACAGATGACCTTTCATTGTCCCCTTGACTCAATTTCTTCGCTTGTATAATAATCAATTCCTATTTCTGATATTTGACTGAACTTATGTGATATCACACTGCTGAGTGACACTTGCTGTAACTGTTGGTCTTGAGATTCAAATTCAAACCCCCTGTATTACAAGACTAGCATATTGCCTGCCTCATGAAGAAGTCACTTTTGTTTCTAAGTGCTTAAGCCCCTAGCACTAAATCTTGTCCTTCCCTCTCCTTAAAAGGTCAGCAGAGCAGATATTGTGGCAGCGTTCCAGGCAGGATTTGAGGAATCAAAGAATTTCTCAAAGAAAAATGCTTTTCTCTGGTGTTGCCCGAAATTCCACCTTTTTGTAAAGCATTATTTGAAGCTTTATATGAATGTAATTTCTTGTGGGAGGATATCGCCAATCAGGTGTAACACCTGGAAGTGATGGGGAATCAAAACAGGTGAAACAGGAAGTTTCCTCCTATCTCATTGCATTGTCTAAAGCAGCCCTTCCTCAAAGTTCTGAGGAAAAGTTAATAGCATGACTTGAAAAAAAAAGGGTCTCATAGCCAAGTTCACTTGGGAAACATTGTGTTAAATCAAGTTGAACAGGTCTCTTTTCTACAGGTGTTTGTCAGTGACTTTAATATTTAAATGCACAGTATGAATCTCTTTATTATGCAGTATTTCTCAAACTTATTTGACTAAGAAACCATATTTCTTTCCCACAGAGCAGGAGACCTGTTGTTCAATGGATTGAATTTGAGAAGCTAGCTCAGAGCAATGTCGAAAGGCGTTTGATAAAGATCTTGTTCTGTCACTCTTTACTGCTTAGAAAATGCTAGAAATCTCTCCCTGTCTCTTAAGATTATATTATTTGCTGATTCTTTAGGAAATTAAAGTCCATTTTTAAGAAAAGGCTTAGTTTTTTAATTTGTAAAATGAGAATAACAGTAACCTTTCTCACAAGTTGTTATGAGAATTGAGGGGGATACCCCAGATAAGGCAGCTGTCACAGAGTAGGCAATGTTATAAAGACTAACAAGGAGATGAAAAGACTAACATTGAACCAAGAGTCCCTTGGTGTCACAACAATAAATGTTGTAAACAGGGACTTCCCTGGTGGCACAGTGGTTTAGAATCTGCCTGCCAATGCAGGGGACACAGGTTTGATCCCTGGTCCAGGAAGATCCCACATGCCACGGAGCAACCAAGCCTGTGTGCCACAACTACTGAGCCTGTGCTCTAGAGCCTGCAAGCCACAATTACTGAGCCCACGTGCCACAACTACTGGAGTCCAAGCGCTTAGAGCCCCGTGTTCTGCTACAAGAGAAGCCACCGCAATGAGAACCCCATGCACCGCGATGAAGAGTAGCCCCCACTCACTGCAACTAGAGAAAGCCCATGCACAGCAACAAAGACCCAACACAGCCAAAAATAATAAATAAACAAATTTTAAAAAATTGTAAACAAAGAGCAATATACTGCCCATCCCAGAAATATTGATACCACCACGTATAACATTCAGAATACATAGCATCTAGCACCTGGTAGACGGTCAGTGTATTTACTGAATGGATGGATGGGTGGATGAATGCCTAAATATACATGTATACTGAATGCAATCTATATCAATAGGGACCACATGAGGGTGGCTCTTACATTAGTTACAGTGGCTCAAAAGATTATAGAAGTTTCTTTCCACCTCATCTAACACCCAAGATGTGGGTGGACCATCTAGCCTGGGTAGACTGCTGTCTGCCTCAGGAAGTCATCCAGAGACCCAGGTGATCTGGTCTGCTGTGCTATCTTCAACATGGGGCTTCCATCTCTGGGCACAAGTCTGCTATATTTGTCCCTGTTTTCAGCCAGCAGGGCAGGGGAAGAAGGAAGACGAGAGTAAGTGACTTGTTAAAAAGGTTGTGGACTAGAACATAGTCATGACTGTGCTCAGCTACAAGGAAGGCAGAGATGTTAGTCTCTAGCTGGGCAGCCATGTGCTCATCTAAAACTGGAGTGGGGGGTGTTACATCACTAAGGAGAAGAGAGTAATAGTGGATATTGAGGCCCAGTTAACAGTCTCTGCCTCAAAATTCTGCTCCAATTTTATGCCTAGATCTAGGAAAGAAAGGTGCTGTCAGTAAATGTTGATCATTAAGGTCAAAGTGTTGATCCTGTGGTATTGGGTTGGAATATTTTCTTCCATTTCAAGGTTTTACTTCAAGAGATTTAGGCAAGCTGGAGTGGGTTTGGAGGACTTCAACCAGGATAGTTAGTGGTGAGATGAGACTCCAAAGGATATGAGAAATCCTTGGAGGAATTAAGTATATTTAACCTGGAAAAGAGAAAATTTAGGGCTAACAATATACCCTGTCTCTAAATGCATAAGGACTCCCAAGTTGGAGAATGGTTAGGATTATTCTGTGTGGCTTTAAGAGATAAAAGACAGGGGCTCAGACTTCAGTCCCAGATGCTCTCCCTCCTAGTCCCTTGTACCACTCTACAACTCAGCCATTTTGAATATCTTTGTACTCCTGTAATGAATCATATTTCTCTCACTTCTGAGCCATTGTCCATGTGTTCCCTCTGTCTGGAACACTCTTCCCCAATGTCTCTCTTCCCACCAGATCTTCATCTGACTGTTTCCTTCCTGTCCTTCAGGTCTCACCTTAGACATTCCAAACTACAGGAAACCTTGCTTAATACCCAAGTCTGTGTTTGGTGCCTTTTATGTTCCTGTGGCACCCCACATTTCCTCATCATAACCTATTACATTCTATCATAATTGTGTAATAGGTGGGATTTACCACCAACCACTCCCACCCAAGTGCAGGCTCAGGATTTTCCTGCCACTCAGTTACTTCTCTGGATGTCAAGAATTCCACCTTCTACTTCAAGGGACCAATGAGTGTCCTGAGCTGTTTGAAAAGGGAGGGTGAGGGAAGTTCAGTAAAGGTAGTTTGCATGGTATAGTGGATTGAATAGTGTCCCCCCAAAATGTGCACCTAGAACCTTAGAATGAGACGTTATTTGGAAATAGAGTCTTTACTGGTGTAATTAGTTAAGATGAGGTCATACTGGATTAGATGGGCCCTAAATCCAATGACTGGTGGTGTCCTTATAAGAAGAGGAGAGGACACAGAGAGACACACACAGACAAGAAGGCCATGTGAATATGGAGGCAGAGGTTAAGGTTATGTTCCCACAAGCCAAGGAATGCCTGGGGCCTCCAGAGGCTGGAAGAGGTAAGGAAGGATGTTTCCCAAGAGTCTTCAGAAGGAGCAGGGCCTGCTGATACCTTGAGTACAGAAGTATTAAGAATAAATTTTTGTTGTTTTAAGCCACCTCATTTGTGGTAATTTGTTATGGTAGCCCTAAGAAACTAATACAAATGGCCCAAGGCATGTCCCTTTCTACTAGACCGTCTTAGGGTGGTCTAGTAGACGTGCAAGTAGCAGTCAGTAGTGGGTACTAACCATACAGCAGGGGGAAGAACAGCTAACATTATCCTTTGCATGAGTGACATGCAGTGCTTGCTTAAATGGCAATTGGTGACTTGTATGCACTGGCTTAGCTCCCTTCTGGCTCCCCTGGTGCTTGTGGTGGGTGATTATGAAAAGTTTCTCAGGGTTAACTCCACTTTTTCCAAGTTACCCTGAGTCCAATCCCTCTTCTTAGAGAGCTCCACCCTTTCCCAGGTATGGCCTTCTACTTCATCTCGAGCTTGCTTCCCAGGCCAGGTGGAGGTCATTTAGTTTCCCTTATGCCTTAGACTGGATCTTTCTCTTTTCAATCCACTGTCCAAGGTCTAAATCCTACACTAATGGTTTTCTAAGTGTGGTCCCTGGATCAGTAGTAACAGCATTACCTGGGAAGGTTTTAATAGTGTAGGTGCTCAGGTTCATACCAGACCTGCTGAATTAAAAATTATGGGTAGGTACCAGCAACTTGTGTTTTCATAGGCTCTCCAGGTAGTTCTGATGTGCACTAAAGTTTGAGAACCATTGGTCTCCACCTTGCTGTCTTAGGGACTGCCTCTTGATTTTTAAGAACATTTTCTTCTCTTGGCAGTGTCCAGACTATATGAATCAGAGTGATTTGGCTTTCAAAACTATTGTTTCTTCTGTGAGCCTACATTGGATATCCCAAAAGTAAGTTTTGACCAGTTTTGTCTGTTAGCATTTCTGCTGGAATACTCCTCATTTTCATGAGGATATGTAAAAACCTTTGACTGACTTGGGGAAGGGTGTTATTCAAGGAAACATGGAAAAGAAAAGCACAAAGATTAATTAAGCTCAATATGATATATCACTGCATTCATTTATTCATCTGTGTTTCCATCTAAACTGTAAGCTCTTTGAGGACAGGGATTGTTTCAGTTTGGTTCACCATTGTATTACCAGCACCTAGCTGTGGACCTGGTCACTTGTTGAACAGATGAAAATAACAAATTGTAAAGATTATGAGTTTCCCATCATTGGAGGTGTTTAAACACAGAGTAGATGCTACTGGTAGAGATATTGTATCAGATAGGTGGTCGGACTAGATGGATTTTAAAGTTCTCCTCCACCCTGGAATGTTGTAATTCTTTGTTATAGGACCCCACAGGGATCCCGCAGTCCTTGGTACAGTGTCTAGCTTTTTTTTTTGGCGGTACGCGGGCCTCTCACTGTTGTGGCCTCTCCCGTTGTGGAGCAGAGGCTCCGGATGTGCAGGCTCAGCGGCCATGGCTCACGGGCCCAGCCGCTCCGCGGCATGTGGGCTCTTCCTGGACCGGGGCATGAACCCACATCCCCTGCATCGGCAGGCGGACTCTCAACCACTGTGCCACCAGGGAAGCCCTAGCATATTTGTATTGATAAATGCTTTATAGCCTTTTGACTTCTCAGTGAGGTTGGTGGGGTTACAGTGACGCTGTTACCAGCTGCAGGACACCACCTAGTTCTAGGATAAATTCTGAGGTGTTAGAAATACCCATTGGGAAGTATTTTACTATTCAGAGGTATCTTTTTTTTTTCCGCTGTCACATTTGTAAATTGGAGGATTATTCTGACCTCAGCATCAAAATGTTGATTATCAGAAATGAGCTGCAAAAGAAAAGAGTAAGAGCCTCAGTGGGAAAAAAAAACTTCACAAACAAGCACAAAGGTGCATCCCCTGGTTTTATGCAGGCCTGGGGTCACAGACTCAGAATGTTATTGCTGGAAGGGACCTCAGAGAATTGTTTACATTAAAGTAAGCTGAGGTCCACAGAGGTGGAGAACTTCTTGAGCCCACACAGCTGTCCAAGTAGACAATATATTGGGAGGATGAAAAAGGTTCAGTGTTAAAACTATAGCCTGGCAATAAGGCAGGATTTGAGAGTCTTATTCCTCACCATAAATAAGCCTTTTGTGACAAATGCTGTTGGTATCTTGCCCATGTTCCTTTGGAACTCACCCGACAAACTGTGGTCACTGGAGCATAAAGGAAGCAGTCAGGGAACTGCAACCTGTCAGCTTGTCGTTGATGGCCTGAAAGCAGTAAGTGTCAGGCTCCTGTTCTAACAGAGTAATAATATTGAACATTTATTAGATGCTTACCATGCCAGGCACTGACCCAAGTTAAGTGCTCCATGTGTCTAATGCTTTACATCCTCACATTGCTCTCTATGATAAAAACAAGTAATATCATCCTCATCTTACAGATGAGAACACTGAGGCACAGAAAGCTTAAGAATCTCATGCAAGGTTACTTAGCTAAAGACAGGCATAGCAGGATTCCAACCCAGGCTGTTCCAGCCAGACTTCAGGATGACTCCCCTATAAACTGCTCCTTAACATACATGATCATGCTGGGTTCAGGAGTCAGAAGACTTCATCTTTATCAACACAGGTTTTGGCTCCTCTAGGTTCCCCTGCTTCTCGGAGGCTGATCTGCCAGTGGATCATGCTTTGGGCTGGAGCTACAGTTTACCTGTCCACAGAATGGCAAGTGAGGGTCCCTAGATTCCACCCAGTGCGGCCTGTTTTACTGTGACTTTCTGAGGTGTGAACACCTCTACCTACTTCCATTTAGTGGGTGGAATGGGTCCCTGTCTGGCTCTAGTCAACTGAAACCTCAGGAGGAGCTGTGTCCAAATCATTCTTTAGGGGCCACAGCATCATGTGGGCTACCTAGGAGTCCCCAGAGGAGGCCTGGAGGGGTCTTTGTCCTCCTGCTCCAGCCTTCTTAAGCTGCAAAGGGTGAGTCAGTCTCGGGCCTCTGGTCAGACTCTGTGTAACATGACTTACTGGCACTGAAGCCCTGGAGTAGCAGCGTGCAAGGCTCTTCCCATCAGCAGACCATGTGACCAGAAGACCTATGTGCTGGGCTACGCGAGCATTGCATTGATATCAGTGATAAGTGGGGAGAGAGTGAACAACCCTCCAACGTGCCTCCAACATGCCTCCAGTCATGTGTACATGGAGGCTTTCTTCGTCCTACTTTCTGTTTGCCCAGAATTTTTCTAAAGGCCGAGGTTCATGATGTGATTTCAGTGGAATTTGACTTGAACAGCTAAACACAAAACATTTGATTGCATTGGGCTTCAGGCACCTTGGTCACTGATCACAGCCCGCAGGTATACCAAGGGAAAATGGTAGATAGGAAGAAGTTAGGCCCAGGTTAGGTAACCGAATTGTCTCCCTAAGGGTCATATGTCATATGGGGGCCTGTTGCTTGTGCACAAGGTCAGGAGCATCATTGCCACTGACTGAAAAGTGGATGGTAGCCACTGGAGTTGTCCAGTGTGATGACAGTGATCGAGCCTTTATTCAGTGAGTTTGAAGGCAGTATCCATCCAGCTTCACAAAGCAGCAAGTTCAGATTTATTTATGACCTCTCCTTGTCTTTCATCCTAAATACTGCCTGATTCTGCATCCAGTTCCATTGTGGGTTTTTTCCCCCACCAACACGCAATTCTCAGGTACCAGCTGTGTGTCCTACAATTCAACTCAATTCTGACACTATCTACCTGGAGATAGAGCCAGATTCCACAGGTTGTCCTCCCACACACATTTCAGATGCCAGTCACAAGTCCAGGTTGTTGACTTGTGTGTTTGACCGACCAGCTATAGATCAGAGGTTCCGATGACCCATTCCTTGGGTTCTATTAATTTGCTAAAGCAGCTCACAGAACTCAGAGAAACTTTTTGCTTTCTAGATTCTTGTTTTACTATAAAAGGATATAACTCAGGAACAGCCACATGGAAGAGATGCATAGGGCAAGGTATGGGGAAAGAGCAAGAAGCTTCTATGGACTCTTTGAGCGTGCCACTTTCCCCAAATCTCCACATGTTCACCAACCCATAAGCTCTCTGAATCCTGTCCTTTTGAGTTTTTGTGGAAGCTTCATTACATAGGCATGATTGCTTATATCATTGGCCATTGGCGATTGATTCAACCTTCAGCCCTTCTTTCCTCCTCAGAGGCCTGGGGTGGGGCTGAAAGTTCCAACCCTCCAATCATATGGTTGGTTCTCTAGGCAACTAGCCCCCATCCTTAGGTGTAGTCCAAAGGTCACTTCATTAACATAACAAAAATCACTGTTATTGCTCTCATCACTTAGGAAGTTCCAAGGGTTTTAGGAGCTATGTACCAGGAAAGGGGTTGAAGGCCAAGTATATATTTTGTTAAAAGATAAACTGAGCATATTAAAAGTTTTAAGAGTTTAGTTGAGCAAAAATTGATTTGGGTAGTGCCAAACCAAAAGTGTTTAGGAATGCTCCACTAGCAGGAGCTTGGGGAGAGGCTTTTATAGTCAACATGGCATTAGGGCCACATCAGTTTAATGGCCTCTCTGTGTAATTAATTTCCCCCTTTTTGTCATCCTCTCATACATGAGAGATTGATCAAAAAATTTGGTATTAGCACCACTCTCAGTCACTATCAGAGTTAAGTTGCTCTTGTCTCTTTGTGAAACTCAGGTTATGATGTCACATCCGTGGAAGAATGGTTTTTGCTGTTCATCTCATTACCCATCCTGTTTCTCTTCTCCCAAGTGCAATGAGACCATCTGATAGTAGTATTGCTGATGGCTACAAACATGCATTTAAGACCTTTGAGAGAACATAGTGTACCAGGGAGACTACAGTGATAACTACTGGGAGAATACCAAGAGACTGAAGTATACTCCTTAGCCAGGGCCCCAGGAACCAAATCAGTTGTTATCAAATAAATCAAAGAATGTACCTGAAGGGTCATCAACCTGTTTTAACTAAGTGGCTTGTGTGTTAATTTCTTGTACTTGCTACAGTACCAGAGGTGTTGACCCAGGTACAGCAGGAGACATTTGCTATGGCATAGACTTCTCCTACTTCAGCCAAAAAGTAATCTAAAGCATTTCTATTACCTAAAACCACCTTAGTAAGAAAGGCTAGGGACCTTAGCGGTAGATTCAGCAGTAGTTGTCAGAGTTAAGGAGCATTGTCTTCCTGTGCATTAATAGAGAGAAAAAGCAAGTAGGGAAAAGGCAAAAGGAAAAAGACTTCATATTGGAGATGAAGATCTTGATCTGTAATCTTGGGAGAGGTTGTCTGCCTCAAGATGCTGTCTGCGTCAGTGGAGGAACCTCCCGAGTCAATTTTAATTTAATATCTCCAGCTAGTGTGCAGTTCCAAGAGTCAGGAGGAGCCCTTTTTAATTGGGGGGTGTGGACCCAAGATTCAAGTCCCTGAAGTTTGACTGCCATCTGGGTAGTGAGGAGAACCTGGTATGGTTCCTTCTAAGGAGGTTCAGGGGCTGGCTGTCTTTGTTTTTAGTGATTCCAAACCAGAAGAGTGGAATAAAGTTGGAAACATTAGTTTGGAGAGTTGTAGCCAGATATTTGAGAAAACTAGGAGAATTCAGGATCCAGTTCGGTTTATAGATATATAACAAAACCTCAAAGGCAATAAACAGGACTAGAATATGATATCCACAAGGTTGTTTTAATTTTTTACTGAAATACAATTTTTTCCTCTGTAATCACCTTCATTTGTATCAAAGATAATCATAGTAAGATTAATTTGTTTTCAGAATAAGTCTAGTCTCATTAAACTTGGCCTGATTATTTACATAAGAGCAGTAGGAATAGTCACTGACCATATACACTCTGCTGGAACTTTTCACAGGGAATCTTAGATTAGACTTTTAAAAGCCTCTCCAGGCTAAGAAGCCAAGCCGAGAATTTACCATCACACTTTGCTTGCACTACCTATAGATTTCAGTGAATTCCTTTCTTCTTGAGGTACCCAAAATATCTTGAGGTTCCTGGGTGTGCCAGGAAGTGACCTTCTGTACTCATCTGGTAAGGCTGCTGGGAATCCTGTAAGCAAAGTACCAGGCCAGTTTTCCCAAGAGGCTTTTATTGGCTCCATAAAGCCAACTTTAGTTCCTTAAAACTGTCTGGGCATATCTGATTTTATGCATATTCTTTTTTTTTAAAGACTGGTTTTGTTTGTTTATTTATTTATTTAGTTATTTATTTATTTATGGCTGCGTTGGGTCTTTGTTGCTACACGCAGGCTTCTCATTGTGGTGGCTTCTCTTGTTGCAGAGCACAGGCTCTAGGAACACGGGCTTCAGTAGTTGTAGCACACAGGCTCAATAGTTGTGGCTCACAGGCTCTAGAGTGCAGGCTCAGTAGTTGTGGTGCACAGGCTTAGTTGTTCCACGGCATGTGAGATCTTCCCATACCAGGGATTGAACCCATGTTCCCTGCATTGGCAGGCGGATTTTTAACCAATGCACCACCAGGGAAGTCCCTATGCATATTCTTAAATATGACATTCTAGTCAAAGGCTTTGTAATATAACCAATGTTTCCAATTGTGTCCAGTTACAAGGAGAACAGATTCTTTTTGAATGTACGCATATAACTGTATTGCCATGAAAATAAGAATAGAGTTTCTGAATTACAGAGGGATCAGATAGGGAGAAGAAAATAAATGTTTCATCTTTGTTCACAGAAAATGTATTTTACCAAACTGCTGAATAGCTTAAGAGGAAAGAGAAAAAGTTTCCTAAATTTTGGGAAAACAAAACACTGAAGGACCACAGTGTTTCAAACAAAGGTCTTAAAGAGTATAATCATCCTCATCAGTTCATCCAGTCCCATGTAATTAATTCTTATTGATCTTGATCTTTTGTTAGCAGTTGTATGAAGCCATCAGTTTCTCCATTAGCATTCTGCAAATTCTTACTCAGTTCAGTGGTATGATCTGAAAGTTAACAGAAACCTGTATCTGTTAGAGTCCCTTCCATGAGTCTCCTTAAAGATGAAGTACTTTTGCAGGAACATTTTTGCAAAAGCATCGGAATAAAACAATAACTGTCTGTAAGTGATAAGAGGCATAAAAGTGGCCATGGTTAACTATCTAATGAGAGCTCCTTATAATGCTATTGACAAGAAAACTTGGTTATTTCTGTGACATACAACATTTTAAGATAATAACTAGAACTACAAGTGATAACATTATACTAGGACATACCAAATTTCTAGGACACTTATTATTGATATCATATATCCATATAAATCTAATGTAAACATTACTTATTATTTGACAATGCTTCCCATGTAATATAACACACAAAATAAGCCTAATTAGTTTAGTATCTCTTTTTATAAGGAGAGAGAACAGCTCTTTTGAGATTTTCCAGGGACCCTCTGTAAAATCCCAAAGTTACTTCCAGGTCAAAAAGACTTCATTTAGAATTTGAAGTTTGCAAAAATATCAGAAGGATTTAGACACATGGCCAAATAGGATCACAGATCATTATGAAACAATATACTTAATTATCTGTTTAACCAAAGTGACAAAAGATTTTAAAGGCAAATATAGAAGGTTACATAGTTGTGAGCAAAAATTAGCTCTTTTAATATTGAGAAGACTCAGTTTTCTCAAGTATTTAAAGACCTGATAAAGACAATACAAAACACAGGAAGTTATTTTAGTAAAACACAAAATCTTTGCTTTCTAGGAGGATTACTTAAAAGGTAAAGAAAAAATCATTCAGAATCTCGTATTATCAAGAGCAGAACAACATTGTCTAGGAAAACATTGTCTTTTTAGCAGATGAAAAAAGAATTAAGTTTTAGTTTTACATAAGCATACCACTATATTAAAGCTTATTTTAAAAATCCTTGTAATAACAATTCAATTTTACCCAGCTTCACTACACAAGGTAAACTTTTCTCTCTTTCTCTCTCTTCCCAGCTTTCTATATCCCTTTAGTCTTCATTCTCTTCTTTCCCATTCTGAAGAAACCAGCTTTACTTTAGAACAAAATTACTTTCATTTCTCTTAATAAAAGTGCATCTCCATACCTCATAAACTTTTCTTAGCCAAAAACACATCTTACTTTCCTTGCATAGAGTTGTTTTCCTTATTATTTTTAGTAGTTTTAATTACACATTAATTAGAATTCTTAATCCTTAGGAACCTTAATTTATAGTGAAAAGTAAGAAGTAAGCAATTGTGAACTGTTACCCCAGCATTCTTTAGATTGGCAAATTTATGAATACATTTCATAATTTCTAGAAGCATATGCTTCCTCATAGCATCATTTTCCAATGAAACACAGGCATATTTACTAATAGACCCAAGTATGTTTAGTTCCTCTGTAATAACCCAAAAGTAGATAAACCTGTGTTCAGTAATTAATGTTTCAGTATTTTACCTTATTTGGAAGTGGTCTAGATATTCAGTGAATATCTATCATTTAACTTATTTCAGTATAATTTTAAGGTTTCAAGTTACCAAAAAGATTTTGGGAACTTTTTTTTTTTTTTTGCTGTACGCGGCCCTCTCACTGTTGTGGCGTCGCCCGTTGTGGAGCACAGGCTCCGGATGCACAGGCTCAGTAGCCATGGCTCACAGGCCCAGCCGCTCAGCGGCATGTGGGATCATCCTGGACCGGGGCACGAACCCATGTCCCCTGCATCGGCAGGTGGACTCTCAACCACTGTGCCACCAGGGAAGCCCTTGGGAACTATTTTTAAGTAAATATACCATAAAGCATAATTATTCTTTAAAAGTTCATTTATAAACTTTTATCTTACCTACATCTATTTAATTTACTTGTTCTTAACAATTATGTTTAGATTATTCATGAAAATTTTATAAAATATTAAACGGCTCACCATTATCTTAAGATATATTTCTTGTTGACAAATTCTGTGAGAGAACATGAGTTTTTTTTTTTATTTTAGTAACCTAAAATAAAAGTATTATATTTAATGCTGATAACTCTAAAGATATGCCTATTTTAATTAAACTAACAAACTTAAATGAGCTTTTATTTACCGAAGATTATCCTAGATCATGTGAAGTTGAAAAACATTTGGGTTAGTGTTTACATTTCTGAGAGTATACTTAATTTCTTAATTTACATGTGCTTGTTTTGTCTTTTTTTTTTTTTTTTTTTTTTTTTGCCCTGTGTCCCGTGT
>NW_006794836.1:309424-352412 GCF_000442215.2 Lipotes vexillifer | reverse complement strand
TATTTCATTAGTGTTGTTTTTTTTTTTTTTTTTTTTTTTTTTTTTTAGGCCGTGCTGCACAGCTTGTGGGATCTTAGTTCCCTGACCAGGGCCCTCAGCACTGAAAGCGCCAAATTCTAACCATTGGACTGCCAGGGAATTCCCCATGCTTGTTTTTCTTTAAGCCAGTTAAATAGAGCTCTTTATAAACTAATTTTGGCAGTACTATCCAGAGGTAGAAAAATGTTATACATCTATAACATACATGCACAGATGTACATAAACATACAGACAGATACAAATCTTACAACTTTCACTTAAAAATTTTAGCCAGAGACAGGTATGATAATGCAGAAATCATAGGTTTATAAAGGAATATTGGCTCCAAACTGTGTTTCTGGCAGGTGATATAAGTTTACTTTCTCAATTGGCTTAAACTTTTTACTAATGTTGTGGAGAAGATTTTTAAGATTTTTCGTTTGCCTAGTTTCCAAATAGCCTTTCCCCCACTTTTCTTTTTTAATTTTTATCTTCTGATTTAGAATTACCTCCCTGAAGTTTGCTATTCAGAGATAGCCCTCAGTTTCCAGAGAAGACTGGGTAGAACATTTACATCTCAAAGGCACAGGCAAAGAATGCAGGTTTCTTCAAGAAGGACTTTTGATCCTAAATGTAGAATTTTACAACACCTACAAGCCTTTTGAGATGAATAGGGGAGGCTTGGCGTTGGTAAAAAGGGTAGATGGTCTTTGAATTGTTTCTAGAGCAGCATTTCAGTTCTTATAAAGATTTGTGAGACAAGTACAGTTTTTAATTCCTCAAAGAATTGGGTTGCTGCTTGAATGATATCAAGGCTGACCCATCCAACTACTTTATCTTCAGTTTGCTCCTTATGTCAGGGAGAAGATCATTTCAACTAATATGGAAGTCAAAGATTCCTATGTTCTAGATTTAGAGCTGTTTGCCTTTGAATGCTTTTCTTCCCCTCTGGGTACAGAGCTTCTTTTAGCTTAGGGGAGCCTAAAAAAAAAGAACAAAAGCAAAAAAAAAAAAAACCCCTTCCTATCAGGCTCTGAAAATCAGCTTCCAATTTACCCAACTTTGACCTTAGAACTACTTTTAAAAAATCCTTTCAAATATCTTATAGGTTTTCCTGGCAGTATTGAACAACTCCATGGACTTAAGAGGCATCCCCAAAGAGGTACAAAAGATACTGTCCTCCTAAAATCCAAAGCCACTCCCCAAGATTGCTAAAGGAAAGAAAGACTTAGACAATTTCCCTGAGAGCTGGCAGCAGTAAGACCCTAGCCACAAATAGAGTGCAGTCCACATTTCTGCCCCCAACCTGGTGATTGCCAAAATAAGTTCTCATGACACAAAATGAAGCAAACAAGAAGGCAACAGCTGTCCCTGGGAGAGAAAGAGTTGACAACCAGTGACTACCAGAAAGCAAATTTACAAGTCACAATTCAAAGACCTTATTCTCACAAATGTGTTGTTTTTTTTTTGCCTGCCAATCTGAATTTGGAAAGGAGGGGACAGTGTGAAATTTTACCTTACTGTCTTGTCCAGGCACCATAGATAGAGATCTAGGAGGGCTGACTTTGGTAAGAATTCTCACCCTTTGCCAACTTCTGCCAGGTTTTCCAGGATCCCGTCTGCAGGCTGTGAAGCAAGTGAGGTGTTCCAGTGGGTCTCATCATGGTCACCAGAAACAGTAGAGGAGGAAAACAAATTTCCCTCTACCTTCTATGGTGAATGCTTGGCTGAGACCCCGTTTTCTCTAGGTACCTCCTAAATGGAAAAGCTTATCTAGGTTAAAAGTTCCCTACTGTGGTCATCGTAATTCAAGATTATCTTTGGTAAAGTTAACCTGCTTGTTCAGCCTTAAAACAAAATTTTATTCACCTGAGGCTTCACGCTGGTCTGCGTCCAGTTTAAGTAGACCCAGCCCAACCTCAGACCCAGTCTGTTTTCCAACTCGGACCCAGTCTGTCTCTGGCCAGTTTCTGGACCCAGTCTGGAAAAATAAATGCTAAAATGAAGACTGAAAGTTCATAATGCAAAAACTGGTGAACTAGGATCTGAGAGGTACTTACCCACCACCTCCAAAGGTGCAGCAAATTCAAGGGGCTCAGCAGGTGGCTTCCCCTTGTTGTTCATTGCTCCTGGGGGGCGGGGGGGGGTGTCCTTCAGTTCCCTCTTCTGACATCAAAACTGTCAAAAGATAGACTGAGACACATTAACATTTTAAAGAGTTTATTTGAGCAAAAACAGATTTGAATCAGGCAGCACCAAAACAGAAGTGGTTAGGAGCACTAAACTAGTGGAAGCTTGGGGAGAGCATTTTATAGAGAAAAGGCAGAAGAAAAGTTGATTGGCTATAGCTTAAAGCCTAGTTGGTTGTTCGTGGTTGAATGTCCTTAGTGGTTTGATTTTGTAACCTTGGGACATTTATAGGCTTAGATTTTGATTTGCATATGTAGGCCACCATGGCCTTAGTAGAGCCACATCAGTCTAATGGCCTCCTTGTTTAATTAATTTAACAATTTCTTATTATAAATCACAATATCATAACTGATTCATCTCAAAATGTAAATGTCACTTGAATATGCCTTGTCTCCTCATCTCCAGCACTTCCCTATCCTCTCACATCTATCGTCCCTCATATGGATTACTGAAGTAGCCTCCTAACTGATCTCCCCATATCTCTCTTGACCCTTCTTTCCAAAATGCAAACCTGATTGTGACATCTCAACCTCCTTTTCTCCCCTACTCCCACCCCCAACACAACTCCAGTGATTCCTCTTTGCTCTTAGGACAAAGAACACAGGTTTGAACATGGTCCCAGGCTCTGATATCTGTCCTCTGCCACCTCCCCAGAAACATCCTGCTCCCTTTGCTCTCTCAGCTTCACTGCTGTGTTCAGGTCCTAGAAACCTGTGGTTCTTTCTGGCTAGGACACACTTCTTTCTCACCTCCACCCCCCTGCATCATTAAATCTCACTCATTCCTCACTCTTGGCTCATGCCTCACTTCCTCATCAGACCTTCTTGACATGGATCAGATGTGTAACCTCCATATGTGATTATTTGTTTTATGTCTCTCTCCCCCATGTGACTCTAAGCTATATATCTTGTTTAGTGTCGTACCCCCAGTGACAGTACAGTGTATTCAATACATATTTGTTGTTGTTGAAGGAATCACTTTGCCCTTAGGTGGAAGGAGAGAAAACTGTGTAACTGTGAGAGGACAGACAAGCCCACAGCCATGGATCCTTCACACCAATGCCAGCCCCTCTGTCCTCCCAGCGAAGCCCCACACCTCCCTCTTCTGCAGGTGCTTCCAGCCTGAGTACATTTACAAATCGCTCTTGTTCTTTGTCCCCACTGTAGTTACAGACTCCATTATAAAAAAAGTGGGGTAAAATACATATAACATAAAATTTACCATTTTTACCATTTTAAGTGTACAGTTCAGTGGTTTTAAGTACATTCACATTGTTATGCGACCATCACCACTGCCTACCTCTAGAACTTTTTCATCATTCCAAATTGAAATTCTGTACCCATTAAATAATAACTCCCCCTCCCCCTCCCCCTTCCCCCTGGTAACCGCTATTCTACTTTCTGTCTCTATGATTTTGACTACTCCAGGTAGGTCATATAAGTAGAATCATACAGTGTTTGTCTTTTTATGACTAGCTTATTTCACTTAGCATAATGTATTCAAGGTTAATCCATGTTGTAGCATATATCAGAATTACCTTCCTTTTTAAGGCTGAATAATATTCCATTGTAAAAAACTCTATCTATATCTGTATCACATTTTGTTTATTCATTCATCCATTGATGGACATTTGGGTTGTTTCCACCTTTTTTTTTTTTTTTTTTTTTGGCGGTACGCGGGCCTCTCACTGTTGTGGCCTCTCCCGTTGCAGAGCACAGGCTCCGGACACGCAGGCTCGGTGGCCATGGCTCACAGGCCCAGCCACTCCACGGCATGTGGGATCTTCCTGAACCGGGGCACGAACCTGTGTCCCCTGCATCGGCAGGCAGACTCTCAACAACTGTGCCACCAGAGAAGCCCTGTTTCCACCTTTTGACTATTGTGAATGATGCTGCTACGAATGTAGGTGTACAAACATCTGTTCACCAGACTTTTTTTTAAATATTTTTTTATTGAAGTATAGTTGATTTACAGTGTTTCTGGCATACAGCAAAGTGATTGTTATACATAAATATATCCATTATTTTTCAGATTCTTTTCCCTTATAGTTTATTACAAGATATTGAATATAGTTCCTTGTGCTATGCAATAGGTCCTTGTTGTTTACCTGTTTTATATACAGTAGTCTGTATCTCTTAATCCCAAATTCCAAATTTATCCCTCCCCCCTTTCCCCTTTGGTAACCATAAGTTTGTTTTCTATGTCTATTCGTCTATTTCTATTTTGTGAATAACTTCATTTTTACCATTTTTTTAATATTCCACATGTAAGTGATATTATGTGATATTTGTCTTTGTCTGACTTCACTTACTGTGATAATCTCTAGGTCCATCCATGTTGCTGTAAATGGCATTATTTCATTATTTTTTATGGCTGAATAATATTTAATTGTATATATATTAAATACATCTTCTTTATCCATTCATTTGAACAAACTCCATTTTTAATGACATGTTATAATTGTAAGATCAAAGGATGATATCTCCCTCACATTGATATAATGGAGTCTTTTTTTTTTTTTTTTTTTTTTTTTTCACAGAGAGGTTTTTTTGAAAAATGAGCTAGTATTTTGACTTTTTTTTTTTTTTTTTGCACAGAGAGGTTTTATTGAAGAATGCGCTAGTATTTTGACTTTTTTTTTTTTTTTTTGCACAGAGAGGTTTTATTGAAGAATGCGCTAGTATTTTGACTTTTTTTTTTTTTTTTTGCACAGAGAGGTTTTATTGAAGAATGCGCTAGTATTTTGACTTTTTTTTTTTTTTTTTGCACAGAGAGGTTTTATTGAAGAATGCGCTAGTATTTTGACTTTTTTTTTTTTTTTTTGCACAGAGAGGTTTTATTGAAGAATGCGCTAGTATTTTGACTTTTTTTTTTTTTTTTTGCACAGAGAGGTTTTATTGAAGAATGCGCTAGTATTTTGACTTTTTTTTTTTTTTTTTGCACAGAGAGGTTTTATTGAAGAATGCGCTAGTATTTTGACTTTTTTTTTTTTTTTTTGCACAGAGAGGTTTTATTGAAGAATGCGCTAGTATTTTGACTTTTTTTTTTTTTTTTTGGCGGTACACGGGCCTCTCACTGTTGTGGCCTCTCCCGTTGCGGAGCACAGACTCCAGACACGCAGGCTCAGCGGCCATGGCTTACGGGCCCAGCCACTCCGCCGCATGGGGGATCTTCCCGGACCGGGGCACGAACCCGTGTCCCCGGCATCGGCAGGTGTACTCTCAACCACTGCGCCACCAGAGAAGCCCGTGCCACATCTTCTTTATCCATTCATCTGATGATGGACAGTTAGGTTGCTTCCATCTCCTGCTTATTGTAAATAGAGCTGCAATGAACATTTTGGTACATGACTCCTTTTGAATTATGGTTTTCTCGGGGTATATGCCCAGTAGTGGGATTGCAGGGTCATATGGTAGTTTTATTTGTAGTTTTTTAAGGAACCTCCACACTGTTCTCCATAGTGGCTGAACCAATTCACATTCCCATCAGTAGTGCAAGAGTGTTCCCTTTTCTCCACACCCTCTCCAGCATTAATTGTTTCTAAATTTTTTGATGATGGCCATTCTGACCGGTGTGAGATGATATCTCATTGTAGTTCTGATTTGCATTTCTCAAATGGTTAATGATGTTGAGCATTCTTTCATGTTTGTTGGCAATCTGTATATCTTCTTTGGAGAAATGTCTATTTAGGTCTTCTGCCCATTTTTGGATTGGGTTGTTTATTTTTTTGTTATTGAGCTGCATGAGCTGCCTGTAAATTTTAGAGATTAATCCTTTGTCAGTTGATTCATTTGCAAATATTTTCTCCCATTCTGAGGGCTGTCTTTTGGTCTTGTTTATGGTTTCCTTTGCTGTGCAAAAGCTTTGAAGTTTCATTAGGTCCCATTTGTTTATTTTTGTTTTTATCTCCATTACTCTAGGAGATGGGTCAAGAAGGATCTTGCTGTGATTTATGTCATAGAGTGTTCTGCCTATGTTTTCCTCTAAGAGTTTGATAGTTTCTGGCCTTACATTTAGGTCTTTAATCCATTTTGAGCTTATTTTTGTGTATGGTGTTAGGGAGTGATCTAATCTCATACTTTTACATGTACCTGTCCAATTTTCCCAGCACCACTTATTGAAGAGGCTGTCCTTTCTCCACTGTATATTCCTGCCACCTTTATCAAAGATAAGGTGACCATATGTGCATGGGTTTATCTCTGGGCTTTCTATCCTATTCCATTGATCTATCTTTCTGTTTTTGTGCCAGTACCATACTGTCTTGATTACTGTAGCTTTGTAGTATAGTCTGAAGTCAGGCAGCCTGATTCCTCCAGCTCCATTTTTTGTTCTCAAGATTGCTTTGGCTATTCGGGGTCTTTTGTGTTTCCATACAAATTGTGAAATTTTTTGTTCTAGTTCTGTGAAAAATGCCAGTGGTAGTTTGATAGGGATTGCATTGAATCTATAGATTGCTTTGGGTAGTAGAGTCATTTTCACAATGTTGATTCTTCCAATCCAAGAACATGGTATATCTCTCCATCTGTTTGTATCATCTTTAATTTCTTTCATCAGTGTCTTATAATTTTCTGCATACAGGTCTTTTGTCTCCTTAGGTAGGTTTATTCCTAGATATTTTATTCTTTTTGTGGCAGTGGTAAATGGGAGTGTTTTCTTAATTTCACTTTCAGATTTTTCATCGTTAGTGCATAGGAATGCCAGAAATTTCTGTGCATTAATTTTGTATCCTGCTACTTTACCAAATTCATTGATTAGCTCTAGTAGTTTTCTGGTAGCATCTTTAGGATTCTCTATGTATAGTATCATGTCATCTGCAAACAGTGACAACTTTACTTCTTCTTTTCCCATTTGGATTCCTTTTATTTCCTTTTCTTCTCTGATTGCTGTTCTAAAACTTCCAAAACTATGTTGGATAAGAGCGGTGATAGCGGGCAACCTTGTCTTGTTCCTGATCTTAGTGGAAAAGGTTTCAGGTTTTCACCATTGAGGACGATGTTGGCTGTGGGTTTGTCATGTATGGCCTTTATTATGTTGAGGAAAGTTCCCTCTATGCCTACTTTCTGGAGGGTTTTTATCATAAATGGGTGTTGAATTTTGTTGAAAGCTTTCTCTGCATCTATTGAGATGATCATACGGTTTTTCTCCTTCAGTTTGTTAATATGGTGTATCACGTTGATTGATTTGCGTATATTGAAGAATCCTTGCGTTCCTGGAATAAATGCCACTTGATCATGGTGTATGATCCTTTTAATGTGCTGTTGGATTCTGTTTGCTAGTATTTTGTTGAGGATTTTTGCATCTATGTTCATCAGTGATATTGGCCTGTAGTTTTCTTTCTTTGTGACACCCTTGTCTGGTTTTTGTATCAGGGTGATGGTGGCCTCGTAGAATGAGTTTGGGAGTGTTCCTCCCTCTGCTGTATTTTGGAAGGGTTTGAGAAGGATAGGTGTTAGCTCTTCTCTAAATGTATGATAGAATTCACCTGTGAAGCCGTCTGGTTACCTCTTCTCTAAATGTTTGACAGATTTTGCCTGCGAAGACATCTGGTCCTGGGCTTTTGTTTGTTGGAAGATTTTTAATCACAGTTTCAATTTCAGTGCTTGTGATTGATCTGTTCATATTTTCTATTTCTTCCTGATTCAGTCCTGGCAGGTTGTGCATTTCTAAGAATTTGTCCATTTCTTCCAGGTTGTCCATTTTATTGACATAGAGTTGTTTGTACTAATCTCTCATGATCTCTTGTATTTCTGCAGTGTCAGTTGTTACTTCTCCTTTTTCATTTCTAATTCTATTGATTTGAGTCTTCTAACTTTTTTCCTTGATAAGTCTGGCTAATGGTTTATCAATTTTGTTTATCTTTTTGAAGAACCAGCTTTTAGTTTTATTGATCTTTGCTATTGTTTCCTTCATTTCTTTTTCATTTTTTTCTGATCTGATTTTTATGATTTCTTTCCTTCTGCTAACTTTGGATTTTTTTGTACTTCTTTCTTTAATTGCTTTAGGTGCAAGTTTAGGTTGTTTATTCAAGATGTGTCCTATTTCTTAAGGTAGGGTTGTATTGCTATAAACTTCCCTCTTAGAACTGCTTTTGCTGCATCCCATAGGTTTTGGGTCGTCGTATCTCCATTGTTATTTGTTTCTCGGTAGTTTTTAATTTCCTCTTTGATTTCTTCAGTGATCACTTTGTTATTAAGTAGTGTGTTGTTTAGACTCCATGTGTTTGTATATTTTACAGATCTTTTCGTGTAATTGATACCTAGTCTCATAGTGCTGTGGTTGGAAAAGATACTTGATACAATTTCAATTTTCTTAAATTTACCAAGGCTTGATTTGTGACCCAAGATATGATCTATCCTGGAGAATGTTCCATGAGCACTTGAGAAAAATGTGTATTCTGTTGTTTGTGGATGGAATTTCCTATAAATCTCAATTAAGTCCATCTTGTTTAATGTATCATTTAAAGCTTGTGTTTCCTTATTTATTTTCATTTTGGATGATCTGTCCATTGGTGAAAGTGGGGGTGTTAAAGTCCCCTACTATGAATGTGTTACTGTCGATTTCCCCTTTATTTTATTTTATTTTATTTTTTTAACATCTTTATTGGGGTATAATTGCTTTACAATGGTGTGTTAGTTTCTGATTTATAACAGAGTGAATCAGTTATACATATTCATATGTTCCCATATCTCTTCCCTCTTCATCTCCCTCCCTCCCACCCTCTTGTCTGATATGAGAATTGCTACTCCAGCTTTCTTTTGATTTCCATTTGCATGGAATATCTTTTTCCATCCCCTTACTTTCAGTCTGTATGTGTCTCTAGGTCTGAAGTGGGTCTCTTGTAGACAGCATATATATGGGTCTTGTTTTTGTATCCATTCAGCCAATCTGTGTCTTTTGGTGGGAGCATTTAGTCCATTTACATTTAAGGTAATTATCGATATGTATGTTCCTATTCCCATTTTCTAAATTGTTTTGGGTTCGTTATTATAGGACTTTTCCTTCTCTTGTGTTTTTGTCTAGAGAAGTTCCTTTAGCATTTGTTGTAAAGCTGGTTTGGTGGTGCTGAACTCTCTCAGCTTTTGCTTGTCTGTAAAGGTTTTAATTTCTCCATCAAATCTGAATGAGATCCTTGCTGGGTATTAGTATTTGCCTTATGTATTGAGGTGCTCCTATGTTGGGTGCATAAATATTTTCAATTGTTATATCTTCTTCTTGGATCGATCACTTGATCATTATGTAGTGTCCTTCTTTGTCTCTTCTAATAGTCTTTATTTTAAAGTCTATTTTGTCTGATATGAGAATTGCTACTCCAGCTTTCTTTTGGTTTCCATTTGCATGGAATATCTTTTTCCATCCCCTCACTTTCAGTCTGTATGTGTCCCTAGGTCTGAAGTGGGTTCCTTGTAGACAGCAGATATATGGGTCTTGTTTTTGTATCCATTCAGCCCATCTGTGTCTTTTGATGGGAGAATTTAATCCATTTACATTTAAGGTAATTATCGATATGTATGTTCCTATTCCCATTTTTTTTATTGTTTTGGTTTTGTTATTGTAGGTCTTTTCCTTGTGTTGTGTTTCTTGCCTAGAGAAGTTCCTTTAGCATTTGTTGTAAAGCTGGTTTGGTGGTGCTGAACTCTTTCAGCTTTTGCTTGTCTGTAAAGGTTTTAATTTCTCCATCAAATCTGAATGAGATCCTTGCTGGGTAGAGTAATCTTGGCTGTAGGTTTTTCTCCTTCATCACTTTAAATATGTCCTGCCAGTCCCTTCTGGCTTTCAGAGTTTCTGCTGAAAGATCAGCTGTTAACCTTATGAGGATTCCTTTGTGTGTTATTTGTTGTTTTTCCCTTGCTGCTTTTAATACGTTTTCTTTGAATTTAATTTTTTTTTTTTTAGCAGTACACGGGCCTCTCATTGTTGTGGCCTCTCCTGTTGCGGAGCACAGGCTTCAGACACGCAGGCTCAGCGGCCATGGCTCACGGGCCCAGCCACTCTGCGGCATGTGGGATCTTCCCGGACCGGGGCACAAGCCTTTGTCCCCTCTATCGGCAGGCAGACTCTCAACCACTGCACCACCAGGGAAGCCCTGTATTTAATTTTTGACAGTTTGATTAATATGTGTCTTGGTGTGTTTCTCTTTGGATTTGTCCTGTATGGGACTCTCTGTGCTTCCTGGACTTGATTAACTATTTCCTTTCCCCTATTAGGGAAGTTTTCAACTATAATCTCTTCAAATATTTTCTCAGTCCCTTTTTTTTTCTCTTCTTCTTCTTGGACCCCTATAATTCGAATGTTGGTGCGTTTAATGTTGTCCCAGAGGTCTCTGAGACTGTCTTCAGTTCTTTTCATTCTTTTTTCTTTATTTTGCTCTGTAGTAGTTATTTCCACTATTTTATCTTCCAGGTCACTTATCCATTCTTCTGCCTCAGTTATTCTGCTATTGATCCCTTCTAGAGTATTTATAATTTCATTTATTGTGTTGTTCATCGTTGCTTCTTTCTTCTTTAGTTCTTCTAAGTCCTTGTTAAATGTTTCTTTCATTTTCTCTATTTCCAAGATTTTGGATCATCTTTACTCCCATTATTCTGAATTCTTTTTCAGGTAGACTGCCTATTTCGTCTTCATTTGTTAGATTTGGTCGGTTTTTATCTTGCTCCTTCATGTGCTGTGTGTTTTTCTGTCTTCTCATTTTTCTTATCTTACTGTGTTTGGGGTCTCCTTTTTGCAGGCTGCAGGTTTGTAGTTACTGTTGTTTTTGGTGTCTTTCCCCAGTGACTAAAGTTGGTTCAGAGTGTTGTGTAGGCTTCCTGGTGGAGGGGACTAGTGCCTGTGTTCTGGTGCATGAGACTGGATCTTGTCTTTCTGGTGGGCAGGTCCATGTTTAGTGGTATGTTTAGGGGTGTCTGTGGCCTTATTATTTTAGGCAGCCTCTCTGCTAATGGGTGGGGTTGTGTTCCTGTCTTGCTCATTGTTTGGCATAGGGTTTTCAGCACTGTAGCTTGCTGGTCATTGAGTGAAGCTGGGTGTTGGTGTTGAGATGGAGATCTCTGGGAGATTTTCGCCGTTTGATATTACGTGGAGCTGGGAGGTCTCTTGTGGCCCAGTGTCCTGAAGTTGGCTCTCCCACGTCAGAGGCACAGCACTGAGTCCTGGCTGCAGCACCAAGAGCCTTTTATCCACATGGCTCAGAATAAAAGGGAGAAAAAGAAGAAAGGAAGGAAGGAAGGAAGGAAGAAAGAAGGAAGGAAAGAAAGAAAGAAAGAAAGAAAGAAAGAAAGAAAGGAAGGAAGAAAGGGGATAAAATAGAATAAAGTTATTCAAATAAAAAATAATTATTAGGAAACAAAATTTTAAGTAAAAAAAGAGAAAAGACGGATAGAACCCTGGGACAAATGGTGAAAGCAAAGCTATACAGACAAAATCTCACACAGAAGCATACACATACACACTCACAAAAAGAGGAAAAGGGGAAAAAATAATAAATCTTGCTCTCAAAGTCCACCTCCTCGATTTGGCATGATTCGTTGTTTATTCAGGTGTTCACCGATGCAGGGTACATGAAGTTGATTGTGGAGATTTAATCCGCTGCTCCTGAGGCTGCTGGGAAAGATTTCCCTTTCTCTTCTTTTGTTCGCACAGCTTCCGGGGCTCAACTTTGGATTTGGCCCCGCCTGTGCATGTAGGTCGCCTGAGGACGTCTGTTCTTCGCTCAGACAGGACAGGGTTAAAGGAGCAGCTGATTCGGGGGCTCTGGCTCACTCAGGCCGTGGGGAGGGCGGGGTACGGATGCGGGCTGAGCGTGGGGCGGCAGAGGCCAGCAGGATGTCACAGCAGCCTGAGGCGCGCTGTGCGTTCTCCCAGGGAAGTTGTCCCTGGATCCCGGGACCCTGGCAGTGGCGGGCTGCACAGGCTCCCTGGAAGCGGGGTGTGGATAGTGACCTGTGCTTGCACACAGGCTTCTTGGTGGCGGCAGCAGCAGCCTTAGCGTCTCATGCCTCTCTCTGGGGTCCGGGCTGTTAGCCACAGCTCGTGCCCGTCTCTGGAGCTCCTTTAAGCAGCGCTCTTAATCCCCTCTCCTCATTCACCAGGAAATAAAGAGGCAAGAAAAAGTCTCTTGCCTTTTCGGCAGGTCCAGGCATTTCCCCGGACTCCGTCCCGGCTAGCTGTGGTGCACTAACCCCCTGCAGGCTGTGTTCACGCCGCCAACCCCAGTCCTCTCCCTGGGATCCGACTAAAGCCCAAGCCTCAGCTCCCAGCCCCGCCCGCCCTGGCGTGTGAGTAGACAAGCCTCTCGGGCTGGTGAGTGCCGGTCGGCACCAATCCTCTGTGCAGGCATCTCCCCGCTTTGCCCTCCGCACCCCTGTTGCTGCGCTGTCCTCCGTGGCTCCGAAGCTCCCCGCTCCGCCACCCACAGTCTCTGCCCGCGAAGGGGCTTCCTAGTGTGTGGAAACCTTTCCTCCTTCACAGCTCCCTCCCACTGGTGCAGGTTCCATCCCTATCCTTTTGTCTCTGTTTTTTCTTTTTTCTTTTGCCCTACCCAGGGACGTGGGGTGTTTCTTGCCTTTTGGGAGGTCTGAGGTCTTCTGCCAGCGTTCAGTGGGTGTTCTGTAGGAGTTGTTCCACGTGTAGATGTATTTCTGATGTATGTGTTGGGGGGAAGGTGATCTCTGCATCTTACTCTTCCGCCATCTTCCCTCTCTCCCCTATTATTTTGACTTTGGTTTGAGGAAAACTACACCTGTTGTACAGCTACAATGTATAACAACACAAATCTAATATCAGAAAGAGAGAAGACTGAATGTGGATTATACAACTAAAATAATATGACAAAATTATTTGGCATGATTTCATGGCTTCTTTTGTTCAATAAACATTTATTATTACAGGAATGAAATTAAGTATCACTTTTTTAAAATTTGGGTATAGTTGTTTTACAATGTTGTGTTAGTTTCTGCTGTATGGCAAAGTGGAGTTCCCTGTGCTATACAGCAGGTTCTCATTAGTTATCTATTTTATACGTATTACTGTATATATGTCAATCCCAACCTCCCAATTCATCCCACCCTCCCTTTCTCCCCTTGGTGTTCATACGTTTGTTTTCTACGTCTGTGTCTCTATTTCTGCCTTGCAAACAGGTTCATCTGTACCATATAATGGAGTCTTGAACTGAGTATTTACTTCTTCCCAAAAAAGTACCTGCTAAGTCTTTCACTAAGCTGGCACCAAGTTAGACATTGCCCCCTCTGAGAAATTAACAAGTATAGGGAAAGTTTGTGCCCCAAATGGCAGTTATACCTGGATGAGGAAACAAGTTCTGTGGAGTTTTGAATGCTATGCACAACATTACAGTGAGGAGGTAGATGTGTTCTGTGTAGTCTGTCCCCCACTAGGCAGTAGCCTTTGCAGGACCTTCCTTTTCCTGTGTATGATTTAACATACATGTACCCAGTGCCATCTGGGAGCCTGGACCCTCCTCATTGTACCTGTTTTAGTATTCTGTATTTTGCAAGTACCCACTATATGTTTCTGACCAGTGAGCAATGCCCTGATCCCTGGACGTATAATAGCAGTGGAGACCATTGGTATTGAATGCTCATGGATCTTTAAAAGATTCACTCATCATCTACATTTTTGGGGTACCTCCAAGTGCCAGGAGTATGTTAGGCTTTTGGACACAGATAACTGACATGTAGTCCTCTCACCCAGGGCATCTTTTTCTTTTTTATTTCTCAAGTTTCATACCATGAACAGGACTACTTTTATAATTGACAAAAAAACAAAACATAGTATTTATCTAAAAATATAAAGGAGCTGCTTTCAATGCCAACTTTAGGTGAAAGTGAATCTAAAGTACGCTTTTTCTTGTTTTAGTGCAGATGAGAGTTTGAGAAGGTAAAAAAGACATCCTTCGTTTTGGAGGTGATTGCAGAAACATAGATGTTTTCCAGGAAAGGTATGGATATCAGAGAATGGAGAGTAACCAGAATGCTAAGGGGGGACAGGCTTTGGGACCTGGGCTTAGTAAAAATTCCTAGTAGGCTCTGAAAGTCCATCGCAAATGGTGAGTTAAAGATGAACTGGTCTACGGCCATACAACCCTGAACGTGCCTGATCTCATCTAAAGATGAAGTGTATATTCTTCCTTAAACCTTTCTTTCTTTCATGCTTGCCCAAATGTTATGCCCTAGCACATTTCTCAGAGTTCTAGTCATCACATTAGGGGGTCCTCTACTCTTTAAAGTGGTTTCAAGGGGGACCTGTCACTCATCAAGAACGCATAAACAGCCCCAGAATAGGTCCTATGCTAGCCTCAAAAGTAAAACATAAAGGAGGAAAAAAATGTGATAGGGTTTGCAATTTGGAAAACCCAGATTTATGTATTTAAAGGTCAAGAGTGTGCTGAAGAATATGGGCTTTGCAGTCACACCATATGTGTTCACATTCCAGCTTAAGGATTTACCCACTGGGTGGCATGGGCAATTTATTTAATTTCTCAGTGATTCCGTGGCCTCGTCTATAAAATGGGGACAAAAATGGTACCTACAGTATCAGGCTGTTGTTAAGGATTAAAGTACTTAACATATTACTCAGCATGTAATAAGTTTTCAGTAAATGTTAGTTGCCATTCAGTGGGTCAAGATGCTATTTAAACTTATAAGGGACATCTTTTAGTCTTTAAAGCAAGGTAAGAGAAAATGACCAAAGTTAATGGCTTTTTTAGAAACTTGAAAGAAATCACCCAAAGCCAAAACAAATCAAGTGACTTACAGAAAATGGGGCAAAACAAATCAAATGATTTACAGAAAGTGGCGCTTACTGAGTCATTGGCAGGTTTCCTGCTTCCTTGCATTTTCCTTAGCAATTTATTTGAATCCTGGAATATGTGTTCAGATTGACCTCAGTCTCTTTATGAGGAGATATTTCAGAATCCAGACCTGCTGCCAAACTTATGTCAAAGGAGGGAAAAAGTTTGAAACGATCAAGGAAGAATAGTTATCATAATATTAGCTACCATAACAACTAACATTTGTATTGCGCCTATGGTTGACAAATAGCTTTTTCACCTGTTTTAGCTCATATGGTTCTCAAAATCATCCTGTGAGGTATCTGTGGTGGGTGTTATTAATTTGGTTTTACTGATGAAAATACTAAAGTTGAAAGAAGTTAGATAACTTGTCTAAGATGACACAGAAAATAAGTGGCAAGGTTCATGGCTCTACATTTTGTGCCTTTAGAAAAAGTCAGCATCCTATGCTATCAGCATCACTATGAAGAGATTTAAATAATAATAAACACACCCTGTTCTACATAGTAGCCTGAGAGTGTTGTTTTTCACAGTGGGCACTGTTGGGTGTTGTGAGCTATTTTGACAATGTGGCTGTTGTGCAAGCATTTTTAGGATGCTTTTCCAATTATGACACACACATACACACGCATGTTTCATTATTTTTTAATTCCTTCACATTGTTGATCCAAAATGCTCAGTGATTCATTAGCCTTGGTTTCAAGAGACTTTTTGCTGTTTCAAAACTCAAATCCGCCCTTTTCAGATGTGACTTGAGATCAGTAAAGATACTCAAATAAAATCCACAGGCCCTATTGATACATCCAAAAGATTTTAAACCAGAGTAGCCTTATTGGAATGTACTGGAATAATGTGTCCCTTCCTCAGGGTACTATTTTGAAGGGCATCTGTCATATGGGTGTGAAAGTTCTGGTATGTTGTTTAAACACAAGGGTCATATTACTTTATCATTGTGGTTTTAGGAAATCAATAAATAACTTCATTTCTTCCCCACCCAAATTAACTACCAGTTGAGAAATGAGATAGGGAAAGCAGACAGATGGAGATCAAAGTGTGAACTCTATTACTGATAAGCTGATGGGAGAACTGACTTGATAACTGTGGCCAAAAGGGTTGCCAACAACCTAGCCCAAAGTTAGAGAGGTTTTCTCACCAATCACCCGCACCCCCATGGTGGAGCCTGTTTCATTAAGGTACCACACTGTAGAGGGGCAGAGCTGTATGTCTGAATTCTACAGCTGGACTGATGAGAGCTGTTGAAGGGTTGAGAGGGCAGAGGAGAGTTGGGTGCAGGGGAGCAGGGATTAGAGAAGTGGGGAGAGAGAGAGAGAGAAAGATGGAGTAGGAGATGGAGGAGGAGGTGACTGCAGCTAAGCCTGGATGTTCACTTCTCCTAAGTTCACTGATCTGTTACTCCTCCCCCTTCCTAAAAGAAAAGTGAGTAAAAGGTGGGGGGTGAGGCCAAAAGTGTTACAACAGGAAAACATGGGGTAAGTGTAAAGTGGATTTCTAGCTAGCATTTTCCAGGTATTTATCTACTTTAATGTGACCAACATTTCCAAGAGTTAGAGTGGTTGGTTGAATCTGCAGATGAACCTGTGGAAACAGAGAACCAACTTACTATGCCATTTTATATAAGGGACTTGAGCATCCCCTGATTTGTTATCTGAGCCAGGGGTCTTGAAACCAATCCCTCTGTGGATAGTGAGGGGAGACCATATAGATAATTTCCAAAGGTCACACAGTAGGTAATAGTAGAAAGGATTTGAACTCAAGTGTGAATACAAAGCCCATGTTTGTTCTAGTACATCAAAAAGAACTTTGGATCGTGCACAAATAAGGGCTGTGTGTAAGGTAGTGTGTGATAATAGTCTAGAGACTGAAGATCATTCCATCTGGTAAATAGGGAAGTATTTGTGGGATGTGGCATTTGAAGCAGGCGTTGTGTAGGATTTAAATACTCACAAAGAAAGAAAGGACTCTCTGGGAAGAGGGAAAAGCATAACCAGAGATAAGGTGATGAGAAATTGTCAGGAATTGAAAGGTAAAGGAATTGAAAATAGTACATGTGGAAGTCATACTGGGTTGGGATGGTATGTTGGGGTAAGCACCATTTTCAAAGTAGAAAGAACAGAAGTGAGCAAACAATTAAATGTGAGGGGTCAGGGAAAGACCAGAATCAATCAGACCTAATGTCAAAAATTTTAAGCCTGGTTAACTGTTAAAGAATGATGATGGCATTAAAAATATATGAAAGTCAGGAATAGAAACTGGTTTTACAGTTATTTATCTTTGACCATGTTTAGATCTATGTACTGTTTAGTACAGATACTTATTTTCATGATTTATCCATTCATTTAAGTAACAGCTTTTTTTTTTTGCTGTACGCGGGCCTCTCACTGTTGTGGCCTCTCCCGTTGCGGAGCACAGGCTCCGGATCCGCAGGCTCAGCGGCATGTGGATCTTCCCGGACCGGGGCATGAACGCATGTCCCCTGCATTGGCAGGCGGACTTTCAACCACTGCGCCACCAGGGAAGCCCTAAGTAACAGCTTTTATTGAGTCTTTATGATGTGCTAGGAGCTAGGGATTTAATAGCAATCAAACATAGGCATGGTGCCTGCTCTTGGGAAGCTCATACCCTAGTGGATGGGGGAACAGATCACAATCAAACAATCACATGATGTGAAATTGCTACTGTGGTAATGGCTACAATGGAGATATTCAACGTGCTTTGAAGGTCTGTAATAAATAAGGGGGTCTTACCTGGTTCTGAATGTCAGAAAACATCTAACGAGGTAACACCTGAGCTGAGATCTGAGAGATAAGTAATAGTTAACTGGGCCAAGAAGAAAGATTGCTTTGCAGGCATGGGGTCATTCACATAATGGAATATTACACAGCAATAAAGATGAATGAATCTCCACTACTCACAGCTACCTGCAACTCACGACTTTGGATGAATATTGGTAACATAATGTTGGGTGGAAAAAAAGCAAGTTCTAAAGATTATATACTTCATGATACCTTTTAATAAAGTTTAAAAACAAGAAAAATTAAACAACACATTACTTAGATATATATGTGATTTTTAAAAAAGGCAAGGAAAAATAAACACAATATTTAGAAAGTGAAAATTCGGAGTAGGAGTGGCAGGGGAAGGGATGGAGAGGTTCATAAGGACATATAGATTTTTGTAAAACATGATGTTCTAGATACTGGGGTGGATGGGGAGCTCTGAAAAGTTCATCATATTATTTAAATAAAGAGAGCCACGTACCAGCCAATTTTAGTGGCCTGATAAACTAAGGATTATGATTAATCCAATTTTGGGCACCTGAGATTTTTTTTAAAGGGATTATGCTGAGTATTGGAGACTTAAAGAATATCAGGATGGCTGGAATAGAAAAGCAGAGGGGAAGACAGGAAATGAGGCTGCGAAGATGGCTGAGCTCTGGACCATGTATTGCAGGCCTTTTCAGGCAGTTTTCCCATTATCCCAAGAGCTGTGGGAGACATTGAAAAGTTTTTAAGCAGGAGACAGGCTTCAAAATTTGCATTTTGAAAAAAGTCACTTTGCCTTCAGTGTAGTGACCAGATTGAAGAGAGGCCAGAAGGAATGTGGATGAATCACTTAGAAAGCTTTGTCTAGAAATAAGATAGTGGGAGCTTAGGATAGGGTGGATGTTGCTGTGGTGGTGGTGATGGTGATGGTGATGTTGGTACTGGTGATGGTGATGGTGATGTTGGTTGTGGTAGTCCTAGATGGGATGGTGGTTTTAGTGTTGGAAATAGGGCTAAATGGACAGATTTGAGAATATTTAGGAAGTAGAATCTTTAGAATTTAGGGATAGATGTGACATATGTGTTGATGGAGAGGAAGGCAGACATCAAGGATAATTCCTAGGCTTTTGGCTTGTCAATAAAGTGGGGATGGTGCAGGAAGGAGAAATCAGTGATTCATTTCGGGGCATGCTGAGTTTGAGATGCTTTTTCAGGTTCTACTTCTTTTGTAACCCCTTTCCAGAGATAGTGATTCACTTTCCTCTTTACTGCCTAAATGAGAGCTCACAAACTCCAATTCTTTTGGGGGTCAGGTGGGTAACTGGTATGAGTAAAGCAGGCTGAGTCAGGGAGAGATTCAGAATGGTGAGGACTTCAGTGACCTGTGGAAAACATGACCCATCAAAGAGGGGGTGGTGGTGGCTGTGACTCAGCCCAAGTGTCGTTTTGACTCTTGAGTTTTCAAGCGGAGCAAAAAAAAAATCATGGTTTTAATGTTTATTAGATAGCAACTAATCCGACACACAAAAAGACCTACTATAAGGGCTAATCCTGTGGGTGGGCCAAATGAAATTAATCTGTGACCCATAAGTAGCTAGATTAGAATTTTGGTTTAAAATCATATTAATATTAATTTATTCATCATATTATTGATCAAGTACATTTCAATGCAATTATTGGGATACACATTTTCTAATAACAGCACTATTAAGAGCTACTTGCATTTGAATTTTACAGAAATGTACTATATACTCAATTTTATTTTAATTTTTAAATTTTGCATGTTACTATTAAAAAAAATTTTTTTTTGTATTCCTTTTCAAATTCTTTTCCCATTTAGGTTATTACAGAATATTGAGCAGAGTTCCCTGTGCTGTACAGTAGATCCTTGTTGGTTATCTATTTTATTTATTTTTTAAACCCCCCATTTGTTTATTTATTTATTTTTGGCTGTGTTGGGTCTTCGTTTCTGTACAAGGGCTTTCTCTAGTTGTGGCAAGCGGGGGCCACTCTTCATTGCAGCGTGCGGACCTCTCACTATCGCAGCCTCTCTTGTTACGGAGCACAGGCTCCAGACGCGCAGGCTCAGTAGTTGTGGCTCACGGGCCTAGTTGCTCCGTGGCATGTGGGATCTTCCCAGACCAGGGCTCGAACCTGTGTCCCCTACATTAGCAGGCAGATTCTCAACCACTGTGCCACCAGGGAAGCCCTGGTTATCTATTTTAAATACAGCAGTGTGTGCATGTCAATCCCAAACTCCCAATCTATCCCTCCCCCCTCCCCTTCCCCCCTGGTAACCATAAGTTCATTCTCTATATACTCAATTTTAGAACATTTTTAATATTTAAATTTTTCATTTAGAAAAATATTAAATCCTCAGGAGAGTTGCAAGAACAGAATGATTCCTTCACCCAGATCCACCATTTGTAAGCATTTCTTCATGTTTGCGTTCTCTCTCCTCCACCGTCTCAGCCCCTGCCCCCTCACATCTGAACCATTCCAGAGTTAGTTGCAGACATCATGACCTCTAATACTTGAGCATGTATTCCCTGTACAATGACATTCTCTTACATCACCACAACACAATGATTAAATCCAGGATTGATACAATACTATTATCTAATATACAGTTAATATTCAATTTTGCAATTTTTTTCTGATCTAGAATCCAGGGTAAATCATCCATTGTATTTGGTTGTCATGTATACTTAGTCTCCTTTAACTTGGAACAGTTCCTCGTGTCTTTTATGACAGTGACTTTTTTGAAGAGTACAGGCAAGCTGTTTTATAGAATGACCCTCAGTTTGAGTTTGCTTGATTGTTTCCTCATGATTAGGTTCAGGTTATGCATTTTTGGCAGGAATACTATGTAAGTATTGCTGTGTCCTCAGCGCATCACATCAGGAGGCACATGATGTCACTTGGATGATTTAGGGTGGCTTGTGTCTGCCAGATTTCTCCACTTACAGGAACTTATCTTCTTTGTAATCAGCAAGTAATCTGTGGGGAGATAGTTTGAGACTCTGCAAATATCCTGTTCACCAACAGACTTTCACCCAATAGTTTTAGCATCCATTGAAAATTCCCATCTGAATCTGTTCCTACTATGGAGGTTGCAAATTTGTGATTTAAAAAACCCCTAACATTTCTTCTACATGTATTAGCATTCTACTGTAAAGAGGCACTTTGTGTTGCTCATTTATTTGTTTATTTACTTTGTCTTTTTTGTATCTATATAGACACCTAGATTCTTTTGTATCCAACGTTTTCTAACCTATTGTTGTTTTTATGCTAAAATTGCCCACAGTTTTATGCTAAATTTCCAGCACCTTCAAGCTGGCTCCTGTGTTCTTTGACATCTTCCCATCAGTTTTTGAGGATTTACTTTCTGCCACAAGATGCTATGGCTCGCTTTGTACTTTCCCTGTCCTAGCCCTGGAATCTGCCATTTACCCAAGGAGCCCTGCTTCCTTTTAATGGGGAATGTGTTTAGAAACAAAAATCGGAGACTACTTGTGCTAATCACTATTGAAATGTCATTGATTGTAGGTGCTTTCAGTGGACAGAACTTGGAGACATGCATTTTAAAAAAAATCCATGGGCTCATTCCGATACTCCTAATTCCAGTCAAACACTAGAGGGCTCTTCCTTGTTTTCCCCTCAGCCCATAGGTGTATTTCTCTTCTCTCATAATGACTGCCTGGCTCCTAACAACATCAATGTATTTGCTCATTTAAAGAAAGTGTTTTATACCAAATGTAAAATAGCTAGCTAGTGGGAAGCAGCCGCATAGCACAGGGAGATCAGCTCTGTTCTTTGTGTCAACCTAGAGCGGGTGGGATAGGGAGGGTGGGAGGGAGATGCAAGAGGGAGGGGATATAGGGATATATGTATACATATAGCTGATTCACTTTGTTACACAGCAGAAACTAACACACCATTGTAAAACAATTATACTCCAATAAAGATGTGAATAAATAAATAAATAAATAATGTGTTTTAAAGCAAGGGAGATTTCCTCCTTTCCCAGCTGCTGAGATAATTTATTTTGACATTCCTCACTTCCCATAGTTTTTCCTAGTTAATTTTTTCATATTTTAGGCATGTTCAGATTTCTCTAAGCATATCTTTGCAAAGATTTCACCGTGTAGAAGTACTATATTAATATTATTTATCATAAATCATATGGAGAGAGAGAGAAGAATTCCCTTCTTTTGAGTAAGGCTAAAATGAGGGTTGTTGATAATAACTTCCATCTGCTTGGCAGTTTACAGTTTGCAAAGTAGTTCTTTACATGTACTACTTCATTTACTCTTTTTTTTTTTTTTTTTTTTTCCTTGCGTTATGCGGGCCTCTCACTGTTGTGGCCTCTCCCATTTGCGGAGCACAGGCTCCGGACGCGCAGGCTCAGCGGCCATGGCTCACGGGCCCAGCCGCTCCGCGGCACGTGGGATCCTCCCGAAACGGGGCACGAACCCGCGTCTCCTGAATCGGCAGGCGGACTCTCAAGCACTGCGCCACCAGGGAAGCCCTTCATTTACTCTTAATGGTTTGAATTCTTTAGGTCCCATATACAAAATGAAGAATACATACGTAAACCCAGAGCTTCATGAATGTTTCACATGGTAGGACTCAAATAATACCTGCTGATTTTTAAAAAGATGCATTTAGAATCTATGGCAGATGAAAACAGGTATTATATAAAAGTGTTATCGAGTTCAAGCTCACTCTGCTTGCCACACGACACGAATAAAGGTGTCAAGGCAAGGAATAGCGACTTTATTCGGAAAGCCAGCAGACCGAGAAGATGGTGGACTAGGGTCCCCCAAAAAACATCTTATCGGAGTCTGAATGCCAGTTTATTTTATAGAACAGAGAGGGGGAGGAGGTTGGGAAGTAAAAAGGCCATTTATCTTGCAAAATAGGAGGGGATGTGTTAATTTCTTCTTTTCTGCAGCCATTCACAGGTGGGCAGGGTCAGAATGTCTCTCTGTGAGCTGAACAAAGGCCCTTTAGTTTAACAGTCAGGCAGAGGGGCAGGATTCCCTGTGGCAGGCCATTATGTATGCTTACAGCTATAGATAGTGATTATAATAACAAAAGCGACAAAAAGCAAAAGTTAAAGTAAAGGAAACAGATCCAGTATGGAGTCAGGATTGGCTCTTCCCTGTCACAAAAGCATGAATAATCCTCAGCAATAGATGAGCTAAAACAATTTTTTTTAAACATCCAAACTTTAGTTTTTTGGCTGTGCCGTGTGGCTTGTGGGATCTTAGCTCCCCAACCAGGGATTGAACCTGGGCCCTCGACAGTGAGAGGGCAGAGTCCTAACCAATGGAACGCCAGATTCCCTAGATGATCTAAAAAATTTTACACTCACATTGGCACTTTTTGCCATTGCTATTTTGTAGGAATTTTGTGTCTTTCTTAGAGTGATATTTTGAAAATATGTCTGCTTCCTAAACATACACCAAATTACAAATGCCTTTAAAGCAGTGGTTCTAGGGACTTCCCTGGTGGTGCAGTGGTTAAGAATCCACCTGCCAATGCAGGGGACACAGGTTCGATCCCTGGTCCGGGAAGATCCCACGTGCCGTGGAGCAACCAAGCCCGTGCGCCACAACAAAGAGTAGCCCTGGCTCACCGCAACTACAGAAAGCCCGCATGCAGCAGCGAAGACCCACTGCAGCCAACAATTAAAAAAAAAAAAAGCAGTGGTTCTTAAATATGGCTGTATGTAGAATTGCTTGGGGAGATGTGGGTGAGGGCCGCATCTCTTGCCAATCAAATCAGTATCTTTAAGGTAGGCATCAATACGTTTTAAAGCTGTCCAGATAATTCCAATGAGCAGCCACTGCACTTGTGAGAGAAGGCTCTGCTAAGTTTTGGTGAGAGTGGCTTGGGTCACATATAAACACAAGGTAGCTTGATCTGGGCCTGATTTCTGATTTAAAGACTGATGCTTAGAGTATGCAAGAATATATTTTGAGTTTGACTTAGCAGTTGAAAGGCACCGAACATATTCTTTTATTTTTTTCATTAGCCAGCCATATTCTCTTTATTCTAAGGTTTACGTGATTTTCACATTTCAGTGTTTCTGAAATCATGTCATGACCTAAAATTAAGTGTGTGTATGTGTACACACATGCATTATACCATTATAAAGCCATATATAGAACAGGGTTCTTAAACCTCAGTGTGAATCAGAAATATTTGATTAGTTATTATAAATGCGGAATCTTAGGCTGGTTTTGGGCTTTTTGAAAGGGGCAAGGTTAACCAGCACCCTGGGTGATTCTGATTCATCAGGTCTTGGACTTTGCGTTACCGAGTCCAAGCTTACTCTGCTCGCCACACAACTGGCCAGTAAATCGGGAGACGAGGTGTTAAGGCAAGGAATATGACTTCATTTGGAAAGCCGGCAGACTGAGAAGATGGCAGACTAATGTCTCCAAAAAACCATCTTATGGGGGTCTGGATGCGTTTCTTTTATAGAATCAGAGAGGGAGAGGCGGTGAGGAAGTAAAGTAAAAAGGCAGAATAAAGAAGAGGAAGAAGCAGTGAGGAATTAAAGTAAAAAGCCTGTAAGTCTTACAAATATCTTCTGGAATGGCCAGCCAGCCTCAGAAGGGGATGTGTTAATTTCTTCTTTTCTGCAACCATTCACAGGTGGGCAGGGTCAGATTGTCTCCCTGTGAGCTGAACAAAGGCCCTTTAGTTTAACATTCGGGCAGAGGGGCAGAGTTCCCTGAGGCAGGCCATTGTGTATGATTATAATAACAAAAGCAAGAAAAGCAAAGGTTAAAATTCAAAGAAACAGATCCAACATGGAGTCAAAATTGGCTCTTCCCTGTTACATTTGCTTGCTTTGAACAGTGGTTTTCAGAGTGGTTTTACCTCCTTCCCCCCAAGCAGTATCCATGTCACCTAGGAACTTGTTAGAAATGCACATTCTCAGGCCCTGCCTCAACCTACTGAATCAGAAACTCTGTAAGTGGGGACCCACAATCTGTATTTTCACGGGCCCCTTGGAATTCTGATGTATAATAAAGTTTGAGAACCCCTATCTTGAGGAACACTGCCAGTGTTTCCCATACTTCTTTGATGATACGAATCACCTAGCATACTTTAAAAAACCCCAAATCTCGGCTCCATCCTGGATCTATTGAATTAAAAATCCAAGGGGGAAAAAAATGTTCCAAGGGAACAGGTGGGTAATCTGTATATTAACAAGCATCCCAGGTGATTCTTATCCTCAGACAAATTTGGGAAATACTGAGATGGAAAAGCCAAGGATTTGTCAATTCACAGCCTTACATTCCCTATTTAGGTTTATCTTGGGTTTTGTGTTTATCATCGCATTTAAATTTTATAACAGTATCTACTTATGAAGTAGATAGTATTATCAAACCTGTTTTATAGATGACAAAACTGAGGTTTGAAGATCTCAAAAAACACACTGGGGGGCTTCCCTGGTGGCGCAGTGGTTGAGAGTCCGCCTGCCGATGCAGGGGACATGGGTTCATGCCCCGGTCCGGGAAGATCTCACATGCTGCGGAGCGGCTGGGTCCGTGAGCCATGGCCGCTGGGCCTGCGCGTCTGGAGCCTGTGCTCCGTAACGGGAGAGGCCACAACAGTGAGAGGTCCGCGTACCGCAAAAAAAAAACAAAAAAACACACCGGGTCATTTAGATAGTAAACCAGAGAGCTGGGACTCAAACCAAGAATTTTCTGACTCTAAAACCTTGGTTCTTAAACTGTTCTAGGGTAACTGTTTGCACATCGTTGATGTCGTTGTTGTTATAATGTAGGGTAGCTTTGCAGACAGATACTTGCCCAGAGACATTCCTTGGGTCAGTATTTAAAAACTGCCCTCTGTAATCCCAACCCAGATTTGCAGACTTTGTTCCCTACTGTTTCTCAACATGAATTGTTCCCTCCAACAAGGCCATATTACTCCTCATCTTTGACCTCCCTTTGCTCACTCCTTCCTTTACTGTTGTATTCACTGTACCTTTACTGATGAGAAATATCCATCCTCTTGTCTTCTAGGCCTCTTAATTACTCATCCCTTATTTCTTCCCACAAAAGGATTTTCCTTACTCTTCTCAGTCCAAAATCTGGCCATGCCTCAAGACTCTATTTCAGTTTCATTTCCCCTGTGAAGAACCCCTGACCACACGGGGCATCAGAGACCTCTCCATTCTAGGACTTACAGTGACACTCTTGGCCTGCACCCTCTATTTGGTCCCCAACATGGAGTGCCCTGCTTATGCATCTTAATCTTTAATCTAGATTTGAAGGTGCTACTCTGTTCCTGGCCAAGTAGTAAGAGTGCTAAAATATCCGTTGACCTGCAATAAAGTCAATCCAGTTAAAGAATCACAGAAAATGAAGATGGATTTTAAAAGCAAAAAAGACAAGTTGTGGGACCTTCTGGGAGAATCTGTGATGGGGTTACACTGACTGTCACGTGAGCCGTCAGTGAATTTGCAAGGGTAGTTAGGTGAATTTAATGATTATTCCTTCCAATTTAGTTTGTAGGAATCTTACCCTCTCTTCCAAACTCAGAAAAAGGTAGGGGCATCTCTTTTGGTGAGGATGGAATGACAGTGGAATTGGGAGAGGGGGTGGAGGTGTGGTGTAGGCTTTGTAAGTGGGAATGGCTTTAATTAAAAAAAAAAAATTCCATTGTGATCTCATTCCAGACTAGAATGTATTTTCTTTTAAAAATACAATGGGTAATGCCTGTTTTGGTTCCCTTCCAGATGTTAAGGTAGCATCATGTTTTGGAACAACACCATCCTACGAGGTAACATGAGACTTCAGATCTGAAAATCCTACATTCTGGAAACCCCGACCTGGAAGATCATGTCCAGGTACCTCTGAGCTAGGGTCAGGGCCAATGCTGGGGAAAGGGTGCCACCTACTGACCAGCCATAGTCACACCGTTTCCTGCCAGAAACCTTTCATTTGGTTTGGCTCAGAGCTCTTGCCTCAAAGAGGCTGGCCCCAGAGGCCCAGGGAGGTTCTCTGCCAACACACATTGTGTTTCACGGGGAAGTTCATGAGGACATAGCTACACAAAGTGAGGTGTTCTAAGGGTATGTCTTCTATGAGAATATCTTTCAGGAAAAGAGTTTTCCTTTGAGGAAAAATATCAACAGCCTCTGTGTAGAAAATGACAGAAAAAGGGCTTCCCTGGTGGCGCAGTGGTTGAGAGTCCGCCTGCCGATGCAGGGGACACGGGTTCGTGCCCCGGTCCGGGAAGATCCCACATGCCGTGGAGCGGCTGGGCCCGTGAGCCATGGCCGCTGAGCCTGTGCGTCCGGAGCCTGTGCTCAACGGGAGAGGCCACGACAGTGAGAGGCCTGCGTACCGCAAAAAAAAAAAATAAAAAAGAAATGGCAGAACAAATATTTGGTTGAATGCTGTTACATAAAGTTATGGTTCCATCACATGGATTTCAAAGACAGTTGTGTTATTAAGGGGTGGACAGAACAGAAGGTGATGTTTAGGACTTAACTCTGTTTTAGAAGAGTTTGAATCCATTAATAGTTTAAATAATTAGAGGTCCATTTCATTTAAAAATAAAATTATATTTTCTACCATATTATTAAATGGGGAATATATATATAGAAAAGTTTTATTCTTTTATTTAGTGTAGGTTGATGGAAGACACTGACAGAAAGAGAACCAGTGTCTCCTGATATACCATTCAGTGTCAAGCTCCTCGACTAGGAGACAGTCATAATTATTTGTCTTCTCAAGACCCTGTTGCGTCAATTTGAAAAGTGCATTAGAGGTTGACAAGATGGATGGATGGGATTTGTTTCCTCCACCAGGAAAATGCATCCAGGACACATGATTGCAGGTGTGAAAGGCTACTTCCTAAATCAACTGAGATCCAAAATTAGACTCTTGCTTCTTTGGTGGGAGTGGCATCTTAAAGAAAAGATGCTTTCATTGAGACAATACACAGGGGAATGAGAGAGAGTAGGAGGACCATGAGAGAGGAGAAGGAGATGTTTCTATGGCAGCTGGAGAAGGACTTCACAAGCTGCATCTTGGCAAATTGGCTTTTGGGGGAATCCCACTGTCACCCTCTGCAGCACTTAATCCCCGGGGAATTCCAGCCCTCTGGATCCTGATAAACAAAGTCACATTAAATTAAACCCTCCATTGAGATGTGCTATCAAGAGGGTTTTCCTAAACTAGAATGAGAGGGAGTGCTGCTTAGCCCAAAGGAGTAGTACTGACAGGCAGCGGTTACTGGTACCAGGCACTGTGCTAAATGCTTTCCACAGATCAGTTCATGGGTGCTCCCTACAGTTCAGTGAAGTAGGAATAGCATAGGCTCAGGGATGGGGATTAAGGAACTTGCCTAATATCCCAAAGCTGATGAGTGAGAGCGCTAAGATCTGAACCCAGTTCTGCCTGGCTCCAGAATCAGTACTCTTACCCATGTGACATTCTGAACCTCTAATGGTGGCATTTCAGAAATTGCTAGTGGAATTATCTTGGAGTTAGGGAAGCTATGAAAGACACCATGGCTCACCTCTGATTTTGATATAAGGGGTTACCCTGTGCCATGGTTGACGGAGACCCCCCCTAATTTCTTTTCTTTTTTCTTTTGACTGAAGACCTCGTAGCTTCCTCAAGCTTGTGTGTGTGTGCATGCGCATGTGTTTGTGTATGCATATGTGTACACACATATACATGTGTATGCATCATTTTTGCATGGAGTGGGTTTGTTGAACCAAGAGTAGTGACACTGAAGGAATGGAGAGCAGTCAGCTACACAGTGCCAGGAGAGAATTGAAGTACAGTGAGCAGTGAGCAGTCAGCTACACAGGGCCAACGAGAAAATTGAGTCACACAGAGGTTGTTACTTGCTCCAGGTCACACCAGCTAATGAATGGTAGAAAGTTGGCTTAAACTCAGGCAGCCTGACTTACTACACTAACTATTATGAAATACTGTTTATCAGCTAACTGATTTGTGTCAGTTAACCTTTCTGTGCTTTAGTTTTTCCTATTTATAAATTTATATTTTTAGCAAATATTGAGTTCCTAGCTTGTGTCAGAACTTACAGATCAGGTAGAGATGGGAAAGACCGTGCACACAGAGTGCAAAATGCCAGAAAGAGGTTAAGCAGTCACATTTAGGACCATTACAATCTTATAGTAGCGTGTAAGTCAAATTAATGTGGGGGGTAAAGTAGATAGCTAGTGGGAAGCAGCCTCATAGCACAGGGAGATCAGCTCGGTGCTTTGTGACCATCTAGAAGGGTGGGATAGGGAGGGTGGGAAGGGAGGGAGATGCAAGAGGGAAGAGATATGGGAACGTATGTATATGTATAACTGATTCACTTTGTTATAAAGCAGAAACTAACACACCATTGTAAAGCAATTATACTCCAATAAAGATGTAAAAAAAATAAAAAATAAAAAAATAAAAAACTTAATCTCAAAAAAAAAATTAATGTGGGGAGAGACTGGAGGCAGGGAGACCAATGAGGAGGCCAGAGAACTGAAGAACTCAAGCTGGGTGGAGGAGGCAGGGGTTTAACAATGGGAACAGATGCCAGAAATATCAGGAAAGCAGGATGGTGAGGGCGAGACAGGGTGGGGGGAGGTAGTACAGCGAACAGAATGGCTAAGTGAGAGGTTGACAGTGGCTTGCAAAGGAGGTCAGTTCAACTGCTGACTTCTTCAAACTAAGATTCCTGTGGACTCTGTATGCAAATACGCTAGATCAGAACTATTGGATTTATATGGCTGAAGCTCAGAGTAATGATCTTTGGAGGAATATGATAATGACAGGTATGTGCCAGGCATTCCCCCCACTCACAGTATCTCTAGTCAGCAGAAGAATATTGATCTATGGGTGCATGGCTTTCATTTTGGAGGGATTTTCCTTCCCCAAAGAGGCAGTGTAGCATAGCGCTAACAGGGCAGGCTCTGAAGCCAGAAGACTAGAATAAGTAGAGGACCTACTGACTAGTTGTCTATCCTGGGCAAGAACTTTAGTCTTTCTGTGCCTCAGTGTATGCATGTGTAAAATGGGGATAACACCACCCGCTTCATAGGGTTGTTGTGAGGATTAAACAAGTTAATATATGCAAAGTGCCTGGCCTGAGTTAGCACATAGGAAATATTAATTATTCCTGTTGATGAGTAAACTGAGGAGCAGAGAGATGAAATGATTGGTTGAGGACTCACAGCTCAGGATTCAAACCCAGGCCTGCCTAGCTCCAAGCCCTCCTTAATGTCCACTGTGCCATGCTGGACTGAGATGTGAAAGAAGTGAAGAGGATTGTGGAAATAGCACATCAGGTGGCAGAGGATGAAGAGCAATATGAGAAGTAACAAGGAAAAATTATGAGGAAGAACAGGAATAAAGGACTTTTAAAAACCTTTCCTGTTTTTCTGATTGTTAAATTGAAACAGCCTCACTGTAAAAATTAAAACATTGTAGAACTAAATTCCTGTCATCTAACTACCTCCCCTGCTCCCCTATCAGACTTTGAAAAAACAAAAACAGACCAGGACTTCATAGTATCATAGAAAGCAGCGGAGACTCAAAAGAGCAGAAGTAGTTGACAAGGCTGGATGCAGGACGGTCAGGGCCACAGGCTTGGTGTTGGGAAGGGCAGAGAGAGGACGTCATGGTAGGCATTTGAGTGGCAGATGATGCAGATCTAGTAGTTAGATTTGGAATGAATCTGGTGTGGGAGGGAGGGAGCAGTGGGCATAGACAGCTCCGAAATAAAGGGGCTGGAGCAGAGAGTTGTGGGGCAGGAGACTTTTGTGCTATAAATCTGTTTGGGAGCCTCATGAAGCTTAGGGACCTCTTCTCAAAAAATGTTTTAACACCTAAAATAAAAGATGTGAGGTTACAAAAGGTTAACACTTCTCTCCACAAACCTCTTGGAATTCAGAACCCCTGTAAAGACACTACCAGTTTTAAGATTTGGGACTTCAATAAAGTCTCCATCCTTAGAAGCTACTTGCTGCCCTTAGAATCCTCTATACCCTGTCTGTATAGAAACCCAAAGATACCTCCAAGAATGCAGAATGAGTCCAGGTATCTGGCTCCAGACTGATTTTAGATGAAGACCTATCTTCAGGTGATTTAGATACCCTAAAATGTAGAGAAGTTGTATAAAACATCAACATCACCACCCCCATTTGCTTATTTCAGAAGGATGTTGCCAGAGTGGAAAATGTTTTGGAGACTATGTGCTGATCAAATCCTCATAATGTTCCAAAAAATAATTTCACTGAAAACCAGAGAAGGGTGATCCTGGGTTATTGACTCATTGTAGGAGGTTCTCGGTATGCTTCACATGTTTGAAAGATGGCTGATGTGCTTTTCTGTGGGGTTGGATCCATTCCCTCACCCCCATATGGGCATATTTGGGATTTAAGTTTGCAAATGAAACTCAAAAAATCACCAGTGACTCTTCTTGGACTAGGTGGAGGGCAAGGGGAAGCCTGGCAGCAGGCATGACCCAGGGTGGACTCGTTGGGGCATATACACTAGAAAAATGAGTTTCTGAGATTCTCCTCTTCACCCATTCAATCAGAAACTGGCTGAGCCTGCCTATGAAGTCATTATTAATACAGTAGAGGAGTGGTTTACATAAAATAATCCCATTTACTGTTCAATTATGTTTTTATATTTTTTACCAGGTCACAGGAATGTGTCTATAGGAAAAGGGTTTTTCTACTCCTTGCCTGTAACTTGAAATTAAAATCATCATCCCAACAACATCCACTGTTGCAAGTACTATTTTGGGTTGGCCCTATGTAATGTGAAATGAGGAGAAAAAGTGTGTAGCTGAATCCCGATATGGAAATCCAGACTTAAAAACATTCTCTGATGGTTTGGCATCCGTGGGATAAATTGGTCATAGTTTTCAACAACTCAGATCAAAGCCAAATGCTGTTTGCATTCAGACAGTGATTCAGGGACCATGTCTTATTTGGTTTCTTTGAAAATAGAGCACAGACATTTTTTTCATACCTTTGAGAGAAATCTTTCGGCCGCCAAATTTGTGCCTTGTAAATGTTATTGTACCCTAATACAAAGTTTTACATCTTGTCTCAAATGTCTTTTTCGCAGTTATTCCACCATCCCCAAGTGCGTGGCTTGTTGCAATGAGAGTCTCCTGATGTAATATAAAGAGAAAAAATAGGCCAACTGGTAAAGATAAAAAAGAAATGAGAGTAAATAAAACACATATGGAATGTCTGCTTTCAGAGTTATAATGTATATGAGCATGTATGCAAATCAGCCATCCAAATAGAAATCTAGACTGGGCCAACCAGTTATGAAGGAGAAAAGGCCTTTCACTCCCCTTACCTAGATATTCCTCCATCACCTCTACCTCTCTCCTTTCTCAGGCTACTTTGGATCCTTCCCAGTGAGAGAATCAGAATTGCTTGGTTTCAGTATTCGCTTTGGGATTCCTACCTCTGCCATGCATGCACTTCCTTTCACTTCTGCTGCCCTTCAAATGCATGTGTCTTTTGCCTTCTTTCTGTGGGCCTTGCTTGTTAGGGAGGAGCTGCAGTGGTAAGTGAGAATTTAAATGACAATTATTAAAAAAAATAACTCATAGCCAGTTCTTGATTTTAATGAACAGATTATATGTTGTTTAAAAAATAATTAATTAATTAATTTTTGGCTGCATTCGGTCTTCGTTGCTGCGTGCAGGCTTTCTCTAGTTGCGGTACATGGGCTTCTCGCTGTGGTGGCTTCTCTTGTGGAGCACGGGCTCTAGGCGCTTAGGCTGCAATAGTTGTGACATGCAGGCTTCAGCGGTTGTGGCACCCAGGCTCTAGAGCACAGGCTAAGTATTTGTGGCGCACGGGCTTAGTTGCTCCATGGCATGTGGGATCTTCCCAGACCAGGGCTCGAACCCATGTCCCCTGCATTGGCAGATGGGTTCCTAACCACTGTGCCACCAGGGAAGCCCTATATGTTTTTTTTCATAGTGCTTCATATAAATCTGCCTGTAATCGGGATCATCTAAGAAGCTCGTTAAAATTAAAATGCTCAGGCTGAATCAGATTGGGCCCAGAAATCTGTTTTGTTTTTTTTTAGCAGTTTTATTGAGATATAATTCACATAGCATACTATTCATCCATTTAAAGTGTACAATTCAATAGCTTTTCCACTGAACTCACAAAGTTGTGCAACTGTCAACACAATCAATTTTAGAACATTTCATCACCCCAAAGAAACTCTGAACCCTTTAGCTGTCGCCCCCTAATCCCTCCCAACTCCCTACCACAAACTCTAGGCAACTACTAATCTACTTTTTGTCTATAGGTTTCCCTATTCTGAACTTTCATATGAATGAAATCATACACTATATGATCCTCTGTGACTGACTTCTTTCCCTTAGAATAATGTCTTCAAGGTTCATCTGTGCTGTAGCATCTATCAGTATTTCATTTCTTTTTATTGCTGAATAATATTCCATTGTATGAATATTCCACATTTCATTTTCCCCTGCATCGGCAGGCGGACTCTCAACCACTGCGCCACCAGGGAAGCCCCCTATATGTTTTTTGAATTGTTTTCTGATTTTGTTTTGTTCACTTAACAGACTTTATTGAGTGTATATTATACAGAACACAATGGCTCTGGTGTAGTGGGAATTATAGGAGAGCCCAGTTGTTAATTGGGGGCGGGAGTCATATACACAAAATGTTAAACAGCATGGCAAGACAGAGTAACAACTTGGAGATGACACAGCTGATTTTATCTAGTGAATTCTTATATTGTACATTCAGTGTGGCAGACACTTTTCTAAGTGCTTCTCAAATATTAACTCATTTAGTCTTCAAAACAAATATTTAACCCATTTAGTCTTCAGAACAGTGCTCTGATATTATTACTATATTCATTCCCATTCTGCAGATGGAGAGATAGGCAGAGAGAAGTTAAGTGACTTCTACAGGGTCACTCAGCTATTAAGTTTGGAACCAGAACTAAATCCCATCTGTTTGGCTCCAGGGTCTGGGTCCTTAAATCATCTTGATGCAGCCTATCCAGCTTTAGGTGATTAGTGCCAAGTGCGAGACATAGACAAGGGCTCTGAGTTTGACAGCAGGACCCACTCTAGGTGAGCTGAAGAGGTTGGAGAGGGCTTTGTGACAGTGGTTCTTACCCTGGCTGCCCATTACAGTGATCTGGGAAGTTTAAGAAAAAGTCTCCATGCTTTCATTACACCCAGGCTGATTAAATCAGAATCTCTAGAGGTGAGGTCTCGTCAGTTATATGAAGAGCTTCTCCACATATTCTAAAGGTCAGACAGCATGGAAACCACTGCAGGGAGAAGGCACTAAAACTGGAGCCTGCAAAGTGGGCTGGAGCTCATGAAGTTGGGAGGAGAGAGGGTGGTCAGGTGGGAGATGGGGAGGCAGAGAAAAAGGTCCCTCCTCTGTTTTCTTTCCCTCTTCTCTTCTACCACCATGCTTTTGGATCTTCTTCCAGCCACCCTTCCTTTTTTCTCTTTTCTGACTTCATTATCCCCTTCTTTCCTTTGCTTCTCTCCCCCTCTCTCTCATCAACCCTTTATCTCTTTCCTTCTTACGTCCTTCTGCTGCCCAATCCCTTCCTTCTAGTTCATGACCTTTTGGTCATCTCACTTGCCATTGCCCCTCCTCCCAGCAAAAAGTGAGCAGAGGCTGAGGCTTTTGGGTCAGTCACAAGGCCCATTCATAGTGCTCCTGAAAGGAATGAAAGGAAAGCCTGGGAGTACAGACCCAACTCCCAAGTAGTATAATTAGCGTTAAATACTGATAAGGACTGTACTGCATTCTTTGGGGAGCTAGAGCATGTGGTATGCCTGGCTCTGGGGTGAGAGGAGAGAAGAGAGCTTGGAAGATGTATTAGTTTTCTACTGCTGTTACAACAAATTACCCTCAATATAGTGGCTTAAATAACCCAAATTCATATTTTACAGTTCTATAAGATAGAAGTCTGACTTGAGTCTCACTGGCAGGGCTGCATTTCTTTCTGATTGCTCTAGGAAAGACTCCTTTTTATTGCCTTTTCCAGCTTCTAGAGGCTGCCCACATTCCTTGGTTCATGGTTCCTTCCTCTGTCTTCAGAGCCAGCAGCATAGTACCTCTCTGGCCCTGCTTCCATGGTCATCACATTACTTTCTCTACCTCTCTTCTTCTGCCTCCCTTTTCTACTTGTAAGGACTCATAATTACATTGAACCCACCTGGATAGTCCAGGATACTCTCCCTATATTAAGGTTATTTTATTAGCGACCTTAATTCCATTTGCACATTAATTCCCTTTGCCATGTAGCCTAACATATTCACAGGTTCCAGAGATTAGGATATGGACATTTTGGGTGGGATATTAGTCTTTCTACAACAGAAAGCCTCACAGAATAGGAGGAGAGATGGACAGTAAAGATCATTCCATGTACACAACAGCAGATACAAAGGATTGGGGGCTTTGGAGAGTGTTCAGGGTAGGTTTTGAGGAACTATAGTATCACTTCGTAGTCTCATACAAAAGGCCATTACATGTGCCATTTATCCAATATGTTTTGTTCTTAAAGTTTACATATAATTATGTTTACCACATATCTCAGCAAAATATCTCACAATAAGCAGTACTCTTTGGGGGCAGTACAGTGTTACAGCTAAGAGCATGTGCCATGGAGCCATAGGCAGTGGGTTCTAGTCCCACCTCTACCATTTATTAGACTGATACTGGTAAGGATTCAGTGAGATCAAGAATCTCAAGTACTTTGCTCTGCCCCTGGCATATAATAAGCCCTTAATAAATGTGAGCTGTTATTATTGTCATACTTAAACTATGCCTTAACCTAATGGCTTATAACTTGCCACTCTCACTTTCTCCTTTTTTTTTTTTTTGGCCTCGCCGTGAGGCTTGTGGGATCTTAGTTCCCCAACCAGGGATTGAACCCGGGCCTTAGGCAGTGAAAGCATGGAGTCCTAACCACTGGACTGCCGGGGAATTCCCTTACTTTCCCCTTAATGTCCGCTTCTTCCTGGAAAAAAAAGAAAGCAGTGATAGGAAGAATATTTCTGACCTATGCAACCTGCTGAGATAACATCGTTATTATCAAGCTCAAACTGTCTAACTGCTGGGCCCTTAATTCAATCTAGAATCTAAGCACTCTCTGCCCCTGCTGCTTATGCCAACAACCCCAAATGGTATCTATAACTGAGTTTTAATTTGGTTACGAAGCAGAAGACAGAAAAACATGGGGGGTGGGGAAGGGGGTGTTCCCGGCTGAATTGATACTTTCGAAGGCAGGATTAATAACAGCAGCAACAACAGCAAAAGTGAGTGGGACTCAGAGATGCCTGGATGCAAATCTTTTTTTATTTCTGAATGTAATTCCAGGAAAATCTTGGCTTTATTTTATCTGGGACTGAGATAAAGTCAAATTTCGATAGGAATTTGGGAATACATATATTTCCTATTAGGTGCTGAGTTCTGGGGCTACATTTGTTAACCAGTGACTGAGAACATGTAGAAATGACGTGGCGTTTCAGGTCAGTTGTCTGACAACCAAATGGATACACTACTTTATCTGACCCCCAAAAGTTTACCAGCTGTTCTGAAACGGGGGCACTGTGCAATTACTGGGGAAGTGGAATGTTTCTTGCTTAATTTTATACTGACAAAATGGTAGGAGGATCTTGAAAAGAGGATGAGTTATAACGTTTTAAAAATAATCAGGCTAAAATGATATCACAAAAACTGTTTAAGTAATTATTAGGTAATGAGCACCTTTAAGTTTGTCTCGCTTATCTTTGTACCCTCCATGGTGCCTTATAGAACACTGTAGGTACTTCTGTGACTTGTTGTCAGCTATTTGATTAAAAAATAAAAGGGATCTACTGGCTCCCACAAATGACAAAGTCCAGCGGTCAAATGGAGATCAGGTGTGGCTCCATCAGGGCTCTGGCCCTTGCTTTTTGCAACCTTCTCCACAGAGACACTCCTCAGAGTGTCAGCTCTCTCTGTAGGCTGAGAGGCAGACAGCTTCACTTCTGTCTCTTCACAACACACAGAAGAGGAAGGGTCACCTTTCCAGTGGCTTCCTAAAGCCACTTTCCTTAGAAGCTACCAAAGAAACTTCTCATGAGAACATCTCAATAGCCTAAATTGGGTCACATGCCTGTCACTGAGTCAGTCCCTATGATCAGGGCTTTCCTCTTCACATCTTACTGGCCCAGATTGGGTCACATGCTCATCAATGAACCAATCCGTATGGCCAGATGAATGGCATGCATTGGTTGGCTTAGGTATGGATTTATGAGCAATTCACTTTGACCAGGGGAGGGAGATTTCTCTCAGAGTCATCAAGCCCATTCCTGGAGCTGGGGCTGCGGTTCATTTCCCCGAAGGTGTTAGACTGTGTCCCTTATCAATAGAGAAAGCCCCTGGTTGCACATGTGTGCTGGTCAGTGTTGCAGTTCCCATTCAGACTTTGCAATAACTCACGTAGCTGAACTGAGGTCCCCCCCAGTGGCTCAGGAACCAGCTCAAGGTCTCCCAGTAAGTGGTAGAGTTAGAATTTCTAGGTTTTCTGATTCCCTAGTCCATCCTCCCTCTAACACACCACGCTTCCCGAGTGAATGAACAAATAATAACACACCACAAATAAATGTATGGTGGAAACAGGGCTCCCTGCTCTGAAAGGGTAAGAGAGTAATGGTTAATGTGGGAGAATGTTTTTCTCTGAAGCGTGGCCATTCCCCCAGGAGTTAGGTGACACTGAGACCTCACCCCTCTCTCTGCTTGTTTCCTCATTTATAAAATAGTAGTTGTGCTAGATCTTACCTCATTGGGATGTTGTGAGAATTAAGTGAGGTAATGCAGATAATGAACTTGGAACAGTGTTCCTGGCCTGAAGGTGGTCAACACCTTTACCCAGGGCAGGTCTACTTTGGGGGTAATTGGATATTTATCCAATGGACAATAAAATTACACTTCTCCCTTCTCTACGGGATTAAAAGGGGATAGAAATATTTATACATGTGAAAACCTCCTGAGTGTTTAGCATCATAGGGATTTAGAATTTGTAGAAAAATTCCAAATGTATTCAAACTCCCTTGCAAGGGTATTTGGAACTTGAGGTGAATTGGGGAGAAGGCTGAAAATCCATGGAATCACTTTTTTTAAGAGCTTAATCATACCCAAAACTTATTCATTGTTCTCAGTTATCCCACTGACATCCTGATGCTGTCCTGCCTTCTTCATTTCCTCTCAAAAAACTCATCTTCCTCTCTGCACCCTCATTCCATCTTTTCTCCCCATAATTTATTACATATGTATATATTTTTTCCTACAAATTTGAGATAAGCCATTCTTTTTTTGTTTTAATAAATTTATTTTTATTTATTTATTTTTGGCTGCATTGGGCCTTTTTTGCTGTGCACAGGCTTTCTCTAGTTGTGGTGAGCGGGGGCTGCTCTTCGTTGCGGTGCACGGGCTTATTGTTGCGGTGGCTTCTCTTGTTGCCAGCACGGGCTCTAGGTGCGTGGGCTTCAGTAGTTGTGGCTCATGGGCTCAGTAGTTGCGGTGCCCGGGCTCTAGAGCACAGGCTCAGTAGTTGTGGTGCACTGGCTTGGTTGCTCCACGGCATGTGGGATCTTCCCGGACCAGGGCTCAAACCCGTGTCCCCTGCATCGGCAGGTGGATTCTTAACCACTGTGCCACATGGGAAGTCCCAGTACATATATTTTTGGGGAGAGGAATTCACGGTGTGATGCAAATGACTGGGTTTGGAGTGGTGTGAAGGAGGTAGTGGGATGTCAGATAGGGAGGGATCATCTGGTCATTGGAGGGAGAGGCTCACCCTCCTGGTTCTAAGCATTGCACAGAGACTGAATTTTCTTCCCCAAGAAATAGGAAATAATATTTTAATCTTCAGTTTACAATGAAGAGCATGGGGGCACAGAAAGAGAAAGACAGGTGCTTAGACTCTTTTGGAGTACTGAAATGATTGCGCATATTCACAAAGACAATAGTTAGTGCTATTCACCATCTCTGCAAGTAGGGAAACCATTCTTTGGCTTCCTCATTAATTCATACATTCAGTTAGCGTTAATTACTTACTAGTGCCCAGCACTATTGTTAGGCCATGAAGGGCTTATGAAGAAATGTAAATTCTGTCCATTATAAGTCATTTACAGAAGGCAGTTATGGATAAGATAGCATCATGATCAGGTAATGAATTTTATAATACTATATATAAGTGGCCAGTTTGGATATCAGATGAAACTGGAAACTGCCACAGGAAACTGGCTGCCTGTGCAACATTGTGTATATCTATGAATTTATTTTTATTTAGGTAAACTCGTTGTAGATATACCTTAGTAATATGTCAAGAAATATCTATAAACCTTTGTAGAATATTAGATGCATCTCAGTTGGGTTTGTATAAAATAGGCAGAAAAATTTTAGCAGTAATACAAGGCGGAGAGACATTGTAGAGAGTAAAATATTTCGACATTGTATAGAGTAAAATATTTCACATTTTGGTCAGTTGTTTGTGGAGTGATACATTTTAGACTCTGACTTATGGTTTTGGCCTTAGAAAGGAAAAGAGGCATGATGCTATGAACGTAATGGGTATAAATAATAATTTTTAAAAATTGCATCACTGATGTGTAAGCAGGAGAGTCTGGGCTGACTGCATTTGTGGCAAAATTAGTAGAAAGATCAATTTAAAAGTTTTATTAGGGTATCACACACTGATAACATTCCACTATTTGTATTACTAACTTAGGAAGGTGAAATGGAAATTTTTCATCTTAAACCTTTAGCTCCCCTCTTTAAGTTGGCAAACACTGACTTTTTCCACTGTATTTCTACATAACTGGACTCTTGCTAGCTCCTGGGTATGTATGTGTATGTGTGTATGTGTGTTGATAGTTAGGCATACTATCACTGGTGCTGTTAGCTCAGCTTGTCTGCATTTTTGAGGTAAAACTCTCTATAGACACTTTACAGGAGTAGGAATCTGATCAAGCTTCTTTGCAAGTTTGTAAATGCTGTCAGATCACTCAAACTGACACGAGTAACAGTTCTCCTGAAGGTTTGCAGTTAGGATGTTCCCTCCAGGGTCTACTGTGTTCCACCGCTATAGCTCTGAGATTGTGAATTATCCTATTTTGTATTCTAGCTTTGTGTGAGCAGATACCCTAGAGTTAACGCTTTTTGTGCCCTTTCTGATGCTGGTTCCTCCTCTTGAAATGTTCTCCTTTGTTTATCAATTCTCTACCCACTCTTTGAAGCCCAGCTGAAACAGCCAAGCTACTTACTCCATGTTCTGTAGTAGGAAATTATTCCTTCGTCCTCCACACTCAGTTGTGCTTGTCTGACATTGATTAGAAGATGCCTTTTACTTTATACACTTGCAATGTATTTTACACACATTCAAAGAGCATGCATGGTTATTTTGTAGGATAGCAATGTTGAAAGGACTTGTGGCTTCTAGACTGGCAAACCTAGATCTGTCTCCTACTCTCCTTAACTGTTTACTGAGTTTCAAGCTTCCTTACTCCTAAATAGGAGACTGCCAGTGGCCATCTCATATGATTGCTTTGATGAGGTAATATATGTAAAACGCCACCATTTCTTGAGTGTTTGCTATATCCCAGGCCCTGGGCAAATGCTTTATGTAACATCCTCCCATGTACAATGCCTACATGTGTTGATTCCTTTGCCCCCAATCTTGGGACAGAGTAGGTACTCGCTGAATATTTCTCAAATGAATGAGAACTGGACTTGAGCTGGCAGCAGGGCCTTGTCTGCTGAGTCAGCTGCCATGAGTCAGCCATGGAGATGCATGCAACTAATGACTCCAGAGAGGAAAGATACAACTGGGTTGCACTTCTCACCTATCTGGCTGAAAGGCTACCATGGCATTCCTAAGCACAATGGAAAGCTCATGGAGAAAGGAGAGTGTCATTTCTGAACTGCACTATTTCCTTTTCCACCATCTCATTATTCTCCCCTCCCCAACTCATGCTGAGCAGTTCAATCCAGAAGAGGTACAGAGCTCATTCTGAGTCATTCTGTGGTTGTATTGAGAACACTGCATTTTAACTATATCCCATGGAATATATGGACATTGCAGATCTACCTTCCTAGCAAAAAAAAAAAAAAAAGAAAAAGAAAAAAGTCAACCAAAGCATTGTACCTGTTAAGTGGTAGGTAAATGTCTTAGGAATGTTAGAAGCTTGTGAAAGTCCCACCTAAATAAAAAAATGGCATTCCCACCCTTGGGCTATTATAAGTGAAGAGAATTTTGGGAATCCAGGTTGATGACTCATAACTTTCCCAGTGTTTTATTTCCATGAGCCATTGATTAAAGTAGGGTGTAACACTATATATTTCTCTTCCAGCTATTCCCATCAAGTGGGAAGTTTTGGAAGCTTCTGTAAGCCCCTAGGATATAATTTCATGCATCAAAACCATTGTATTTGAAATGATATTTAAGGTACGTTGGAAAAGTTTTTTGCAACCTCCATTGAGGCTTGTCTTGTTCCTGGGGAGCAGTATGTACAACAAAAGAATCTGGATGAAGAGAATTTCCCGTGATGCATTGACGGGTCAGTGTTCCCATCTTGCTCTGCTCCGGAAGGCTGGAGTTAATGAGGAAGAGTTTTTATGTGAATGTCAGGCATGTTGCCATAACTAGCCACAGTGGAATAGTCATGGCAACTTCCATCACTTGGTTTCTTTGTTTTTGTGATGCTGCTGCATGCTTCATTTTATGAGTATTTTCTTTTCTCGTGTGTGGTTGAACCCCCTTCTATTGCCATCTTGGGCTTGGATACTTATGTTTAAAAAGAGAGGAAGAACAGAGGGAGAAACTGGAAAACTGACAGAATTATATATCTTAAGAACTTATTACTTTATTTCCCTCCCTCCTCTTCTGCTGACAGATATTCTGGTGATTAATATTCTGATGAGTTTGTGTCTTTGGGAAAGAAAAAAAATGCCTTCCCTGAAGGGAATCTTGAAAAGCGGATCATAACGAGACAGAGGAAGTATTGTGAAAACTGGACTTTTTTGGTGATGGCATACCTTGGATACAGACCAACTCTAGTAATATTATTTCTGAAGTAAGATAAATGAAAATTGTCAACAATCTTTGGTGAGTCATTTGTGTACTTGAGGGCTTTTATCTTGATCACAGCATCTGCTACCTGAATGGTAATTTATAGTTCAGTGAGAGCCCTGGAATAGAATACAAGGACTGGTGAGAATCTAAATGTCTTGAGATAGCCTCATTCATTTCATTCATGAGGGTGAATAATATTCTCACTGTAGAAAGGACTAACTGGAGAATACTGTGTGCTTTACTTACATTGACTCCCAAGGTGGAATTCCACGCATCTGTGGCAGTACATGTAGGGAACCATTAACAGTTGGCTTTCTGGGGCCAGCTTCTTGAGGTCTCTGACCAAACCAAGCAGAAGGGCCAGTGGGGTCACAGCTTAGGTGGGGTATGAAGTTGAGGATGTTGGATTCTTAAGAATGGTCCACTATATAGGTTGCAACACATATGCAGGGAATGTGCCTCCATTCCTAGCAGCCCGTGTTTAGAATTTTACTTCTTGTAACACTTCCATCACCTTCCTCTCTTTTCTGCTTATTCTTTACTTTAAAAAGTTGCCAAAGGCATCTTCACCTATCCATTTTCCAAGTTATGTGCATTCAATCCTGTATATTAGAAAGACCCTTTTGCCATTTTCCACTTTTTAATTTTTCTCTCCATTTTACTACTGCGTGTTTTTTTTTTAACTTGTTTATGCTTTGACATTAACTCTTGTCGAAATGCTGACGCTTTTGCATGTTAAGAAAAAAACAAAACCCGTTCAATAAATAAGGCCCAAGAAGAAGGTGAAGTGTCTCCCGGCTGTTAGCCGGTTCTGGAGTTCTTTGACTCCCTGGCGCATGGGAAGGACTATGTGCTTGATCGCGTCGAGAGGGAGACACAAGCTCGGCCTTCGAATTGGCCAGCCTGGTGACCAGCGAGCCCGTCCCCCCTTCCCCCTCCCGCGCTCACACTCAGGAAGCAGCTGCCTACAGGCCGGCCCTCCGCGGCCGCACACACATCCACTCTCCTCCCAGGCCGCCTCCCTCCCTCCACCCCCCTCCCTC